>NC_077227.1:322385142-322749309 GCF_027887165.1 Monodelphis domestica | reverse complement strand
AAAGAAGTGGCCATCCAACTTCTGCTTTAAGTCCTCCAAGAATGGACCAATCTACCTCACAAAGCATGTCTTTCTACTTTTGAATAGCTCTCAGTTTTTTGGCTTGCCTCTTTGAAATTTCTACTTATTGTTCCTTATTTTGTTCTCTAAGACCACATATAACAAATCTAACCTCTGTTCCACATAACTTTCCTTCAAATACTTAAAGATATCTATCCTGTCATCCTGAATCTTCTCTTCTTCAGGCTAACTATATTTAATCCTTCACCACCCTGGTGGTTACCTTTATCTGGGTCCTCTGAAGCATATCAGCATCTTTTTATTTTTTTATTTGGATCTTTTATTTCCATAACAAATTTCCACATAAGTTCTCCAAAGTTATATGATCCACGTGTCTCCCTTTCTTCTTCCTTCTCCCTCCTAGAACTGACAAGAAATTGAATCTGGGTTACACATGTATCATGCAAAATACATTTCCATGTTCTTCATTTTTATAAGTGAATAATCTTATAAAACCAAAAACCAAAATATATACCCAAGTAAACAAATGATAAATTATATTTTTCATCTGCATTCCTACTCCAACAATTCTTTATCTGGAATTAGATAGCATTCTTTTTTCATAAGTCCCTCAAAATTGTTCTGGTTCATTGTGTTGCTATTAGTAGCAAAGTCTATCACATTTGATCATTCCATAATAATTGCAGTTACTATGTAAAATGTTCTCTTGGTTCTGCTTATTTCATTCTGCATAGTTCATGTAGGTCTTTCTAGTTCTTTCTGAACTGCTCATCTTTCCTTACAGCACAATAGTATTCCATCAACAGCATATACCACAATTTGTTCAGCCATTGTTCCCTAGTTGAGGGACATCCCTTTAGTGTCAAATTCTTTGCCACCACAAAAAGAGGGGCTATAAATATTTTTATACAAACATGTTCTTTCCCATTTTTTTATCTCTTTGGACCTAGTAGTACTATTACTGGATCAAAAGTTCTTTTATAACCCTTTGAGCAATCAATGTCCTTTTTTAAAAAATATAGTCTTGACTTGAACACTATCTTCCAGACAAGGTCTAACAAGGATAGAGAGTCCCAAAGTACCAAGAGATTATAATGTCCCTATTCTTAGTACATATATCTTTCTTAATGCAGACCAAGATCAAATTAATTTCCTCATCTGCCATATTACATTACGACTCATTAAGCTTATGGTACACTAAAACTCCTAAATCTTTTCACGAACAACAGAACAATTCTCCATACCTTCTTCATATTATTTTTGTGAAGTTGACTTTTTGGACCCAAGTGAAAGATTTTACATTAATTCCTACTGAATTTCATCTTCTGAGATTAAAAACCAAGGCTCAAACTTGTCAAGATCTCTTTGAATAATGAATCTAACATCTAAAATGTTTACTATTCTTTCATCTGTGTATATTCTACAAATCTGATGAATGTGCTTTTATCCAAGTCGCTGATAACACAGGGCAAAGCACAGATTTTTAGAATGTTCCCCTAGAGACTTCCTGCCACATTAAAATTAAACATTAACAACTCCATTTGATTTAAATCAAAATGCACAGCCAGTTTTAATCTATCTAATTTCATTATCATCTAATCCATATATTTCTACTTTATCCATGAGCACAAATATTCTATTATATATATAATAATAAAATATTCTATTAAAATTTTTGTTAAAATCTAGGAAATAGAACACTCCTCTAGGATCCCACCTCCACCCCAAGTCATAATCACTTCTGTTTTAGGCTCACTACAGAATGGCTGACTACTCATCTCAGTTTTAGAGGTAAGTCTAGGACCCATACCCTGAACAATGTCATCCCTGAGTGCCCACCTATGTCCTTCTCATTAAAAATCAGTCAATAGTTTTAATTAGATTTTAGCAAAGTAACTTAGTAAGGTGGTAAAGTAAGTACAATTGGTATATAATATTCCTCCCCAAAGCCTAGGATCTAGTCTCCCACAAATATACATGAGATCCATGGAAAGAGTGATCTCAGACTTAGAATAATAGTAGTGAGGCACAGAGAAAAAAAATCAGATAATTCTATTCCTATGAAATACGTGAAATATCATAGCTTGTAGACATAGAACATCACTAGAAGAATATTGATATCTAAAAGATACGGCTTTGTTTTGCAATCTGGACAATAGGCATTCTTCATTCACTTATTTTTTTCCCATTTGGATGGTTGGATCAAACTCTTTTATCAGTGATGAGGTGTACAATAGAGATATGGCAAATGGTAACTCACAGTTCCTGTTAGAAGTTCTTTCTCCCATGGTGGTACAAACATGAAGCTTGTTGTAAGTCCCTAATGAGTGGGTCACTTAGAATAGGCTTTTTCCATAAAATAATAGATTACACTTTCTTCTACCATTAGAGATAATATTCACCAAAACTTCTACCTTTTTGAGTGATTGACTCTCTTCATTCTTTTTTTCTCTGCTTCTAGGTGGATACAGTCTAGTATTAGTCTGGTCTCATTCATCAAAAAGCAGGCTGAGAGTGTAACGCTCCCTCAGAGCTTAATCCAAGTCATTCTCTAGCATAGAGCCTGAGTCTGTCTCCAGAACTGAAAAATCCATAATTCTGGATCCTCCACCAATGCACTGGACAACTCCTAAAGCTATACTAGAGTCAACTTTATCCATTTTGTAAGAGATGATTAATAACTTTTTAACATGAGCATTTACACTCCCAGAAATTGGCAAATGCTACAAATTAGATTTGATTTTTTGTTTTGTTGATAACTTAGACTAAAGAAAGTGATGGAGGTTACTTAATAGTGAAGATTAAACTTAAAAGTCTCTCCTGAATACATACTTTTTTTTAAGTCCCAGTTGAACCAGTTGTTGTTAAACATGTACAAGCACCCCACTGGCAAATACTGAAATTCCTCCAGCTATTGAAAGACTCCAGATCTTTGATTAGTTGGTTATCTAGTTAACGTTCTTCTCGTATTGATCTAATCAAAGAAGTTCATACTTCATAAAGGAAACATAGGGCATAAACTTATTTTGTTTGTGCATTTAAAATGTCATCATATTTTATATTTTTTATTAATTTAGTCAAATTTGGAGGTAGAGAGAAAAATCATCTCCTCTCCTCCTCCTTACATTAGAATATATTCATCATATTCCTTCATTTACTAGTTTTGTAACCTTAAAAAAAAAAGGAAAGCTGGTTTAGGCTGGCATGATTTGTTCTTGATGAAGTCATGCTGGTCCTTTGTAATCACTATTCCCCTTTTCCCAAGTTTGTCAATCATCTCTTTAATAGCACCTTCTAGATTTTTCCAGGAATATCTATATATGTATCTATAAATATATGATATGTGTATATAGCCTAAAATACTATTTGTGTCCCTGGAAAAGCCACCTTGCCTTTTTTGTTTCAGTTTCCTGTCAATCTGTAAAATGAGATGGTAAAGAAAATGGCAAGCTGCTTCAGTATCTTTGCCAAGAAAACTCTGAATGAGGTCCTGAAGAGTCAGATATGACTAAAAATGACTGAACAACATGTGTAGGTTTATGGGATTGTAGTTGCTAATATTTCTTCTCTTCTCTTTTTTGTTATTAATAACAGCCATGATTTTTCCCCAAGTCTCCTCTTTCTGATATTTTGAGTACTGATCCTTGAACACCCTCAAAATTGTGTTGTTCCCAGCACATATCTCTTCTCTGTACACTTGATCTAAACCAGCCCCTCTTCTCATATTTCTTTTCTCAAGCAATATTTCTCTTTCCCTAAGCAGCACCTGGGGACTATGAAGTTAGGATTTCATTTACTATAACTGTTGGAGAGACCAATTTGTTATAATAATCATGACAGATATTTTCCATTTTTCTTTTTTTATTTTCTTTCTTTATATTTCATTCTCGATTGCTCTTAAGAAAACTTGGCTTAAGTGGGCCTTTCTTTAAGTTTTCTATAATCTTGCTTTTCTTCACTACTTCTCTGTGTTTTATGAAGAAATACTGGGTTGTGGGGGAGAGGGGGAGAGATACCAAAGAATTTTTATGTAACAAACTAATTAATTAATTTTTAAAAGAGTCTTGGGAGAGATGATGTGGATGGAGAGTTGACTCAGTCAGGAAAATTCAAGTTCAAGTCAACAACTAGTATAGGCTGTCTGTGTGACCCTGGTCAAGTTATTTGACCTCTCAGTGCCCCAAGCATCTTCTTAAGACCAAGTTGTCCAGTAGCTACTGATCTGAATTAAAAAAGGGTATTTATTCTCTGGGAATTCCATGAAGTCAATAGTCTGGACAAAACCGCAAAAGCAAAATAACCACAAAAGAAAGAAATAAAAGACCTTGACTTTGGCAGCTAAGTCCTGAGTTCAAAAACCAGCTCTCCTACTGTTATTTCCTTTAAAACCTTAAAAAATAAAATTTCTTTTCTCTGCCTTTCAGCATCTACCTCTCTTAAAGGAGGAACTTAAATAAGAAGACTGATAACATAATATCTCTGACAGCTCTAATGGCTAGGACCTGTGATTCTGGGAGGTGAACAATATGACAACCACATGAACCTGACTGATAGAGTGAGCAACCTCCTTTATCAAATGAGGAAACTGAGGCTCAGAGAGAGAACAAGTAACTCAACTACAATCACACAGCATGTGTCATGTTTGGGATTTAAAGCCAAATCTCTTGACTCTAAATACAGCACTCTTTTCATCACTCCAGGGGAATCTTAAGCACTATAAATGAAAGCAGGGATTTGGACCAAAGAGATCCATGAACCAAAAACCAGAACAGACCACACTAATTGACTGGCCACTGGACTGACCCCAAATATTAGTTTATTACTGAAGCATGAACTGAATGGAAGTCTTTTTTGTTTTTCATTTTAAAAAACCTAATGAACTGATTTAAACCCAAACTAAGCCTGAATACTTTCTTAAACTGGAACCAAACCAACACTTCACAATATCTCCAAACTGACTAAACTAAATCAGTATTTAATCCATTCAGTTCAAGTCTTCAGATCAAAGAATTCCAGGCCAGGCCACATGTAGAAATGTATTTATGGAACCCCAGAAATGTTTCTACGTGCAGGAAATGGTAGATAACTACTGCTATCATTTTATATCATAAAAAAATGAAGAAGGCTTTCAGCATCAACTGAGCCTGTTATGATGAACTAATGGGAGAATATGGACAGAAGACAGACAGCATGAGCAGCCATGAATAAGTCATGATCTGTCATTAGAATAAATAACAAAACCAGAGGGATTACGGTGACTTTATTATTTGAGCTTTAACTAATACATTAAAGGAGCTTCTAATTGTGGCTCCATATGCCCAAATGGGACAGTATTCCCAGATGTCCTAGTGTAGATATCATACTGAGACTAGGACTATAGAAAGTCCAAGAATAAAGAAAATTATTTAATAATGATAATGACTCACAATTCCATGGCACTTTACATTAAAATAAGTTCCACTTCAATATCACTTTTAGTATTACAAAGCATTTTCCTCACATCAAACCTATAAGATAGGCTCATATAAGATGTGAAACAGATGAATTCACTCTTATCTTTAGGATGGTGGACCATTTCCAATGGGATATATGTATTCTGGCTCATTTTTTAACACTTTGAGATATAGGTGCTCATAGGGCAAGTCACATGGTGACAAACTGAACAGTCCCTTGTTTCTCACCCTTTCCTCATAATTCCTCCTGTGTGGAGAAGGGAAGCTACATCAAAAAGGATTAGTTACTAAGCCATTCAACAAAGTTACTCATGGTTCCAGGTTGATCCTTTCTGTCTCTGGAATGTGTCATAGAATTCCTTCTCTCTTCCTGGGATTTCCTAGGAGGTGTTCCTGGACCAAAAGAAGAAAGATCATAGGTTCAGAGAGATAAGCTTGAGCCTGGGGTTCTGTCTGTTCCTTCTGTTTTATGTTAAAATTACCTGAGTATAGGTGACCAATTTAACATTAGGCAAAAGAGGTGATCAAGGGAAGGTTGGTGGTGCAGCAGATGGAGGGCCAAGCCTGGAGTCATGAGGACTCATCTCCATGAGTTCAAATATGGTCTCATATACTTGCTAGCTATGTGACCCTGGCCAAGTCAGTTAACCCTGTTGGCCTCAGTTTCCTCATCTATAAAATTAGCTGGAGAAGGAAATGGCAAACCATTCTAGAATCTTTGCCAAGAAAACCCCAAATGGGGTCATGAAGTGTCAGACATGACTGAAATGATTGAACAACAGGAGATGACCAAAGAGAAACTCTGACATGGAAATTTTCTAGTCTTGGAGACAATTTTCTGAGTTAGAGAAAGGTTAGAAGCTCCTGGTTCCCTTAGTCAGTGCCAGTTACATTATAAGAAGTGTTCCATATAGCTACCATGGCATTTCTTCACAGAGAACATGACCACTAACAGGAAAAGGAGCCTGATTCCTGGCTGGCCTAAAGATTTGCTTCCTAAGGGAGATAGTGCAGGACTGAGTCAATTTCATTGTGTTTGCACATCCTGTGTGACTCCAGTCTCTCTCCTCCCATAAATTCATCACAAGAGAATCATCCAACATATTGAAGAACTTCCTTTTCTCCTGATATTGGTGGACCCTCCCTCTTGCCATCGGATTAGTTCACCCTCTTTTCCTAGTATGTAATTCTTTGATTATATCTTTTATTTCTACTCTTAGAGATCTGCATTAGTAATATCTTGCACTCTATTTATATTCATTATGTGACCCTATATTATTTTCTAGTATTTAGCACAATGTAAGTATATAGTAGGTGCTTGATAAATGTCTATTGATTGTGTAATTTTTAACCTTTGATAGACAGTAGTATTCTACGTTTTATTGCCACACAGCAACACAGGTAGACTATTGATATTAAAAATATGGACCTTCAATTTCATGGGAAGTTTGGGGTGAGTAAAAGAGCTTTATAGTTTTCTGAAGGCAATCCAATCTGGTATTCTCCTTAAGCTTAACTCTGGGCCTAACCTATTGACCATCTTTAGTTTCTATCCCTCTATTCAAAAGCTGGCAAATCACTAAGGCATAAAAACATCAGAAGCAAATGCAGAAAAGCATAAATATTAAACATATTTCTTAATAATAATAGCAACTACAATTTTACATAATACCAGATTTACCCAGATTTACAAGACTAGAAAGGAAAATTCAAATTGCCTAATCTCAGGCAAAAGAATTGAACAAACCATGAAGGAACTCCCAAAGAAAAACCTCTAGGGCCATATAAACTTATAGATACTTCTAACAAACATTCAAAAAACAGTTAAGTTAAATGTTATATCATTTTTTAAACCAGACAAATATATCATTCTACATAACTCCTTGTATAAGATAAATATAAACCTAATACCCAAATCAAGAAAATATAAAACAGGGAAAGAAAGCTATTGTCCAAAATTGCTAATATCAATGCTGATAATATTTTTAATGTAGAATAAAATATTAAAACAGAGACTACATCTTAGGAAATATGATGTTAAATTCATAACAGGTATGAAAATTTAGTTCAATATTAGAAAAAGTATAAGCAAAATAAACCATATTAAAAACAAAAACAAAAAAATCACAGAATTATAATCATAGAAGTAGAAAAGATTTTAGACAAATTACAATACTTATTTAAGGTTTTAAAAAATCTTAACAAGCAAATGAATAAATGGAAGTTTCTATTATGTGGTAGATAGCATTTAACTGAAACCAAGAGCTGGCATCATCTGTAATGGAGAAATGATAAAGTCCCCTCTATAATAACATAAAATAAAAGGTATGTTCATATTATTTAACAAAATTCTAGAAATGCTAGCTATAGTAATAAGATAATAAAAAGAAATTGAGGGAATAAGCAGAAGCAACAATCAAACAAAATTAGCATTATATGCAGATGACATGGTCGTTTACTTAAAGACTCCTATAGATTTAACTCAATCTATAGTAAAGTTGAAGGATATAAAATAAACCCATAAAAGTCATTAGTATTAACCTGAGAGTATCAGCCATCTTCTGGAGACCTAAATTGCAAGTCCAAGTTGAGTGAATAGTCCAGAAAAGATGTTATGATATACATTCCTTTTCTTTTTCTTTGACATATTTGTTCTTTGAAATTTTTGTTGATAATTAATTTCACAATAAATTTTTAAAATTTCAAAGGTGAAAAAAAGGAAGGATAGGCTTGGTTTGATGTAGTAGGTTTTTGATGTTCCCTCCTTTCTGGCTCAAAGGATAGTGTCTGAAACCCAACCCCCAAGTAGCCTAACCTTTTGACTGAGATTTGTCTTTCTAGTTTCAGGCATGATGTTTCAGTTTTGTTTGGATCTAACTGTGAATTGTTTAATTTATTTTAATGCATAATTTAATATAATAGTTATTCCATTATCATGATGTCTTTCAGTGTTCTGAAAAGGTTCATTCTTCATGAAGGAATATATTCTAATATATTCTTAAACTGAAGCATAAAAATGTAAGCTATTGTAATATTTTTGACATTAGATGGTTAAATGGAATTTTTTAATTTTTATTTAAGTATTTTTCCATGGTTCCATGATTCAAGTACTTTCCTTCCCCTTTCCCCTCCCCTCTCCCAAAGTCAACAAGCAATTCCACTGGGTTATACACATATTATCACTCAATACCTATTTCCATAGTATTCATTAAATGGAATTTTTAAAAGTTATCTTCAGGATGAGATAAGTAGTTAAAGGTGACATTCTTCATTATTTTAGCAATTCAAGGTCCAGCGAAGATATCTTCCTGTATTCCTGTTTTCAACAAAACACTAGCATATAATGAATCTTCCTTTATCTAAAATGTTCTGCTTATTCTAAGCAATAAGAATGTCCTGTCATTATTTTAAGTAAAAAAGTAGATTAAACCATGAAGTCAACAGTATGTAGATATAGAAGACTGAAATATACTTTACAGCCATTCTGTCACATGAAATAAATGATCTAGGGCAAGAGTCTTTACCCAGGGTCCAAAAAAAAATTTTTTTTTGGTAACTGCATTTCAATATAATTGATTTCTTCTTAGATTCTATACATTTTGTTTTATGCCTTTTAAAACATTCTGAAAAGTCCGAAGGCCTTCATGACACAAAAACAGTTAAGAACCACTACCCTGGGGTAATAGAATTCAATTTAGTTCAATATAGATGTATGAAGCACCTATTGTGTGCAATATTTTGTGCTAAATCCTGAGATCAAGAAAAAGACAAAAACTCCAGCATCTGGAGTGCAATGGGAAAGAGCCCTAGGTTTAAAACCAAGAAAACTGAAATGAAATCTCACTTCTCTTACTTTTTTTCCAATCAAGTGACTTTTCATTTCTAGGCCTCAGGGTCCTCATTTTGAAAATAATGGATGGGGCAGCTAGGTGGTTCAGAGGGCCAGACCTAAAGTGAAGAGTTCTGGGTTCAAAACTGGCCTCAGAAACTTCCTAGCTGTGTGACCCTGGGCAAGTCACTTAACCCCCATTGCTTAGCACTTACCACTCTTCTGCCTTGGAACCAATATACAGTATTGATTCTAAGATGGAAGCCACCTAGTTACCTTCAATTTTTTTTTTAAGATTAGGCTCATGTTTTCAAGGGAAAACTCTGGGTTGCATCTTAAGCTTCTTTTTCAGAAAGGATTAATAATCCTGCATAGGACTATTCTTCATTGCATTTCTTCCTGTAGTTTCTGGTGACTATAAAATCGGTTCTTTCAATTGGTGATTTGTTTTTGTTTTTTTTAATTTAAAAGTTCTAGGAAGATTTCTCATATTATTTCTTGCATTATGGTATTTGATTTTAGTGGTTTACCACTCTGGATTCAAGTTTTCTATACCATCAATACTAACAATTATATCAACTATGTAAGATATAAATTCTGCTTTGACAATTCCCATTTCTCCCCTTAAACTCTTCAAGCACTGCTATAATTCCATGCTCTCCTTCACCGGATATTGATTCATTTTCCTTTATCTAGTAAAATTTATTCTCATTACAGTCATGGGTGTTTATAAGATTTGCTACAGTGTTTGAGGCATATATACAGACTAATATTTTCTAAGTAATAAATAAGTACAGAAAATGGACTTTTTCAATCCTATTGACTATTTAATTCAATCATTTATACACAATGTTTTTAGTTTCAATTTAGACCTATATCTTTCGATCATTTTTCCTTCAGTAATAAATATTACCATTGAATTATGCCAATATTGTCCATGGGTTTTCTCAACAAAGACAATGGAATGGTTTGCCATTTCCTTTTCTGGTGAATCAAAGCAAAGAGAGATTAAGTGATGTGCCCTGGATCACATAACTAATAAGAATCTAAGGCTAGATTTGAAATCAGGTCTTCAAGACTCCAGGCCCAGCCTTCAAGCTATTAAACCATTCATCTGCCTCCACTTAAAACTCCAACTACAAGTTCTAATTTTCATGGTATGCATGATAAAAAAAAAAATTTTAGCCTCCAACTGATGTGTCTTTCTGCCTTAGCTATATATTCAGTAGGCAACATATTTCTAGGGTTTGTGCTTTTTTCCCCTTTATATTCCCCAACCCCTTTTTCTTTTTCAGGTAAATTAAATAGATTAATATTTAAAGTTACATTTGAAAATTTATTTTTCTCTATATTTATATTTAAGGGTAATGTTTAAAGGATTATCTTCAAAGATAATATTTATCTTGCAAGTATAATAAAATGAATCTGATTAGAGAGAAACACCTCTAATTAGTCAAATACCAGGCTTATGTATATCCAAAGACATTCATCCCAACACTCAGTTGTAGCATGAAATCTTTTCTAGATTATTCAATAACTTCTGTTTTCAAATGTTTCAAATTCCCTTCCCTCTGTACTTTCTTTACAGATACAATTATCCCAACACACATCCTCAGTATTAACATCAGTGTCTAGATTTTGACTTAGCCAACTGGAGGATTTTTTTTTTCCTTTCTAGCCTTTCCCTTTCTTCTTTCCCTTCTCTCCACACTCATTTTCCTATATAGAACTGTTACTTTTTTAAGGTCACACATTTTCCCCTCTCCCTTCATCAACCTCGTTTGTTCAATATTTATAAAGCTTGAAATCCATGAATTCTTCTCCTTAAATATCCCTCCTTTTTATTTTTTATGGTTATTATATTTGTTGGGTTTATTTTTATATATTTGTTGTACTTCTTTCCCTCCCTTCCCAAGCCAATTTGTTACTTAGTTGCCCATCAAAATGTCTTTGTTTAAGAGCTTTTAAAGTAAAACCTTTTGTTTTCTTGACCTTTTTTTTAAAAAGGCACAGAGAACTGTACCAACACTTGCATTGCTCTGATGCCCATTCCCAAGCAGACTTCCTCGTCCTTTGAAAGGAATTTAAGATTTTCCCAGTGTAGCAGCAGGGTGACTCAGTGGATTGAGAGTCAGACCCAAAGATGCAAAGTCCTGGGTTCAAATATGACCTTAGATACTTCCTAGCTGTGTGACCTGGGGCAACTCACTTAACCCCCCATTGCCTAGACCTTACCAATCTTTTGCCTTAGAACCAACACCCAATATTGATTCTAAAGCAGGAAGGTAAGGGTTTAAAAAAAAAAGACTTTCCCAGTGCACTGTTGTTTTATTCAACCTAGAAAACATTAATGTGGTATCTTCATCCCCTCTCCCTATCTCTTGAGGCCAAAAGAGGATATAACAACCTCTTTTTTTGTTGCTTTATGTGAATAGTGTTCATGGTAAATCCCAATTCGTTTTTCCCTATCCTTCATGAAACTTTTATGTGATAATACAGCCACTGTTCTTTTGCTAACCTTGTATAACATTTGGATGGAATCCCTTTCTACTGATTCTAAAAATCAAAATTTTGAAGGTCATATTACCTGATGCTTGCTTTTAATTGACATATTAGATATCCCCAAATGAAGATTTGTTCTCTGGCCAATCTGAATAACAGAGATTTCATCCCAGAGTGGTTATTATCCCTGTAAAAACACTTGGAAAAATATGATGATCAAAATTATAGTTTTTATCTTAGAATATTATCCCTAGTTTGATAGAGTAGAAGATTCAATGGCAAAGTCTTTATTGCCTTGACTTTCTTTTATCATATTCTAATTTTTCTGTACTTCCTAAGAGGTAAATAACCCCATGTTATTTTATTTTAATTTTCATTTGAATTAGTTTATTTAGTCAATTTAGAACATTATTTCTTGGTTATAATAATTATATTATTTCCCTCCCTCCCTCCCACCCACCCTTCCCATAGTCCACATGCAATTTCATTGGGTATTACTTGTGTCCTTGATCAGAACCTATTTCCATGTTGTTGATGTTTGCACTAGAATGTTCATTTAGAGTCTATATCCCCAACCATGCCCCTTCGATCCATGTATTCAAGTAATTATTTTTCTTTGGTGTTTTTATTCCCACAGTGTTTCCTCTGAATGTGAATAGCAGTTTTTCTCATAGATTCCTCCTAGTTGTTCAGGATCACTGCATTTCATTCAATTGTACCACAGTGTATCAGTCTCTGTGTACAATGTTCTCCTGGTTCTGCTCCTCTCACTCTGCATCAATTCCTGGAGGTGGTTCCAGTCCCCATGGAATTCCTCCACTTTATTATTCCTTTGAGCACAATAGTATTCCGTCACCAACATATACTACAATTTGTTCAGCCATTCCCCAATTGAAAGGCATCCCCTCATTTTCCAGTTTTTGCCACCACAAAGAGTGCAGCTATGAATATTCTTGTACAAGTCTTTTTCCTTATTATCTCTTTGGGGTACAAGCCCAGCAGTGCTATGGCTGGATCAAAGGGTAGACAGTCTTTTATCACCCTTTGGGCATAGTTCCAAATTGCCCTCCAGAATGGTTGGATCAATTCACAACTCCACCAGCAATGCATTAATGTCCCAACTTTGCCACATCCCCTCCAGCATTCATTACTTTCCCTTGCTGTCATATTAGCCAATCTGCTAGGTGTGAGGTGAAACCTCAGAGTTGTTTTGATTTGCATTTCTCTGATTATAAGAGATTTTGAACACTTTTTCATGTGCTTTTTAATAGTTTTGATTTCTTTAACTGAAAATTGCCTATTCATGTCCCTTGCCCATTTATCAATTGGAGAATGGCTTGATTTTTTGTACAATTGGTTTAGCTCTTTATAAATTTGAGTAATTAGACCTTTGTCAGAGGTTTTTGTAATGAAGATTGTTTCCCAATTTGTTACTTCCCTTCTAATTTTGGATGCATTAGTTTTGTTTGTACAAAGACTTTTTAATTTTATGTAATCAAAATTATTGATTTTACATTTTGTGATTTTTTTCTAGCTCTTGCTTGGTTTTAAAGTCTTTCCTTTCCCATAGATCTGACAAGTATTCAATTCTGTGTTCACCTAATTTGCTTATAGTTTCCTTCTTTATATTCAGGTCATATACCCATTCTGAGTTTATCTTGGTGTAGGGTGCCCATGTTATTTTAATTAGAAATCTTTACTGATTTTTTTTCTCTTTTTAGGCTCTTGCAAAATTATCTATCAATGAAACTCTAGTTTGGTGGCAATATTACATTGTGAGTGAATCTGACAAATCTCTAGGAGTATCCAGTGAATTCCATGGATGTATACTCTATTTCTTATTTTTACACTTTTTGAAATTTTTTCTTGAGTATTTTTTGGGAGAAAATGACACTTTTTTATTTAGATTTTTTTAGCTAAATTCAGTGATGCTTAGACGATTGTCTTAAATACTGTCTTCCAGTTTTACCACCTGTACATATAGTTTTCAAGCCCTCTTTTCCAGTTGAAGTTTCCCTTTGCCCTGTTTTGTTGTATTTTCTGCTGCTTTTAATGATTTTCTGTACAAACTGAGAATTTTATTTCTCATTGATTCACCTAAGTTCACTTCCATATCTAAATCTGTTATCTAGTGATAACTACCTGAAAGGCTATCATCATCTTTTTAGGTATTTTGGTAACTTTCCTGCTAAAGGTCTGTGCATTTTTGTTTTTTAATATAAAAACTTTTTTTAATCTATTGATACAGATCTAGAGAGAATAAGGAACTGTCAAATTGATGACTTCTTACTCCACCATCTTGAGTAAGAAGTCCAAGAATTAGCATTTGAAAAGCATAATTATTAAGAGTTCAACAAATTTTCATGAAAGTCACTCAAAAAATGACTGAATAGCAGAGCTAGAAAGACCTTAGAATCAAGTAATCCAACCTAAACTTTATCAAGAATCTCTTCTACATAGTTCCCAAAAGGTGGTTATCCAACCTCTAAATAAAGACCTCCTATGAAAGGGAACCTATTTGGTTCTGAGCCAGACCATTCTACATTTTTAAGACATAAAATTACCTGAGAGTTCCATTCATTGCTCCTAGTTTGATATTCTGTGGCCAAGCAAATCAAGTCTAATTTTTCTTCTATATTACAGTCCTTCCAAAAGCAAATGAAGACATCTATCAGTCTTCCACATTTTCCCTCTAGGTTAAGCATTATTAATAACATCCCAATTTCTTCACAAGTTTTACCCTACCATCCCCTACCCTACCCTGACACTATCCCATTGATTTAGTTTGGCCCTAATGCTGATGTATATTTCTTCTTCATCTCTATCTTTTGTATTCTTTTTCTCCCATCAAAGCTGAGCTCAAGTACAACCTCTTTCCTGAAGCCTTCCCTGATCCCTATTCCTAATCCCCTATCCTGAGCACAGCTAAGTATCCTTTCCTCATTATACTTAAATAGAATATTTTCCTTAAACCTATCCAAAATCTGTCTCTTTTTTCTAGTTATGTATTCTGGCTCCAAGTAATATAATAATCGATCTTTCTTTTAATATCTAATCATTCTTTTACAAGATGGTCCTTTTTGGAGCCTTGCTTAAATATATGTGTTGCACACCCATTCAAAGACTTTTCATCTCTACACTAACATTTATCCTCCCTTCCATCAGTCCATTATGAGGTGACACAGTCTCTAGTCTTCTAAGTGTTCTATTCACCTGTTTTTAGATGCATTCTAATTTTTCAGTATCTGTCCTAAAATATGGCACCCAGAACTGAATATCTGATTCTAAACCCCTCACTCACTTTCTAGGCATTACGAAACTCTTAATGAAGCTCAGTTTATCATCTGTTTTCCTTTTTTATTGCTGTTGTTACAATGCTACACTTTTCACTTCTGTTAAACTTAGAATCCACTAGGATATGCAGGTCTTTTTCTCACAGTGTTGTCAAGTCATACTTCACTCTCTTTGTACTTTCAAAGTTGATTTTTCTAAAGTATAAGACAATATTCATCTATATTAAGTTTAACTCTATGAGACTGATTCATTTTTCTGGCTGGCAAGAATCTTTTTGGATCCAGATTCTATTACTTAACATGTTAATTCTTAATCTCAATAATTCAAGTCATCTATAAATTTTTATAAATATACCTTCTGGGACTTCATCCAAGTCATTGATTTAAAAAGCTATAAACAGCCTACGGTCAAGGACAAATACCTGGAACTATCCACTAGAAATCTCTGTCCAAGATGACATTCTATTAAGCCACTAATGGCTACACTTTGGATCAGGTCATTCAAACAGTTCCAAATCCACCTCATTGTCCTGCTTTCTAGCCCATACCTCTTCATCTTGTCCACAAGAAGATCATGAGAAGCAATGCCAAGCACTTGATTGAAATCTAAGCAAATAACATCTATAACATTCCCCAGATATAGCAGTCTAGTTACCATATCAAAAAAAGGAAATGGTGATAGTCTGTCATGATCCATATTCTGGTTGAAGATATGTTGTCTTTTAGTAATCATTGCTTCTCATTCTAAATAATCACAAACCTCTAATAATGTGTCCTAAATTCTTCCAGACTTTAAAGTCAAATTCTCTGTATTATAGTTTGCAGATTCTTTTTCTTTCATTAAAAACAACCAACATTTGCCCTTTTCCATTCCCATGAGACAACTTCTATTCACTAGTCCTTTAAAGCAGAAGTGTCCTTCTCAATACAACAACACTTCCTATTCAGCTGAACCAAATAAAAATCTAATTGGGAAATATTAACAAAATAAAAAATATACATAATACAAAGCAAAACAAAAATATAATAAAGCATAGATAATATCACATTTTAAAACCAAATAAATATGGGCCCACATATTGACTTTTGGTTTGCAAATCATTTTGTAAATATTTTCCCTTGACTTCCTAGTCAAGATGGCTACTGAGTAGAAGCAGAGCTCTTCTTCTCTCCACCAATCAAGACAGAGTGCCTCAAATAGACAAAACCAAACTCAAACAAGCAAAGAAGTTCCACAGTAGGACACAGCACAGAAGGTAGGCAACGTTAGGAAATTTCCATGCTAAAAGGGGGCAAAAATTTCCTCCCACCAGGAGGTGAGCACACCACCCCTCCCCCACTTCACCTACCTTTTTTCTTGGAGAGTTCATTGATGGCTTGTTCAATTTCTTTTTCTGAGATGAAATTATTTAAGTATTCTATTTCTTCTTTTGTTAATCTAAGCAATTTATGTTTTTATAAACATTCATTCACTTCATCTAGGTTATCAGGTTTATTATCATATAATTGGGCAAAATAGTTCCTAATAATTCATTCTTCATTAGAGGTGAAATCACCCTTTTCATTTTTGGTCCAGGTAATTTGATCCTCTTTCTTTTTTCTTAATCAAATTAACCAATACTTTATCTAGTTTATTTGTTTTTTTTTAGAACCAGTTCCTAGTCTTACTTATTAGTTCAATAGTTCTTTTATTTTCAGTTTTATTCCTTTCTCCTTTGATTTTTAGGATTTCCAATTTAGTCTTTAACTGAGGGTTTTTAATTTGTTCTTTTCCCAATTTTTTTAATTTGCCTGACAAATTCATTGATCTACTTTTATTCTCTATTTTATTGATATAAGCACTCAGGGATACAAATTCTTCCCTGAACACTGCTTTGGCTATATCCCATAAATTTTGATATGCTGTCTTGTTATTGTAATTCCCTTCAATAAAATCAATGATTATTTCTATGATTTGTTCTTTCACCCACTTATTTAGAAGAATTATATTATTTAGTTTCCAATTAATTTTTAATTTGCCTCTCCAGGAACCCTTATTGATTATAATTTTTATTGCATTATTATCTTAAAAAGTTGCATTTATTATTTCTGTTTTTCTGCATTCAATTGTGAAGTTTTTATTTCCCAGTACATGGTCAGTCTTTGTTTATGTACTAAAAGCTGCTGAAAAGAAGGTATATTCCTTTTTATCTCTATTCACTTTTTATAGATAGTTACTAAATCTAACTTTTCTTATATTTCATTTACTTTACTTCTTTCTTATTTATTTCTTGGTTAGATTTATCTAGTTCTTATAGGGGAAGTTTGAGGTCCCCCACTGGTATGGTTTTACTATCTATTTCCTCCTTAAGCTCCTTTAGTTTCTCCTTTAAAATTCTAGATGCTATACCATTTGGGGCATATATGTTAAGTACTTATATTTCTTTATTATCTATACTATGTTTTATCAAGATGAAATTATCTTTCTTATATCTTAATCAGAGCTTTTTTTGCTTTAGCTTTGTCTAAGATCATGATTGCTACTTCTGCTTTTTTGTCTCAGTTGAAGCCCAACATATTCTACTCCAGCCTTTTACCCTTACTCTGTCTGCATCTATCTGCCTCAAATAACTTTCTTGTAAACAACATATGGTAGGATTCTGGTTTTTAATCCAATCTGCTATCCACTTCTATTTTATGGGCAAGTTCATCCAATTTATATTCACAATTATGATTACCATCTGTGTATTCGCCTTCATCTTGGTTTCCTATTTTAATCCTACCCTTTCTCCTTTCACTCTTTCCCTCCACACCAGTGTTTTGCTTTTAGTCACTCCTCTTCTTCCCCCTTCCTTATATTATTCCCCTCTCCACCATCCCCTTTCTTATTCCCTTTCTACTTCTCTATAGGTAAGATAATATTCTATGCCCCAATGACTCTGGCTCTCTGAGCCAATTAAGAGTAAGGTTTAAGTATTACCTGTTACTACCCTCATCCTCCTCTCTACTGTAATAGTATTTCCCCTCCCCCATGCTTCTATATAGTATAATTTACCCCCATTTTACTTCTTTCTTCCCATTTCTCTTAGTACAATCCTCTTTTGCACCCTACTTTTTTTTCATATTCTTCTAAATAATTTACAAACACATCCTCTCTCTATCATAATGATAACAATTTTTAAGAGTTACAGATATCATCTTTCCATATAGGATTATAAACAATTTGATCTTATTGAAGCTCTTAATTTTTTCTCTTTCTTAATTAACTTTTTATACTTCTTTTGGATTTTGCATCTGGACATCAAATTTTCTGTTTAAGTTTGGTCTTTTCTTCAGAAAAGCTTGGAAATCTTCTATTTTATTAAATGACCATACTTTCTATAATCAGTTTTGAAGGGTAGGTGATTCTTGGTTGTAAATCCAATTCCCTTGCCTTTTAGAATATTCCAAGCCTTCCAATCCTTCAGTATGGAAGCTGCCAGATCCTGTGTAATCCTGACTGGGGCTCCATGATATTTGAATAGTTTCTTTCTGGCTGTTTGTAGTATTTTCTTCTTTGTCTGAGAGGGAGCTCTTGAACTTAGCTATAACATTCCTGAGTGTTATCATTTGTGGATTTATTGCAATAAGTGATCTGTGGATTTTTAAAATTCCTATTTTACCCTCTTGTTCAAGAATATCAGATCAGTTTTTCTTGAATAATTTCTTGTAATATGATGTCTAGGCTTTTTTTTGGCCATGACTTTCAAGTAACCCAAGAATTCTTGAATTGTCTTTCCTAGATCTATTTTCCAGGTCAATTGTTTTTTCAATGAAATATTTCATATTGTCTTCATTTTTTCATTATTTTGATTTTGTTTTATTGTTTCTTGATGCCTCATGAAGTAATGGGCTTCTATTTGCCCAATTCTAATTTTAAAGACTGAATTTCTTCCATAATCTTTTGATCCTACTTTTCTCTTTGGTCCATTCTAGTTTTCATGGTACTCTTTTCTTCATGGGATTTTTTTTTACCTCTTTTGCCAGTTGACCAATTTTGCTTTTTTTAAGATGTTATTTTCTTTTTATATTACTTTCATTTATTTTTTCTATTTTTTCCTATGTTTCTTTGACATGTCTTATTTGATATTTTAATTTCTTTTTTAATTCTTCCAGAGCTTGAGACCAATTCTCATTTTTCTTTGAAGTTTTTCATGTGGTTACTTGGATCTCACTATTAGTGCTGTGCTTTGCTCTTTGTCCCCATAGAAGATTTCAAGGGTTAAGTCCTTCTTTTGCTGTTTGCTCATTTTCCCAGTCTTTTTTGCCTGTGGACTGGGAATTCTGAAAGCTACTTCCTGATTCTGTCTCTTCTGTTGCTGGCTTGCAGGATTCTGTACTTTTTTGCCCTGGGTCTAGGTCTTCACAGAAGTGGTACAGGCCTGAAAGTGCCCAATGCTATGGACTTTCAGGCCTCACTGTGAGCTGGTGCCAGGACCTGGGATGGGTTTGAGGTGCTTTTTTTGGTGTAGCCCACATCTTCAGATTCCAAAGTTAATCTATGCCCAGTTGCAGAACCTTATGCAGTAGGTGTGGGGGGGGGGGTGAAGATGGTTTGCCAAAACTCCTCTGTGTGCAGTTTTGCTTTCAGGTCCCCCTTATTTTGTGAAAATCAATTTTTCTCTGACTATCTTTCAAGTTGTATTCAGTGGGCATGCCACTTCACTCTATCTTGCTATTGGTTTTGACAGGTCATTATGAGGTGCTTTTAAAAATCTGATTCATAAGGATTGTCAGAGTGGTTTCAGTTTGTGCTGCTACTAAGTTGCTTGGCTCCCCTTCTAGTCTTCTTACACCTCACTCCCTAATGTCTTACTCTTTGATCCAATGATACTGGTGTGAGATTTAAAATGGTTGATGTCTTAAACTGTAGTGAGTTAAAATGGTAGAAGGTATAAATTGTGATAGATATAAGAGAGGTTGAGTAAATTTGACCGCAGAAAATATGTTTCACTATAGTGTCTTGGTTTTAAATCAAACATAAGGTGGTCGCCAAGGAAATATTCCCAATTATTCAAATACACAAGTCAACTAGGTTTTATAGAGATTTTTAATTAATAATATAATGAGGAATTAGAGAAAGAGAGAAAGAGTAGGAAAGGAATAATTATGAAGGGCCTCAAGCCAATATGGCCTAGACCTGAGTCTTAAGAGAGAGAATCAGTCAGTCAGTCTTTTAACACTCACCACAAAGTCTGCCTAAACAAGGATTCTAGTGACACCAGGCCAGCTCCATCTCAGCTGACTTCACCAGAGAGATCTCCAGCAAGACCTCCTTAGAGATTGTCCTCCAAGAGCTTCCCTTCTCCAGAGCCTCTCTCAAGAGATTCTTCCCAAGCGATCCTCATCAGAGATCCTCCAAAAGGATTTCTCCAAAAGGAATATCCTCAAGAGATTCTGCTTTTTCTTATATAGGGGTTTTTCTCCCATGTCACCTCCCCTAAGTCCCTACATCTACCAATCACTGTAGACGCTTTCCAAAGGACTGCCCATCTAAATTCCTGCTAAGTCGACCAATCTCCTCAGTAAGTCTGAATCAGAAAAAATGCTGCTGTGTCGACCAATCTCCTCAGTAAGTCTGAACGAGAGAAAACACAGCTGAGTCAACTAATCTCATCAAGAGAAAACTTACCTGACCCTTTTAGGTACCTAGCATCCCATTGTATCAATTCTAAAAACAGGCCTGGCTCAAAGAACTCCTTGCCTTATTATAAGCATGGGTCCAAGTACTTTCATTGTTTAGCAAGGAGTTTTCTCTTCTAAAGCAGTCTTAAGTATGGGTAGAGTAGGGGTCCTCCCATAGCAAGGAATTTTCTCCCCTAAAGCAGTTTTAAGTACAGTTGGAGTAGAGGTCCTCCCATTTCTGATCCTGGCGAGTTCTCACATCAAAATGGGGAATGTTTCTCAGTAGGGAATTTGTTCCAATTAAGAATTCCCCAATGGGGAAATTTTTAACATTCACAAGTCTGAGAGATTTCAAGCTTTACACTGGCCTGGCTGTTCCACAAACAATATTCTCCATCTCTTGGGTCTTAGTTCCCAGCATTCTCCCAGGCTGTCTCTCCTGCCTAGTATAATCTCCCTCCTCCTGACTACTGACTTCCCTATCTTCCTTTAAATGCCTACTAAAATCCTGTTGTCTACAGGAAGCTTTTCTTAATCCCTCTTAATTCTGGTGATTTCCTTCTTTTAATTATTTTCCACTTACCCTGCACATAGTTTATTTTGTATATATTTGCTTGCATTTTGTTTCTCATATTAAGTTGTAAGGTCTTTGAGGGCAGTTATTGCCTTTTGCCTCCTTTTGAATCCACAGTGCTTAGCATAGTAGCAGGCATATAGTAGTTGCTTAAAAGATGCCTATAGATTTATTAATAGGTGTTTAATAAATTTTGGCTAAACTGAATTAATTGAATGTTCATAAAGACCTATCTAGAAGCCTTTCTTAGTTTGGATGAAAAGACTTCCAAGTGAATTCAGAAAAATACCAACTACTATTTCTTAAAATTAACATTGTAAATGAAAATGACAGACAAAATCCAAATTTTTCTAAACTTAATCTTTGGCTTTCCCAACTGGGTATCTATTTAGACTTTAGTTCTTTTCTTTCAATTTCAAAGTTGCAAGTGCCCCAAAGGGCAATAAAGATGCATGCAGTGGATACAGATAGTCTGAAACATTTCCAAAGATGATCTAAATAAAAAAAATAGAGTAAAGGAGATAAGAGGAAATGTATGACTGGAAAATGAGATGGCCAGTAAAGGAGATGGCTATTTTGAAGGAAAGAAAATAACACCTGGACAATCCAAGTGATTAACTTGTACCCACAAAATACCAAAAGACATAGGAGAACTCCAGCCGGCTGACAAGTTGCTCTGTAGTGCATCTATGAAAGATTATGGATAAAAATTTCACAAGATAAAGAAGCATGGATGAATTACAAATCTGCAGTGATGAAAAGAATATCCAGATTAATGAGATTACAGATCCATTTGATGTATTGAAATATTTGTTCTTTAAAACATTAGCTGTCTTTTAAATACCAATTTCTGAATGAAGTTTTCAAAAATCTGTAAGAACAATGAATACAGTTAAAAATAGCAAAGGGAATGCTAGGAGCTATATAACATGAACTTAGCTATAAATAGATCAAAATCTAAATGAATGATTACATGAAAAAGAATGTATTAAGCATTTATTTAAATGCCAAGCTAGGTACTAGATGTGGAGATATGAGTACAAAAGCAAAGACAATTCCTGCCCTACAAAAGCTTACATTCTATTGTAGGAAGGGGGCGACATATTTTGAGGAGTGGTGGCAAGGGAGGTAATATTTTTATTTTGGAAAATTACTTGAATAGTGAGAGGAGCCACTGGAGAAGAGATTGACTCATTTTCCAGGAAAAATGACAGTTCATTTGATTATATTGCCAGAACAGGACAGAAGGGTGGCAACTGAAAGAAGTATGGTGAACCTGGTGGATAGTGACATGATGCAATCCACCAAACAGCAATTATATAGGAGGGTGGAGTGAGGAAGGAAGAGATTTCCCAGCATGAACATGTTAAATACTTCTAAGGCTAGATTTCTCGACTGGGTAGAAGAGCAGCTGGGGAAGTAAATAGGAAGGAACTAAGTTAAAATATATAGATATCAGATAAATGGATGAGAGAGAGAAAGAGAGAGAGAGAGAAAGAGAGAGAGAGAGAGAGAGAGAGAGAGAGAAGAGAGAGAGAGAGAGAGAGAGAGAGAGAGAGAGAGAGAGAGAGAGAGAGAGAGAGAGAGAGAGAGAGAGAGAGAGAGAGGAAGGGAGGGAGGAAGGGAGGCAGGAGAAACATGCCCCAAATGGCCGTTTCAAAAGCTTATTTCTCAGCTTTTTCCCCATTAAAACTTAGCAACTTGATTACAGTATTGCTGATTTGTTGGATAACCTCATCTTTTTGGAATCAGGTTGCTAGTTAAGTCTATAGACTCTATTAATTCTATTAGAACTGTTCCTTCCACTCCCTCTCCTCAATAGTCTACTTTGTCAGTTATAATTTGGCACTAAATTGAGTTAAGTTGAAACTTGGTCCTCTATGATCTTTTCTGAACACAGCAAACTTTCTTTGACCCAGTTTCCAAATATTAGCTAATCAATTTTCAAGCAGAAGGGGATGAAAAATTTTCACCTCAGAAATAAGAAAAACAAGGTATAAAGACTATGTTGATTCACTTTTTATTTAAACAATTATAATATGATGTCACTTTATTAAATTGTTTCCAGTTTAAATGTCAGCCTCATATCCCACCATGTTTTGTACACATTCATTTTTACTCCAGCTCTCTAAGTTCTTTTACCAATGGGAATTTCGCTGGGAAAGGAAGGAGTGAACAGTTCAAGGCCAGGCTGTTGTGAGTCAGCTGAAGGAAGAATTAAAACCCCATGGCTCCCAGTGAACTAGCTAAAGTCTGTGAAAGTATTGAGTCCCTACTATTGAAGACTGTGGGAGTTTGGGCTGCTTAATAGGATTGTGATTAGGTCCTTCAGACTCTGTCCTTTAAAAGAATCCGTGGCACCAGCAAGACACCAAAAAAAAAAAAAGAGTAATTGCTGACTTTCTATGAAACTTTTCTGAGCTATATGGACATCCTCGAAAACAACTACAGAATGAAAAGATGCAGAGTGATAAAAATTAAATACTGCACAATAATAATTATAAAAGTAAATACTTAAGAATAAAAATTACATTTCTATAGTTTTCTGGTTTTCAACGGGAATTCTGCTACAATTCTGATACCCATACATATGCTTACAAAGGATAACAAAAAATTCTTTTTCTTCAAAGTCCTCATATTTCTTTATCACTTTAGAGTTTGCAAAGCATTTCAAATCATAAGGTATGTTTTAGAGAGAAATCACTCAAGCAAGGGGAAGTTGCTAATAATAAAACTCATATTTCTATGGCACCTATAAAGTTTTCTAAAGTGCTTTCTCTACAAGAACCTTGGCAGAAAGAATTATTGCAAGGGGAAAGGTTATGTTCTCAGCAAAGTATGTATAGAGGGTAAGACTGGGAAAGAGATCTTTACTTTCTGTTGGACAAAGAAAAATATGAGTCTTCTCTTTGGAAAAAAGGAAAACACGCGCTGGAAAAGACGTTCCCAGCTGGAGCCATAAGACTGCTGGAATGTGGCAGGGGTCCTCAAACTAAGCCTAAGGCGAGTGGAGCAGCTTCTCTGAAGACAGAAACAGCCTCCCCGAGCTGAAGCTACTACTTCAGGGCTACTAAGTCTGCCCATTGTGAGTCAGTCACCAGCAGAGACCCGACTCGGCAGCATCAGTATTCGGGAGGCGCAAGCAGCCAGTCTGGCGCAGGCTCTTCAAGGCCGCTGTCCTCAAATGACCCCAGGGCCCTGGCTGCCCTTTCAGGTCGAGAGCGCTCACACAGCCTAGGGAGACTGCGAGGGATTGAAATGGCAAACCCCGGGTTCCCTGAACCTTCCTCCGGGGGCACGTCACCATCCACCCCCTCTCCTCCACGTCTCCCTCCCACACCTTCCTCTAGGCGCGGTAGAAAGCGCTTGGCCCCAATAGTTTAGGGGACCGCAGGCAAAACGCACGAAAATTGCGCCTCAGAGGCAAAGGTAAGAGAGATGGTGCAACCCGACGGGGGTTGGGGGGGGGATAAAAGGGGGAGCAGGCTTGCGAATGAAATTGGGGAAAAGTGGAGGAGGAGGAAGAGAAAGAAGGAGGAGGGAGAATGCGGGGTGTGGGCGCAGAGCGTGGGAAGGCTTCGAGCCGGCTGTGGGGGAGGGAGGAGAGCTGCATCTCAACACTCCCTCCCTTCTCCCATTCTGCTCTCCTCTCTCTCCACTCCCTCCCTCTCCTGGGAGGGAGCCTGTTTTTGCTGCTTCCTCCCACTCTGCCCAGCCATCCAGGTGAGGAGGGGGAAAAGAGAGAGGGAAGGAAAGTGGTCTCAAGCTGCGCTGGAGTAATCCCAGAGCCTCCCCTCTGGTTTCCAGTTCTGAAAGTCTTTCCTTATGACTTTGCAATCTTTCCTTCCGTTTACTACGTGTAGCCAAAACTGGTTTGAGGAAATAAGGGGAGAATGATATGAGTACCCAAGTCAGCATTTGCGAAAAGCCAAACCCCTTCCCTTATCACTTCTTAGGGCACCCAGTACCTCAGTTAGGCATTCCTGTCCTCACTGTTCCCTCAGAATCTTTCGCCAGATAACAAGCAACGCTGAGCAAGGCCTGGGCTATGAGAGTCACCTAACCCAGGAAGCCAGCTTTCCTTGTTAGTACTCTAGGAAGCGGACCCTCCGGGCATTTGGATCAATGACCCACGTGGTGAGATGGGGTGGTACTGGAGGGCAAGGGATAGGTAAGCTTCTTGATCCACTGGGCTCTCTCCTCTTTTCAGCTTTAAACTCCATGAGTGATGGATTCCTACATTTGGCCAGGCTACTCATCCTAGAATCCCTTAATATTTGTTGGGAAAGTTAAAAAAGGAAAACTTGTTAAACAAAGTTGGACTTAAAGTCGGGATTCGAGTTCGAATTCGGCATCGGAAATCTACGAAATTGGATGTCAGTGGGCAAATCACTTAACCTATCTAATCAGTATTCTTCCCCTGACCATAACTAATATTTATGGATCTTCGATTCTCAAATTATCAAGAACCTCAGCTGCCAGGGATACACACTATCTCCTCCTGGGCAACTCTTGTTACTATACATCCATAAATCCTCTATCGAACAAGTATCCAACTCTTTGGAATAGAGGCCTTCCTTTAGATTATCCATTTTCATTCCTTTTTGTAGAAACCGTTTGGTGTAGTGAATAGCCTCAGAGTTAGGAAGTCAGGTTCATACATCTCTAATGTATGTAAACTGTGTAACCTTGGGCTAGTAAGTTAATTTTTCAACTCTTCCCCCAACTCTCTAAGATTCTAAATTGCAAAGAAGGTCTTGTTCTCCTTTGGGAGGTGGAGTTCCTCACCTCAGCCTTCTGCCCCCTCTAAAATCACAAAGAAATTAACCCCCCAAATTAAAGCTGTTCCAAAGGGATAGTAATTGTGCTCTACTTACCTACATACCTACCTCAGGGGACTATTATTATTAGGAAAGTTAACTGGAAAGCAATACTGTTGTCACTTCTCAATACTATTCCACCTCTTCCTGGGCAAGTCACTTTATTCCTCTGAAGCCTAAGTTTCTCTGTCTGAAAAATGGAGGTAATCATTATCTAAAATAATTCTAAACCACATTTTAAAAGACTTTTCATCTGGACAGAAAGGAGGAACTTCTAAAACCTTTAAGCACAATGGAAATGTTTTAAGTATGAGCCTAGTTGGTGTAAAGAGACCAGGAGCAAAATCTATCAGAACTGGGTAGAATTTAAGATTCTTAACCCTATGACAAGCTGCTCTATATGAGTTATGGCTTCTCTGGCCTAAGTATCCCCCCCATCCTTCAACAGAAACTTATTTTTCACTTACTCCTCTTCTTCTGCTTTTTTCTCCCTTCCTTTGCATTAACTTATCTCCTCTTCATCCGCTCTTTCTCTTACTTAATTTTTTAAATTATATTCTTTAAAAAACCTTATCTTCTGTCTTGGAACTAATAGACAGGAGAGTGGTAAGGGCTAGGCAATAGGGTTCAAGTGACTTGACCAGGGTCACAAAGCTAGAATCTATCTATACTTTGTATTGGTTTTAAGGAAGAAGAGAGTTAAGGACTAGGCAATGGGAGTTAAATGGTTTGCCCAGGGTCACACAGCTAGGAAGTATCTGAGACCAGATTTGAACCCAAACTCTCCCATCTCTAGGCATGACTATATACACTGAGCCTCTTTCTCTAACTTCTACTTCTCTCTTGATTTCCTTCTCTCTTATTTCCTTTCTCCCTCCATCTTCTCTGTTATGTTTTGGGCTCTGACTTTCAAAGAAAGATTTTGAGTTCATACTATGTAAGAAATGGTTGAAAGAATCTGAAATGCTTTGCCTTAGAAGAGGGCTGTCTTCAAGTATTTGAAGAAGCATCAAAAGAGGCATTAAATATAGTATGAAGAAAAAGGATAGAAGCTTTTTAACAATTCAGGCAATCCAAAATTTTAATGAGTATGTTTCCCTTGACTAGAATTCTTTAAGCAAAGATTGAATATCTAATTAGCCCAGGAATTAGAGCGAGCATAGTAACTGTAGTAAATGCTTGTTGATTGATATTGTAGAAAAGACTCGTTCAGGTATGGATGAACCTAGATGGTATTTGAGGTCCTTCCAACTCTGAGATGCTGTGGTTCTGAGTTTCTTGCTGCTATTCTTCTATTTTGCCTCATATTTTCTCTTATTTATTTAATAAATTTATTGCTATATTCTTTTATATATTATTGGCTCCTATTCTTTTCTTTTCTCTTCTCTTTTTCTTCTCACCATCTTTTCTTTTTCTGATTTCTCTTTGTTACTCCTTTCTTGTTCTTCTATTCCTCTTTCCTTCCTTCTCCTCTAGTCCTTTTCCTTCTCTTGATATATTTCACCTCCGGCTCTTCTTGCTTCACTCTCATCAGCATTATGCTCTTTTTTCTTCTTTCTTTCCTCCATTCCTTCTTCATCCCTTTTAGGGAAAATAGAGGAACAAGGAACATTGAACACTTGTATCTAAGTATATGATCCTTCTGAAGTGAATAGACTTGGACCCTTCAAGGAGAAAATAGCTGCTTGTTATGATGATGTGAATCAATAGGTAGAAAGATTTTACATATAGTAAAAGTCAGAGAAGGAAGAAATCACTAATGGTGGTTAAAGATTCCCTTGAGGGGGTTTATTACTGAAGCAGCTATTTGTCAATATTATAATCACAACAAAATTGAGATCAACTAGTCTAGCCACTCCTGGTGATACATATGAGTATAGATGGAACAGCCAGAAACTGAAGACCTGAGTTGTATATGTGATATTTTCTTCCTTTATGACTGATGAAAGGCAAAGACATCAGAAGAGAAAGATTTGTAAAGTGAGCAACTGGTTAAGATGATGATGGATAAAAGATGTAAAATAGATAATTTTGATTACATTAAATAAGTTTCTGTACAAATAAAATTAATATAGTCAAGATGAGAAAGAAAGCAGGGAATTGGGGAGGGGGTAAATTTATAGACAGTTTCTCAGATAGAAATCTCATATCTGAAATTAATAGAGAACTTTGTCAAATTTACAAGAGTAAGAGCCATCCCCAAATGATAACTGGGCAAATAAAGACATTGAACACAGTTTTTGGATGAAGAAATCAAAGCCACATATAGGTATATGAAAAAATGCCCTAAATAATTACTGACTAAAGAAATGTAAATCAAAATGATTTTGAGATGACTCACGTATTTTATTAGCTAAAATGATAAAAGAGGAAAATGACAAATGTTGGAGGGGATATGGGAAAATGGGGACACTAATACACTGTTGTGGAAATGCAAACTAATCCAATTATTTTGGAGAGAAATTTGGAATTTTGCCTAGAGAGTTATAAAACTGTGAATACCTTTAGATCCAGCAAAATCATTGCTGGGTCTATTTCCCAAGGAGATGGGGGTGGGGGAGGAAAAGATTCTGTATGTTCCAATATATATATAAAACAGCTCTCTTTGTGGTGGCAAAGAACTGGAAATTGAGGGGGTGTCCATTAATTAGAGAATGGCTAGACAAATTGTGGTATATGATTGTGGTGGAATATTACAGTACAGTAAGAAATGATGAGGTTAACTTAAAAAAAACTTGGAAATACTTATATGGAATAATGAGGAGTGAAACAAGTAGAACCAGGAGAAGATTGTATACAGCTACAAAATTAATATTTCAAGAATAACTTGTGAATGTCCACTACCAGAGAATGAACTGAGAAATAAAAACATGAGAGACAATCTGTAGGTATCTTTTTGTTGGATGATGCCTTCTATGGTGTGGCGAGGGGAAGGGAGAGGGTTGAGATATGTGTAGGAATAAATACTATTAATAAATTAATGTTTTTAAAAGATGATGATGGACAAAAATAGAATTTGGGCTTCTGGCCCATGGCTTAAAATATAGGAAGAGTCGACCAGTATAGAGTGATGAAATAAACCTAACAGGGGCTGGTAAAAGCATATTTACTTGAAGTCATACAAATCCAATTAAAGTGCCTTTAGAGAAGAAGGAAAGAAAAAACTACCTATGTGTGTGTGTATGTATGTGTGTGTGTGTGTGTGTGTATCCACTCAACTGGATACCATGAGAGTAGCTACAATGGAGGAAGATTAGCAATAGAGAGAACTAGAAATTTACTAAAGATCAAATCTATGAAAGGAGATGGAATAAAATGTATGAATTCAGATGTCTATGCCCTATTACAAAAAGTATGTGTAATAAACAATGTAAACTAGAGACCTACAGGCAAATTTGACATGGAGATATTGAGATGTAGAATAGGGCCATCATCTGAGTATGGCCCTAAAGGCTATACATAAATTAAAAGAGCAGGATAGGTAAAAGTGGAATAGAGCTTCATGTTAAGGAGACATTCATAAAGAAATCTAGGAACCAAAGGTGAGAATCATCATGAAGAATGTTTGCGTGAAGTTCATTGGCGATAGAAACATGTGATGTCATCAGAAAATATTACAGATCAGAGGTGTCAGATAGGAGCCAAATGTGGTGGCAACACTCCATGGTGCTTCCAAAGTAGATCAAAATGATTGGGGAATAGTTAAAAAAATAAAAATACCATAAAACATAGGCTGCATTATATTTTAAATCTAAAAGAAGGAAATAAAGAATTTGGGAACCAGAACCCAAGCTTGGCTCAGATACATGCAATATAATTAATGGAGGACTTCAATTATCTGGACATCTGCTGTCACTCTCTGCCAAAATCAGTGCAGTTAGTAAACTCTTGGCTTGCCTTAATCATATTTTTATTATTTATGAGGTAGAGGAACCAACAAGGACTGCAATTCTTTACCTGATTCTAACAAAGAAGAACTTGTTGCTGAAATAGAAATGATGAGAAATATTGGGGAATTTGATTATTCTGCCTTAGAATTTGTGGTAGAGGAGAACAAAGCCAGCATACACCCTTGAATTTTGGAAAGCAGATTTCAAAGGTTTCAGAGAAAATTCCAAGGACTAAAACTACAAAAGGAAGTCAGCCTAAGAGAGATGGGAAATTCTCAATAATTAAAATATAAAGAGGAACAGTTCTAAAGAGAAAGAAGTTACCTGAAGAGACCAATGAACATGTATAGAATATTCATCTGCCAAAATTTTTTTTGATATGGAAGTGGTAGTCACATCAAAATAAAAAAATATGCCATAATCCTAAGCAACAGTGTTAAGAATGTCAACACTCAGTATAAGCCAAGACTGGGAAGAAAAGCAAACAATAAAAAGAAATGATTGGTTATTTTAGGCATATTAAAGGTACAAAGATTAAAGAAGAGAATGCACCACTGATTAGACTGAATTGGTATGATGATAATGTGGGATGGAGAGGAGATATTTAATTCTTGCTATACTTATGATATGCCTACCAAGGGAAATGATTTTCATTCTAGAAAGAATAGAACAATAAAAGGGGGGAAAGGCTAATAGGTAATTAATACCAATATAATTAAAGAGAAAGAGCACCTAGCTACCTGATCCAGCAGAATTATATCCCCAAGTATTGGTAAGAGTTATGGAGAAGTAAGGAGAGAGAATGGATTATTGATCCAATATCAATAATCTTTGAAAATGACAAAAGTGTCACAAGAAAGAGGAAAAAAAATTCTAATTTTTTTCAAAAAGGAAGAATTCTATAGACTATTAACTAATGATGTTGCCTAACTCCTGTCAAAATTCTAGATATGAATGATACAAAAATAACAAACATGAAACTGCTACATGTAGTTGTTTCTACATTTTGATTTTCATGTCTATTCTACTTACCATATTTTCATATTTTAATCGTGGTCATGTAGCCATGATAATTACTCATTCACAAGACAATTTATGGTCTGATCATATTAAGCCTCCTTCTTTTCTTTTTTTATTTTTTAAACTGTTCTCTTGAAATTTTTTACTTTTGCTCCTCCAATTAATTTAAAAAAATTTTTTCTAATCCAATTAAGTAATCTTTTGTAGTTTCATTGGCATAGGACTTAGTTTGTAGATTAATTTAGAATGTTATCATTTCTGCACTAATTTGGGTCTTATTCCTGTAGAGTGTGCTATTTATAAAAACTGTGTGTGTTGATAAGTGAACGTCAATATATTTTATGAATTTAGATATTTTAAATGGAATTTCTCCTTCCTGAATTTAGTAATATATATATAAAGGTTGTTGATTTTTATGTTCTCTTTCTCCTTTGCTGACTCTTAATCGTACCAATTATTTTCTTTACCAATTTTCTAGATTTTCTAAGTTTTCACAAATAAGGATAATAGTTTTCACAAATAAGAATAAATTTGCTCCTTTTTTTTGCTTTTTCTTGTCTTCTTGCTATATCCAATATTTCTAATACTGTGTCAAATTCTAATGGAGAAAGGAAATGTCCTTGCTTTACAACTGAACTTAAGAAAACTTCTAATTTTTCTCCATTACAAATAATACTAGCTCTTGATCATAGTATTGTAGATTTAAATCCAGAAGAGATTTTGGAAGCCATATATTCCAACACCTTCCTTTTATAAAGGTGGAAACTGAGACCCAGAAAAATGAAGTATTTTGCCCAAGATCACTCAGGTAGCAAGTGACAAAGCAGAGATTTGAAATCAGTTTTCCTCCCACATATATTGTGATTTCTGTCTATTTTTAAGGGAATTTCCATGTCGACTCTGTCAAGGTTTAAATATAAATGTTATATTTGGTCAAAGGGAAAGGTATTAGGTATTTTGCTTATAGTTGTTTTGCATCTATTGGTACAATCTTGCATTTTGAGATTTTGTTATATTGCCTATTGTTGAATCATCCTTTCATCCCTTGTATAGATTGGTAATATTGATTTTGAGTTCTCTTTCTCTATTTACTTCTACCTGGTTCAGATATAGGGTCATTTGTTTCATAAAAGAAGTTTTTAAGGGTACTATTATTGAAAACAATCTATGTAGCAGAGGGTTCAATTGATCTTTAAAATGTTTGATAGAATACACTTGTAAATATATCTAGATCAGAGGGTTTTTTTTGTTTTTATTACTTTTTTCATGGCTTTCTAGAATTGCCTTTTAAGATTTGTTCAGACTTCTATTGCCTTGTTAATTTAGCTATTTAACATTTTGTAACTATTTATCCATTTCCTGGCTGTTCTCAGGTTCACTAGTTTATAGTTGGGCATCATTTCTGATATTTCTCTTTATTCCCAATCTATTTGTCATGCCCTCACCTTGTTTATTTTTTAGTTTGGCAATATGATTTTCCTTTCTTGTTGTCACATTAGTTATATTGTTTATTGATTTTGTTGGTCTTTTTAAAAGCAACTTTTTTACTTGTCAGTTACATAATCTTTGTTTTTAATTTTATTTATTTATTCTCTGATTTTAAAAATGTGTTATTTTGTGCTTTGGGGGTTGTTAATTTTCAATTTTTTAACTTTTGCAATTTTAAAAATAGTCTTCAGAGACATGAATTTACTTTAAGAATTGCTTTAGCTATATTCAGTATATTTTGGTATAATGATACATCGCTATCATTCTCTTTAGAAAAATTGTTTCTGGTATTTGTTCTTCAACCCACTTTGGGATGTCATTTAGGCTTAATTTTGTCTATAATTTTTGGTAATTTCTTTTATTGATTACTTCTTTTATTGCATGAAAGGATTTATGATTTTCTATGTTCATTTATTATGTCTATGCAATAACACATGATCAGTTTTTTAAAGGTACTGTGTAATGCTGAAAATAAATATTCTTTCATGTTTTATAATATTAATATTCTCATTCACAAATTAACATAGATCTTTCATATCATTTCCCCAGCAATTTGCTTGAATTTATAATTTCCTTCATTATCCTTCTTTTAGATTCATTCATATCTGAAAAGGGAGTGCTAGAATTACTATATTTGTTATCTATATATCTTTTGTATTTCATTTATCTTTTTCTTTAAGTACTTATATACTGTGAAACTTGGTACAAATGTATTTAAAAGTGATATTGTTTCATTGTCTGTCGTTCTATTAAACATAATATAATTTCCCTGTTTCTTTCTTTTGACAGAATCAGTTTGTAAAAGTGTTGCCATATATAAAATCCTGACTGTAACTCATGGTTTCTTTTTTAATTTCTTAAAGTATAATAAAGTTTGTTACAATCTTTCATTCTTTGTCTTTATGTTTTAAATGTGCTTCTTTTATGTAGAAAATTGCTGGATATTGTTTTCTTACCCGCTCTTCCATTTTACTGACAAGTTTAGTTAATTTCATATAACCATATAACTGCTACTTCATGCTTTTCTCAATTAAAATCTATTTTACATGTACATACACATACATACACACATGTAAAGTATATGTATACCTGTATACATTTATGTATACATATAAGTAAAACCATAGTGACAATACAGAATATATGTATATGTAGCATAATATATTTTATATGTGTTTAACCAACATGATGTGCCTATGTTTTGTTATTTTGATTTATATTAATCTGATCTCAAGCTCTTTTTACATACACCCTTGCTCAACTTTCCTGTTATATAAGTCAAACCTCATTTCCTTAAATGTACTTATTTTACGCTCTCCTCCCTTTCTTCCTTCCTATTCTGTCTCACTCATTCAAATTGAATTTATTTTGCCTATTTCCAAGAACTATTATTTTAATTCAACCCCTTTATTATCCTTTGCCCTTTCTAGTGTATTCTCAAATCCCACTGATGAGGTTTTGCATATAAATGCTTTATTTATCCTCTCTATGATCTCAATACTTTCTGCTTGATACTTCTAGAAAACAAAACTGTCCACTTCCTATTCCCTCACTGTTTTTTTGCCCATGTCTTTGTACAAAGAACCTTTTTTTTTCCTGTGGAGATTCATTCTCAGAAATACTAATTCATGAAGGAAACAGTAGAAAGAGTTTTATCCAGGGCCCAAGCTAAAACCAGACCCTTCCAATCATGACCTATGCATCCTTCTATCAATCATATCATCTTTCTAGACCTCTTTTTTTTCCCTGTCTTCCTACCATTTCTGCCGAATGCCCTGACAACCCGGCAATCCTTTAGTAGAGTGGGACATGGCCTGGAAATACACTTTGAGGAAAGGGTCAACTGAAATATTCATTTTTCCTGAATGGAAACTTATGGAAGGTTCCCTGAAGCATCTCATCATCTCCACAGGAATGTGTTGGGAAAACCCTAGATTGATACATTTCTATTGATGAAATCTGATTCATGTTCCCTGGCACAAGAATCATAACTCCATATTTATTGTCCTTATTTCCCGAGTTAAATTTCAGGAAAGGATGAGAAATCCTCTAGCCCAAGTAAGGTAGAGATTTATCTCTGGATCTTCCTGTTCCCTTTGCTACCATATTCCTGTTTGAAAGATTTTTATCTGTGGAATTAAATTTGCTTACATTCTGCTCCCAGAAGTGTTAACTGCATAATCAGGAAACTAGGTTCTAGTAAAAGATTAGAAATAATAATTCTTCACCGTTTTTGAAGTATGTTCCAGAAATGTCCTTTCAGTGAACTTGAAATAAGGTGAAAATTTTAAAATTTAGATTTGGCTAGCCCTAGAATCATGTAAACACATTAATTAAAACTGATTTTTGTCATATCTCTTTCTTTATCTTTCTTAAGATGAGTGTCTATGCCCTGGTCACTTCTGACTTCTTCAGATGTCTTAAAATTTTCATTTTTGCCAGAAATCCTCTTTTTTCTATAAATATTTAAGTTCAACTTTGCAGGATGTGTTATTTGGTGATGCAAACTAATTTCTTTTGCTTTCCAAAATAACATATTCCATTTTTCTTGTAAACGAGAATAGTCTTTGGTATTTCATCCTCTTAGCTAATTTGCAAGATTTGATGTTAAACATTCAGGTTCCAAAGCTTGATAACTTTTATATATAAGTCAAATTTAGGTTTCCCTTTGTCATTTCTAAGAACTAGATGCTTGCAAATTTGATGTTCAATAGAAATTCTGAAGTTTGATTAAATTTTATACACAAATCATATCAAATTTCTGTAGATTAGTTCTATTTACACTTTGTTCACTGTTTCTAGTACTTCTGAACATTTTTCTTGTGTGGTGTCCAAATGAATAATTTTTAGGTTTTTAATTACATAAAGTTTTTGTTAAAGGTCTATGACTCTCAAATTAGTCTATTCTGTCTTCAAGGTCAGCTGGATGGCTTGTAAAGATTTAAGGTGTAGTTCCAATTTTTTTTCATAGATTTTTGTTGATGTCTCTTGTTTTTATATTTCCTAGATTTTGCTCCAAGAGAGTCATCCCTTTTAGCAAATGATGAAATCTTTTTTTCCTCTTGATCTTGCTCTGACAGTCTTTCTCTCATTTTTGAGTTCCAAAGTGCCTATAGCTTTTTCCAGAAATCTATTGTTTTGGAGATACTGTCCATTATTTGTTCTGTTACTTTGTCTTTATAAAAATTCTTCTTTTACAGCTCCAATTTCTATCAAAATTTCCTCCTTCATTTCTTCCTTAAATTCTTGTTTTGCTCTGAATTCTGGAGTTTTTAAGAAATATTGCAATAATCATATCTGGATATCTCATGTCTGTTCAATTCCATTCCATTCAATTCAGTAGAATTTACTATGTGCTTATTATGTGACAGCCACTAGTAATACAGAGACAAAGAAGCCCTGCCCACAAATAACAAATTCTACAAGGGCAAAACAACCTCTAAAATGCAGAAAGGCATGTATAAATTACAAAAAGAGTAAAAACCAATATATGGATTCAAACACAATAATAACTGGGCAGATCAGGAAAGGTCTATAATAGAGGTGGTACCCAGTTTATGCATTTTTATTATTATCTGAATTTTTCAAGTCATTTTTGTACTTTGTGATATTTATTAAATATATTAGAATATCTGGTTGTTGCCTACAATTTTCTATTCTTGTCATTTCTCTGCTGGCTTTTCTGTGAAGTAAATCTTTTAGTATGTTCTTTATTTCCGCTCTGATTTTTGTTATTGTTGTTGATTTTTTTTTTACACTGGCACATGTACATATTATTTGGAGATGCTGAAAAGAAATTGGGCTTAGGGGAATGTCACAGGATCATCTTCCTAGAAGTTCTGCTTACTTAGATTTTTTAAAAATAAGTTCTTATTGATATTTTCTATTTCTTAAATTATCATAGTTATCCTAAATATCCCTTTTGCTCTCTATGATCCAAAGAGCCATCCCATATAACAAATACTATCTTTTAGAGAAAAAGCATCAGCACTTATCAACACATCAAAAAAGTTTGAAAACATGTGCAATGTGTAACACCTGTAGATCTCCCTCTTCCACAAAAGAGTAAGCTGGGAATATGTTCTCATGTCTCCTCATTTGAGTTTTGCTTCTTTTTTACACTTTGGTTTTTTTCTGTATTCATTTATTTCTCTGTATTCATCATGAATCATTTTTTACAGCATAATAACATACCATTATATTCACGTACCACAATTTGTTTGGCCATTTACCAGTTGATGGCAACTACTTTATTTACAATTTTTATTAATTGCAAAAAGTGCTGACTATATAGAAATCTTCTAATGGATGGCTTCCTTAAAGTATAAGCCCAGTATGGAATCTCTGATTCTAAGGATATTGTACTATTTCACCACTCCATCAACAATCTATTAGGGTGCTTATCCTTCTACAACCCCACCCACATTGACTGCTGCATTTTTTTTCTTTTTTTTTGCCAGTTTGCTGAGTATGAGGTAAAACCTCAGGGTTGTTTTTGTTTATATTTCTCTTATTATTAGTTATTTGGAGCATTCTTTCCTGTGATTGTGAATATTTTGCAATTCTTTTGAGAACTGTTTGTTCATATCTTTTGACCACTTATCTATTAGGAAATGGCCATTAAGTCTTAAGCCTCCCATAAAATTCTCTTTGACAAGATGAGTGTTAGGGACCTGACAATTAGGTGGATTAGGAATGAGCAGGACCCAAAGAGCAATCAGAATGACTTAAGGTCTAGTTGAAATGAGATGTCTAGTGGAATGCCCAGAAGATATATACTTAATTCTGTGCTACTTAGCTTTTTGAGAATTGGATAGAAGCAGAGCTCACATGATTGTCAGATAACCCCAAAAAGATAAGTAACAACTGGGTGGCCTATTCAGAATCAAAAGTAATCTATCTAAATTACTTTCTAGTGATATAGAACATTGAATCCAAGATCAAAGGCATCTTTGGGCTCAAAAAATCAGTTTCACAAATTCACAATGAGGTTGTAGCTGTCAACATTTTATTTTCTTAAAAAAAAAACAAAACTAGGTGTTTTAGTGAGTTTTAATTTCCATTTCCATTAACAGTAATAGCTGAAGGGTTTTTTTTGGGGGGGAGGGGAGGAAAGCTTTAAAGTTCACAAAATGTTTTTAGGGTGCTATTCCTTCTGATCTTTTAAATAACCCTATGAATGGGAAAGGGGAGGAAGACATAAACATTAAATGCCTACTATGTGCCAGGCACTTTGCTACATAATTACTTTGCAAATATCTCATTTGATCCTCACAACGGTTGTGAGATAGATTACATTATTGCCCCATTTTAACAAATAAAGAAAGTGAGACTCAAAAGAGGTAAAATTACTTGCATGAGACTTGCCTGGGTTTACACAACTACTAATTATCAGATTTTGAACTCAAGTCATCCTAACAGTATAACATAAAAGCCAAAAAAGTTAATGCCATCTTGGGTTACACTAAGAAGGGCATAGTGTCCAGAATTAGGGAGGTGAGAGTTTCATTGTACTCTACATTGGTTAGATTACTTCTAGAGTATTGTGTTCAGTTATGGGCACTATATTTTAGCAAAGACTGGCAAGCAAGAGTTCAATCCGAATTGTGAATGAATGCCCTCAGAATATGAGGATTTGGTTGCAGGAAATGAGGATATTTAGACAGACAAAGATGGAGGGAATTGGGGGGCGTGGGGGGAGATGACATGCCAATTACTTTGCTCTTTTCCAAGGCCAGAATTAAACACTGAGTGGAAATTGCACAGAAGCAATTTTGGATTGATGAAACAAAAGAAAAACTTGAATTAGATACAGCTAGAACCGACTTCTCTCCGGAGTTAGTGGAGGCCACTTCATTCAAGGTCTTTCGAACACAGGCTGTAAGTGTATTTGTTTTGTGATGTTTGAGTTCGACTAAGATGGTTTCCGGATCCCTTCCAACTCTTTAAGATCTTGGTAAATTTTTCTCCTCTCCTCCTCTTCTACCCCCAGGCTCTTACTTTTCCACAACCTCTCTTCCATCGTTACTTCTACTTTCTATTCCCTTTGAGGAAAAGTGACAAAGTAATTTCCACAGCTGGGGGTGGGGAAGTCTTCCCCCTAGTTGCCTAAAGACTGGCGTAGAGGGTTATAAGAGAGGGATGAAAGATCGTTATTCTCTAAAGTTCAAGGGGCTGCTCTCTGAGGTTCACAGACCTCTTCCTCCTCAGGTTTCTTTCACGTACTTTTCCTTATCTAGTCTCCCTCATTCTCTGAAGCCCAAATTGTGTTCTGAAGGCTGTTAATACGATTAAAGGCAGCTTAAATATCTCCTCATAAATCTTGCTAGAAGGAATAGCCGCCAGCCCACGGCCAAGACACCCAGCCGGTATCCTTCCTCAGAGAACCATCTCCATATTCCTTCTCCATATGTTTTCTTCTCCTTGTTTTCTAGTTCTCATCCTCCTCTTTTCATCCACGTCCCATTTTGGTCTTTCTTCTCTCTTCACCCATACTCTTCCCTCTCTTCTTAGTCCCATCCAACCCGATTCCACAGCCCTAGGACCTAAGGCTAGCTGAATCCCTCCGCCCAGGTGGCCACCTCCAGCTAGGCCGTCCCACTCCCTCCCCCTGAGCATGCCCTGGCTGGAGGGCGAGATCGGTGCGCGGTCCGGGGGAGCTTTATGTAACACGTTGTGCTTTTGTCCCGGGCCAAGAACCAGCCGCCCTTGGTTTTCTCCCCGTAAATTTTTCAGTCTCCCTTGTTTTGAAAGAATACCAGTGGCCTGAACCCCCTTTCCCAGGTCTCCCGCCTCCCTCTACTTTTTTTTTTTTAATGCCCGTCCTCCGGCCCCGAGGCATTAGGTGGCTCCGGGCTGTCTATGGGGGAGGGGAAGACGGAGAAGGGGAGGGCGGATGGAGCAGCTTCTCTTCCCTTGTTTACATGTGAGTTCTCGTTCATGGGGGTATTATTTTGGTGTTTGGGGTTCTGTTTATGTGCTATTTTGTTTTATGATTTTTCCCGATAAAAAAGTTCCCAGTTTACATGTGTCTTTGTTGTTTTAGTCACCCCCAGACTCTGGTTTCTTCCTTGCCCCGGGAGCCGGTGCCCCCATCTCTCCGACCCCGCACCGCCCGCGCTCTCCTCTCCCTAGCCCAGGCCTCGCATCCTCCCCATTTGTTAAACACATCATTAGGACTCACTCAGGGCCTCCGTCCCCCGACTGGGCCCCACCCCCTGCCCTGAAATATATTTCCCAGATAAAAGGCCACTGTGGGTGGTCTCCACCTCCTTCCCTTGGGGGCCGTAACTTCCCTGGGCCTCTGGGTGGGTGGGTGGGTGGGGGGGTGTTGGGAGGATGTAGGAAGGCAGGACTTCTCAGGTTGGTGACAGCCTGAGAAACTCCCAGAGAAACTCTCTGGGAGGCCTGGAAGGCGAGAGGCAAGGGGCGGGGGCGGGGGCAGTGGAAGGAGGTGTTGAGGAACTAAGGAGGGGGGGGGGTCACTGCCCTTTGAAAGGAGCGACTCCCCTTTTGGAGGGGCTCTTGCCACCCCCATCACCTCCCCCCTCCACTCCTACCCCCCTACTGAGGAGGAATAAGCAACCCTTTGAGGGGCAAGAAGTAGAATGGAAGAGGGCGGGGGCTTCTCTTTTGGATTTCTGATTGCATACGATTGCATACTTGGTCTTTACAAAAGCTGACCTCAAAGCCCCCCTCTTGTTAGGAATCTCATTCTCAGCTTTTAGTTCGTCGCTCTTGGCCATCCACCACTTCCAAACCTCCCAGAAGAACGCTATACTGTTTTAGCTAGAAAGGACCTGAGAGGTCTTCCAGCCCAATCACCTCTTTATACAAAGGAGGAACTGAGACTGGGAGAAGGGTAGTGCGGAATATGTCCATGGGCAAACAGCTGCTAGAAATAATACTGGCATTTATATAGTACTTTACGGATTAAGAAGCATTTTGCATTTATAATCTTATTTAGCCGTAAACTGATTCCTAGAGAGGTAGATTAAATATTATTTTATCCGCATTTTAAAGGAGACTGAGGCAGAGAGAGGAAGTGACTTCCCTAAGGTTAGAGGATAGTAGCAAAGATGGGCCAGGACCACAGTTTAATTTAGTTTAGATTTTTTTTTTTTAGTGCGAATCCAGAGTTATTTTCTATGCGTCTCTGGTTTGTGCTTAGACTTCACCACTAGCACCACCCTCCTCCGATTTATAATGCGATTCTCCCTTTTAGTGCCCCCCCCCCATCTGACCTAACAAAAAACCTCAGGGCTTCAGATTCTGTGGTTGGGGGAGAAGCTGGAAAAGTGTGTTTTCAGTTGGCATGCGGAGAAAGATCGAGATGATCCTGTTATCATAAAATTAGATGCTAGATAGAACCTTGGAAACAGCCAAATGCAGCACAGCGGCCCTGAGAGAATGTGACCATCCCCGTATAATACAGGTAGTAAAGAGAGCAAAGATTCCAACCGAAAACTTGTCTTCCAATCCTGAGCTCTTTTCACCACACCACTGTTTGTGGTATGAATGAATGAATGAATGAATGAATGAACTAATGAGCGGACCTATTCCTGCTTCCTAATCCAGTCATCTGGGAACTAGTTGCCCTCGAGATGAAATCTCGGTTCCTTGCTCAGAATATTATGGGAGGGGCAGGATGGAGGTGGGGGAGAACCAACCACAATGGCAAATTCTTAATCCGTTTGGAAATGGAACTTGAGAAAAAATGGTATTGAACATTTAAATGTTATTCTCTCAGCCAAAGCACAGGGAGTAAGGAGGAGAGGGTTGAGGTGGGGGGACAAGAAAACGGAACCTCAAGAGGTTGCGCCCAGGCAGGCTCACAAGAGATATGCCTTCACTGGAAGTTCCTGCTAGGCGTGGAGCACAGTCTTTCCCTGCTAACCGAGGTCCCTAGAGGGGGCCGAAAGAGCGCTGGGGCTGAATTCCTGCCCCTCCTGAGCAGAAATCTGGAATTCGTTAAGATGGGGCTGTAGGAGCGGGGGAGGGTGAAGATAAAAGTCAGATTGAAGCCAGGCGGAAAAGTAAGCTCAGGACACTCGCTTTTCGTAGCCTGTGCCCGGAGTTAATCTGTCCCGGAGATGCGCTTTACTGTCAACTCTGGTTTAGCCTGCTCCTAGCCAACAGAAAGCCCTTGTCGTGAGAAAGATCCAGTTGCCCCTACAATGCCCCTGAAGGCAGGATGGGACTGCCTTTGTATGAGAAAGGGGCTTTGTTTTGGGGGAGTGCAAAAGTTGCTTTCCTTTCACTGAAAGTCTAAGAAGATTTGGGGTGGGAGGAGGGTGCCTAGTAGAAGCCTTGGAGGGTCTGGGATTCCTAGCTATTAAATCAAATCCCGACTAATGGAAAGAAGAGGAGGGAAGCACAGAATTAAAAATAAAAGGGCAAGATTCGAATTCCAACTGTTAACTGGGCAAATCTCACATAACCTTTCTGGGCCTTGGTTTTCTCTTCTGTAAATACAACGATTCCCTTACTTCTAAACTAGATGTCCTTAGGAGATTTAAACAAAACCCTCAATGGACACACAGCCAAAAAAGCCTGTAAACTTTCTTTCCACCTGTCACAGATCCTACTCCCCCTGCCTCTCTTAAACTCCCATGATCAACCCACTCCCACTTCCCTCTTAAGGGAACTCCCATTACCACCACCATCACCCCACCCCACCCCCCCACCCCCCAGATCTGCCCTACACATTCATTTTCCCGGGCTCTGACATTTGTTTCTAATTAGCAAGTTATCAAGGACCAAAAGCTAGAAATGTGGCAAATATGAACAGGGGAGAAGATGAGAAGAGAGCCTCAGGAAGGTGGACCTTTCCCCTGCATTGAAAGTTGCCTGTCATTTAATACAGCTGTTAAGACACTCCTGGGTGCTCCTCCTGGCCAACAGTTAGGCAGACTGAATAGTCAGTTCAGAAGTTGCACAATATCTGTAAATGTGTGAGCCAGAATTGGCAAATTTAACTTCTAACTGGCGAAGTATTCCTTCGGGTACATGTGCTTTGTCTTTTAGAGAGAAAATAAAGTAAATGATGGAAAGAACATTGGGTTTGAAGTCAGAAGACCTGGGTTCCAATTGAGCTTTGCAATTTAATACATTGTAGTCTAATGGCTGGTCTTGGAGTCAAAAGACTCTTTGCTCTCATACAACTGGCTGTGTAACTGAACAAATTATTTAAAGCTCTCTAACCTTAGTTTCTTCATCTGTAAAATAAGAAAAAGAAATACACAACTTTATCTCACTGAATCATGAGGAAAACAAAAGCACATTACTAGTACACTTCCTTTCTGTGAGTCTGTTTTCTCTATGAATTGAGGGAGCTTGGACTAGATGGACTTCTAAAATCCCTTCCAACACTGATTCCACAAACTATTATCATGATAATTGCTAAGTTGTGTTTGTATAGCATTTGAAAGGTAACAATATTTTCTGTTTATTATGTCATTTGATTCTGAAATGATGAAATATGTGTCCAGAATGCAAAAAGCAGTTGTGGAATGAGGAGGGCATCTTATATAGGCAGCAGCTTCTTTGGACTATGGTCTTTAAAGTGAGACCTTTTCCTTCCTGCTAGCCTAGTGATTTACAACTCTCAGATAAATTTCTAGCAGCCTCTGGGGATCTGCCTCTCCTGCCTTGGTGAAGAGAATATAAGGAGGCTACAGGAATGACATGTACATATGTGTCTACCCATTTTTCTTAATTTCTTGTTTTAAGACACATTCAGCTAAACACACAAGCTTCTGTAATTATTTGGAATGTCTGTTGTTTATTTTTCAGTCTTCTTGACAAAAATAGGTGACAGAACTTTTCCCATGCAGCAAACATGAGCTTAAGTACCTCCAGGAATACATTCTGAAAAGGACAGCATTTTAATTTGAACAACCAAAAGCAAAATGAATTTTAAGAAAAGCAAGTTCTTTTAAAATCAATGATTGTGATAGTTAATTTTCTCAGAGTATTCAAAATTCTGAAAATTATAGGTATAAGATTTAGAGCTGACAAAGACCAATGAATGTTCTTTAACCTTCATAGAAATAAAGTAATAATAAAAATAACAGAAATCTAAGCCAAGAAAACTCTACTTAGGAAAATAGGTCCTCAGTACTAAAATCTTTCTTTTTGTTCGGTTGGACATAAAGAAGTTTTATTAAAAAAGAAATTATTTCATGTTAACTTGACATAGGGAAGTAATTGTTTTGTGTTTTATGGAAAGAAATCTAGCTGTTTTCTGAGTATGCAGAATGTGCCAACTAGACTTAAATCTAATTGATTTCCTTTTTGAAAGCTTCCTAGAAAATTAGAAGGGAAGGATAAGTGACTGTAACTCCCAAGATTTCTGTGTGTATATGTGTTTTTCAGAACCAATTTATTAGACATAGCTAATCTTTAAATAGACTCTGAAATGGAAGTCATGTGAGAAAAAACTAGCTATATTCCTGCTCCCTTTTTTGAGAGGTTTTATGGAAAGGATATTTCTGTTTTTGTTTTGTTTTGTACAAAGCAGTAACTTTTGACTAATCTTTAACGAAATGAGTGACCTTGGTGATTAATCTGCAACTAATTTCACGTCATGATGGCTACTGGGTTGTGTTGTTTTTTTTTTTTAATTCAGTTTTGAAGTGAACTTCTATTTGTTATCAAATGGATTTGGTTTAACAAACTTGTGTCAATAAGAGAGTAGTATATAGTAAAACAAATACTTTGTGTTTTCCTGGTAAATAAATCTCAGTCTCAAAAAAAAATTAAAAATATGTTGACTGCTTTTTAGGAATAACCTTTAGACTAAAGGGGAAAGGGAAAGGGGACACCTGTATATTGGCATTTTGAAAACAATTAAGAGCATGTTATGCATTATTTATGTAGACTCCTTCCCTGTTTTCAATCCTTCCCTCACTCTGAGGGAAAGAAGAAAAGGAACAACCTGGGAGATGAGATATGTTGAATAACATTCACAGAATGAGAAAAATGCTGTACCAGGATAATAATTCAGTAGAATATAAATTTCTAGGTAAATTAAGACCTGATTCTGAGCATTGTTTAAAAAAAAAGGATGTAAATCCTTTAAAAATCTGAAAAGTTAATTATATAATTAATTCTATTGTAATTCTTGGGGTATTATATTCACTTGTCGGTCCCCAGAAAACTATTTGAATCAAGGCAGTCTCTGGCTCAACACCCACTCAAAAACTATAGCTCATAAATTTCCTCTATGTTTACTTTTATCAACTAGGGGACATATTAGTTCAAAACAAAAGAAGTTCATTCACACAATGTAGGGGGAAAACTGACAACACACTGCCCTCATATTAAAATGAGGTATATTTTCCCATAGGTTAACACTTTAGTGTAGGAGATTACAAAGACAGAGGACATATATGACCATATGTGTTTCCTACATATTTAGGGCACCCACATAGTTAACACATATGGCCAGGAAGGAGAGTACCAACTAAGAACCAATAAAATCAGGGCCCACACAAGATCAAGGCATTTCATACCTTTGACCCTGATTCCTGCTGCCCTTTGATGATGTCATTATGATAGCATATTTGCTAGGTATATTTGCTCTGCTGGCCATCCCTGTTCACCACATTTCTCTCTACTACTATTTCCTGGACTTCTGCTCCCTTCTCCTAACGTGAGATAGTCAGAAAGTCTTTTCCTGACAAGAACATACTGTCTTTTTTATTGCCTAGCTTTGGGCTATGAGGCACTTTACCTAGACTGGAAGATTACAAAAACTGGCCAGAGTGTGCCAGGCTAATATTAGGTCTATTCTTTTGACTATCTGTGTCTAATGTTGATTCAAGGTCTCTGGTTCCAGACAACTGATTCGGAATGAGAAATGACTAGTAATTTCTGTTCAACTTGTTATGGAGCCCTTGTGCCATTTTATTAAGTATCTTCTCAAACCCAACCCAACATAGGTCATACATAAAAAAACAAAAAACAACAACAACAGAAACAACCAACAACACTCTTACAAAAATTGTTATGGAGATTGAGACCACAAGCCCCCACTCTCCCATGATTTTCCCAATTGGCCTGCAAATTAAGCTGAACAAGAACAAAGCTAAGTGAAGATGGCCAGGCCATTACTCTCTTCCCTTCTGATACATTCCTGTCTTTATTGTAAATAATGTCCAACAGCAATAATAAAACAAACCTGACTTTTGATTTTGGGTTTTTGCTATATTCTTGCCAGGATATAACCTCATGATTTCCCTACACTAGTACATCATAGCAAATGACTTAATAAGGTCAGACTAGGTCTCACTATCAGATCTTCTGTTTTACCACACTGCATGGTTCCTTTTTAAGGTAGGAGGAAAAGATTGATGGTCTCAATAAGTAACAGCAGGATTCAGAGTCAACTCTAGGAATCTCAGCTTTACGCATTCCTTCTGGGTTCTGCACATACCTTACTTCAGACCAGCCAGGCCAAGAAGAACTTGACACTGATGGCCCCATCAAAATGAAATAATTATACCACTTATCTCCTTACTCTCATTGTGGAGGATTATAGAATACAATTTTTTAAATCTGCAAGTAACTCATAGACTTACAGAATGTAGTTTTTGAAGATACCTTTGAGATCATCTAGACCATTGATGGCAAATCTTTAAAGATGGAGTGTCCCAGTGCCCCCATGCACTCCTTACCCCAGACAGGAGAGGGAGGAAGCACTCCCGTTGGACTGCTGGGCAAAGGGGTAGGTGATGTCCTCAGGTGCCTGTGGAAAGGGAGAGGAGAACAGCCCAGCCCCACCTCCCTTTGGCTTTCTTGTTATGAACTCTGACAAACTCTGTGCTGTGGTGACAGCAGGTATGCCCACAGAGAGGGTTCTGTATGCTGCCTCTGGCATGCATGTCATAGGTTTGCCAACTTGGATCTAGACCTCATTTGATAGAGAATGAAACTGAGGAACAGACAGGGAAAGAGATTTGCTCATGATGACACAGCAAGTAAGAATTATAGGAGAAAAGATAGGTCTTCTGACTCAGGCTAGCACTCTTTGTATTAAAAAATATTTTGAACAGCTCTGGGACTTCATTACTTCAAAGGACAGGTGAAGTCATTGATACGGTACTTTGACTAATGACACAAAGTACCTTCTCATGGATTCTCATCCCATGGGACTCCTACTCAGGTCCTACAAATTCTCCACAAGGGGTTCATTCAGTGGTAAACCTTAGTCTTAGTCTAATTTTCTCAATAATACGTATAAAACAAAAACAAAAAGAAAAGAAAAGAAAAGAAAAGAAAAGAAAAGAAATGCAGCCTGAAATTTTATATCTCTTGTTCTTACTATATGGCTAGCCTTTTCCAGTCACATCCCTTTAGCCTCATTTTCCCATGACTCCTACATGGGAAACAAGTTATTTCCTATCTGTTAAAATATAGCCAGTTTACTTTTCCTTGGTTCCAAATGGTGCTCACAAAATACAATTCCTACTGACACTATTTTCAATGAAAATATTAATGGCATTTTAGATGTGTGACTTCTGTGTGGTCTTTATACTTCTTTCATTTGTTGACCTTGAGTTATATTTTCCAGCATATTTTGCTATCCTCCCCTGTGGCCACTTTTGCTTTTAAGACACAGAGTGTTAAGGTATATCATGATTTGACTTGGAGGGCCTTATCAAATTCTTCAGAGAATTTTTCTATCTTCTCATTCTTTATAACACATAGAGAATAAAATGTAATAAGCTTCATCATGTAGTTTTTTGTTATTGTTTATGCCAATCGTGAGCACTGAAATTCAGGGTTATCAAGGGTCCTCTTGTTGCCTTTGGAAACATATGAACCCAATTCTGCCAACTCCTTTTGTTTGTATCTCCTAAGAGGACCTGTGAGCCATCTTTCCAGTTAGTTTAACTTCCTTTTGACTTTTGGTTTTACAGTGAAAATGTCAAGATTGAAATTATTCACTTCTTCCATTAGTAAGCTAACTTATTGGTCACTGATCAAAAATCTCACTTTTAGAAAATAATGTTTATGGAGGGTATATAGGCTATCTGACTTTTCACTTCCTTTGCCACCTTTTCCCTTACTTTTCCATTCTCAATACAAAAGTGCAAATGGGTCATACAGGACTGAAGACCATTTTATAGTTTTCTTTGTTGCATGGGTTGCCATAGGCAAAGAATGTATCACCTAGTGGCCTGCCTAATAATGATGAGTGTCTCTCTTTCCATAAGTAGCTAGGCTGATATATGGAAAGTAAAAACATTTTGTTGTTTGGGTCTATACCTGAAGAGTAGGACTTTCCGAGGTCATATTCCTCTGTACGGTAATTGAGTTACTTCTACACTGGGATGAGACATTTGTATAGGATTTTCATGGAAGGTATTATTGGCATATTGTGGGAAAAGTTATAAAATGCATTATGTTTTTTGGCTGGAGGTCTCATTCATCTATATTGTCTTTGAGACTTAATTTCAATGAATACATCAAAGTCAGAAAGATTAAAAAAAATCTGATTAGACATGGGAAATACAGGAATTATGGACTAGCTGAACTAGAAGGGGAAGGTCTGTTATGGGCCAGCCCTGACTCAGGCCAGTCCAGATCAGTGGTGTAGGGTTAAGATAGGAAATAAGATACTTATAAGCTAAGTCATCAGCAATCATTAATTAAATGTCTACTGCATGGCAGGTACTGCACTAAGCCCCGAGACTACAAAAAAATGGCAAAAATAGTTCCTGCCCTCAAGAAGCTCACTGTCTAAATGAGGAAAATAACATGCAAACAAATATTACATACAAATGTGCACATGCACATACAGACAGGAGTATCTTGTAAGTACTTAACAACTGGCTCTCCTGAAAAGAAAATATATACATATATAAGATATACCTTCAAATTTAATCTAAATTATTAATATTTTTCCATCATTCTCTTTAGTCCAAACAATTAACACAACAGAAAGTCAAATTCTGATTTGTAGCATTTGCTGTTTTCTGAGGTAGAGATGCTCACATGGAAAATGTAATAATCTGTTCTTTCAAGAAAGTACAAGCTCTCTCTATCACATTCCTGTACAGGAAAAACCAGGAATAGTCTCAGAGGGAAACCACTAGCATTATGGAGGTGGGGAAAGAAAAGGCAGAAAGTGAAATTTTAGTCGAGACTTGAAGAAATACAGGAGGTAGACATTAAAGAGAGAAATTTTTAAAAATTAAAAAAAAAGAATAGATTCAAAATAAAAAAGGAGAAAATTTCAGACAGGCAGGTCACTAGTATTTTTAAAAATTAAATTTACATATCAGTAGCATAGAAAGGATGTTTAGCAAGGATACAGCATTAATTCAAATGGATGCAGCTACCTTGCCAACATATTTACCAATATTATACCCCATCACCCTCCATCCCCTGTTCCCTTTTCCTCTTGTCCCCTAATTCATCCACCCACCTATTCATCCCTGAAAGCCAGAAAGTATCCTGAGATAGGGGAACAGCTTGATTTTTTTTATTCTCTGGAGACTAGAAAATTATGTCAACATTTTGAATCTTATTGTTCTAGATCATTTTGTACTGAGAGGAATAGAAAGAAGACGAGTCAGATAGACAAAGATGGGCAGATAGGGATAGAAAGAGAGAAAAGGAGGAAAGAAAAAGGAGAAAAAGAAAAAAGAGGGTTAGAGGAGAGCCAAGTAAGAAGGGAAATAGAAGAGGGAAAGGAGAGAGAGAGACAGAGACAGGCAGAGAGAGAGAGAGAGAGAGAGAGAGAGAGAGAGAGAGAGAGAGAGAGAGAGAGAGAGAGAGAGAATGATAACAAAAAAAGCTGAAATTTGAACTATATTCTTTGCCTCTTTAATTTTCCTTCCACTAAGTCAACATGGAGAACTCTGAATTTAAAGGTCCTAGAAACTGGGTTGAAGTATTGACTCTTCCTTTAATCCACAAAACACAATTTCACCACCTATGAAATGAGAAAAATACTACCTAATTGTGAGCTGTTACTATTCTCCAGCTGATTTTCTTGACTCACTTTTCTTTCCTTTCATAAGTTCAAGGGAGTGGTGTCCTGCTAGAAACTATGTTCAGACTGGGTTCTACCTGTTGTGGAAATGTGAGCAAGGAATCTTTGGTCTTCTTCCCTTGTAGCCTGTTCATTTTCTGAACATAAATTTTTTTTCATTCTATTTCCTAATTTCTATAGTCTGCTCCCATTCATTCCTACTCTAGGGTCAAATTTCATGGTATTTATTTATCTGTATGCATATTTTATCCTTCTCTCCCCTCCTCAAGAATATAAGCTTATTGCAGGAAAGAACTGTTTCATTTTTAAAAGGGAAAACAAACTCCCAGTATTTAAAAAATGCCTTTTACATGGCAGGCACATATTAAATGTTTGCTGCCTTTAATTATGGGATTTAGAGCTGTCAGTGAACTAAAACATTAACTCATTCAACATTCTCATTTTAAAGATGACAAAGCTTATGCCCAAAGATTAAAAGTTGACTTATCCAAGGTCACATAGCTAGTAAGTAACAGAGCCAACTTTCAAAACAGAGGAGCTCCAAATCCATTGTTCTTTCATTTGCTTCTTATTCATGGAGTTGCTTCCAGTTGAGAGGTCCATTTTAGTTGGATTTTCTACTCTTATTTCACACTGCATCTTTCTTTGTATGTTCATACTTGTGCCAGAGCTTCCTCCTGCTTCAATTTTGCATGTATTTCATGCTTTTAATTTCCTTTGCTTTTGGATGATGTCTTTGTTTCCTTGTCTTTTACACTAACCCGATTTTGGTCATTTATCTTCACATGAATTCTTTTATTAATTTAGTTTCTTTCAGTCATGTTCATTTTTCTTTGCTTTAGTATTATGGATTTGCTTCAGTTAAATTTATTTTTGCTCTTTGAGGTTCCTTAGCTTTTCTGGGACCACCAAGACCATAGAGTTGGAGCATGTCTGCATGGAACAACCAGGTCAGACCAGACATAAAAGTTCCTGTTGTTCTGTCCAGTGAGAGACAGAATTTCAGAGCTTATCAAAGGTTTTAGAGTCCAAAAGGCCCATAAGATTGTTTCATCCAGCTCCCTCATTAGATAGATGAAGAAACTAAGGTTAAGAAGCCAAAGGAATTATCTACGGTCACATAAAGTGTCATCATAAAGTTTAAATACATCATAGACTTCAAAACCATTGCTCTTTCTTATCTATATTGTTCACTGGGTTTATTTTCATTCTTATCCTTGCTAAATTATTGTATCATTCACATTCCTCCTTCAGGTCTCTAAGCATTAGACAATTGTTATGCTTTATTCTTTCCAACTGTTGGGGTTTAGGGAACTCTCTTTGGGGATCCAAAGAAAACTAAAATTGTTGGTTTAAATTAAAATTGAAATTCTTGTTTCATCTTAATGCAACAGATGGACCCAGGTTTAGTTATAGTGTAGATGCCTAGTTTCATCATCTGTAAAAATGGATATTAGATAAGATAACCACTGAAGTCCACTTCAACTCTAAACTTGTAAATCCTATATGTTTTTGGAGAAAACACAACCAGTTTTCCTCTCATGTTGCCTTTGAACCAAGCAGTGTCATGCATCTGAGAGCATTTCCAATAAAAATTTATACCTACTATTCTAAAAACAAACATCAGGTACTCTACCAGAAGGAAGTTTGGGAGTGAAGAAGTAAAGAGGAAATAATCAGAGACATGTTCATAGGAGTTGGAACTGAAAGAAATCGAAATGATCACATACAATCCTGGAGTCCCTCCTATCTTTTTTTTTCTTCTACAGATAAGGAAACTTAGGGCTAGAAAGACCAAGTGTTTTGCCTAAGATCACGGTAATAATAATGGTAATAATAATAATATAGTGCTTTAAGGTTTACAAAGAACTCATTTGATCCTCACAGCAACCCTACAATGTGTTATTATTTTCTATGTTTTACAGATGAAGAAATAAAGGCTAAGTAACTTTTGCCTTGGGTCATACAACTAGTAATTGTCCTTGGAAAGATTTGAAAGAAAGCCTTCCTGACTCAAAAACCTAGCACTTTATCCATTATGGTACGTAGCTTCTTCTGTTATAGTAAATTAGAGCCAGGATCCATACCCAGGTCTTCTGATTCCAAATAAAATCCTTCCTCCATTTCACCATATACTAGGTATATTACATTTTCTTATTTTGAATGAACTGCAAGTACTTCAGTCATGAGCTATTTAAAGCTAATCTGACATCCCAATATTTCAGACTTCATTTTTAGGAAGTGGAATTTTATTTAGAGTCATGTTCCCCTTTTTGTGGCTAAATAAATTCAAAGGAAAGCATCTGAGACATTTATGAAGGAGTAGTTTGCTATTGTGGGAATCTGGACGTTAAGTGAAGGGAAGAAATAAGACAGTTCAAGGTTCTGCCCACCATTTGACATTGCCCACCACTAGGGGCCACTCTTATCAGAGAATGGAAGATAGCTTCAGAAATAGGGATGGAAAGGATTTTTAGAAAGTCACCCAATACAGTCTGTTTTCAAGAAGCATCACAGTGGACCACCTCCAAAAGATTTTATAATTCAAAGACTTTACAGAGTAGGGGGTTCTAGGATACTAGCCTACCAACATGATTAGAAGACGCTGGATTAAGAAGGTCTGGTCCTTGAGTTAAGTTTATAAATTTGAAGCTTGAAAAAATCTTTGAGATCATTGAATTCTTTGTGTTTTTGGATAGCCATAATGTATATAATCTTGGATCTGTTTTAAAAGCTCTAAACCTGAGAACAGTATACAAAGGGAAAGAAGAATGATAACATACAAATAGAAACTTTTATTTATATTAAAGAACTACCCAGGCACCTGAAGTCTTTCTAATTAAAAAAAGGAGGGCAAGGAATTTGTTATTGATTAGAGATAAAACTAGCCTAATGTCTTTAAGAGTTCTATTTTTCTACCATATACTATTTCCAAGCTGCCTTGGGTATTTTATTTGGGATATTCCCTGACGACCAAAATTAATTTAGGTCACAATCCTAAATTATCCTTACAATACCAATAAGACCAACTCTTTCATTCTGAAAATTAAGAAACCGAGACCCAGAAATCTTGAGTCACTTGACTCATTGGTAATAAATGATAGGTCTAGGAATCAAACAATGCCTGAAACTCAACATTTATCATTCTTTCCTCTGTATCAAGCTACCATCTACCCTATCTCCCTGTTTCACTTAAATAATCTTAAGGAGCCACCCATTCAATTTCATAATTTAGCCATCCTTATTCTCAGAGGGCTTTTATAAAACATCATAGAACCATTAGCAAAAAATAGACTCATAGGTTTAAATTCAAGCAGTGGAACTGAATTCTGGGCTCCCATACTTGGGTCAATGACTGCAGAGACTGACATCTGGACAGATGATGAGCAGTCTGTATTAATTACCCTGAGTATTAAAGCTGCCAATTAAATTTAGTTAAAAATACTAATCAAGCCCCTACCACATCTGAGACCCTATGCATGAAATGAAATAATCCCTGTCAGCAAGAAGCTTATGTTCTTTTGAAAGTCCCCTTACCTCCCTAGTCTAGACTTTCATAATGCTCAGTAATGAAAACTCATGTTTATAGGATATTTTAAAGTGTCTTTCTAGATCATTTCCAATGTGACCTTGGACAGGTCACTCACTTTCCTCTCTCTTGCCCTTAGTTTCTTCATCTATAAAATCAGAAAGTTGGAAGAAATGAATCTAAAGTTTCCTTTAACCTTTAAATTTCCACAATTTTAGTGCATAATGTATTATTATAATGATATGTAATTTAAAAAAATAAACATTATTTTTATTTGGTCAATTTCAAACATTATTCATTGGATACAAAAATCTTTTTTTTTCCTCCCTCCCCTCCCGCAACCCCCCCCCCCATAGCCAACATGCAATTCCACTGGGTATTACATGTGTCCTTGATCCGAACCTATTCCCATGTTGTTGGTATTTGCACTAGGATGTTCATTCAGAGTTCACATCCCCAATCATATCCCCTTGGCCGCTGTAGTCAAGCAGTTGCCTTTCCTCAGTGTTTTTACTCCCACAGTCTGTCCTCTGCTTGTGGATAGTGTTTTTTCTCATAGACTCCTGCAGATTGTTCAGGGACATTACATTGACACTAATGGAATTGATATGTAATTTTTAAACAGAGTAAAACATTCTAAATGAGAATTATCTTCCAAAGTGTTCATATAATTATTCTATTAACATTATCATTATAAAAATTTTTTTGAAAAAAATTTTTGAAACTCCTCTCTGAGAATAGCTTTTAAACCTACAGCACATTCAATTCAATAGATTTTGGTCATTTTTTAGTTCTATGTGCAGCCCATTTTGCTAAGCACTGGGAAATGAATCAGATTAAATGAGATATCTTCTCTGATCTCATGGATCTCATAATTCTGTAGAGCTAGTAGTGATATACATAAACAACTTATTTAAAATAAAACATGACAATGCACAAAAGGTGTAAGGAAAGGATTCTGTGAAGTCCAAGAGGAAAACTATTGTATCTAACTGTTAAAATAGAAATAAGACTCAGGACGTGAGTGACAGGGCATGGGATTAGAATTTTCCTTGCTACAAACTTCTTCCATTTCTGAATTTCTGAGTCTATATCAGCTTTTTTTCTAGATCATCAGATTCAATAGTTGACAAACTCATTACATACTCTGGAGCATTCCTGGCAGCAAATTTTGCAGTGATATCAGCTCTCTGATTTCCTTTAGAGACTGAATCTCTGCCATAAGTATGACTTCTGCAATGGATCACTGCTAACTATTTAGGTTTCTGAATAGCATCCAATAACTCAGTTATTATTTCTGCATGGGCAGGTGGTTTTCCCAATGCAGTAATAAAACCTCATTGTTTCCAGATCTATCCTGTAGCATGACAAAACTGAAAAAGCATATCGAGAATCTGTATAAATATTTGCACTTTTACCATCAACCAGAAGACATGCTTGCTTTAAAGTGACCAACTTTGCTCTTTGAGCACTAAGGTTACTAGGTAATGACCCATACCACAGTGTCTCATATTCTGTGACAACTGCAGCACTGGTACATCTAATTCCATTATACAAATATGAAGAATCATCAGTGAATAACACCAAGTCTGGATTTTTTATTGGAGTGTCTTTTAAATCCATCCTAGGCATATACACTAGATCTACTACTTCTATACATTCATGTAATGGTTCACTGTTCTTTGGCAAATCAGGAAGAAGTATTTAATACACTACACCTTCTCAACTGGGTGTTCTCACTACCTAGGAGTATAATTTCATACTTAGATATTCATTGGTCTGAATATGCTTGAGTACAAAATTTCCTCATTAGTGCTTCTATTTGATATGAACAATATATAGTCAATGGACATCCCAAAACTAAATCAGATGACTTCTGGACTAACACAACTGCAGCTGCTACACCCCTTAGACAAGGAACTGTACCAGCAGCTATTGGAACAAGCTGACAACTATAATATCCAATTGGATGATAACTTTGTCCTAAAGTCTGTTTCAGTACACCAGAAGCAATACCTTTTGTCTCATTTACAAACAGTTGAAATGGTTTTGTATAGTCTAGGATACCCAAAGCTGGGGCAGATTAAATCACTTCCTTAAGCTTACTTAAGGCTTGCAGATGTTCAGGTTTTAGTTTCAGAGGTTCTGGTTCTGTATTCCTGATTAGATCTGTTAGACACTTAGTTATTTCACTATATCCAGGTATCCATTGCCTACAGAAATGAGTTGTTCCAAGAACAGCTCTGAGTTGCTTCTTGGTCTTAGGTGCACTCAATTTCTGGATATCTGCTATTCTTTTCTGCATGATACTTCTGGAACCCTCTGACAACACAAATCCAAGATATTCTACTTGAGGTAAAACACACTGTAATTGTGCCTTGGTTTTTATGCCCACATTTATATAATTCAATCAAAAGAATCTTGCTATCTCTTAGACACACTTTAGCAGATGGTGATGCTAGGAGGATATCATCAACAAAGTGCACTGTTTTACTCTCCTTGAATGTTAAATGTTAAGGCCTCTATTCAAAATTTGTGAAAACTGGCTCTGGGAATTGGCAAATCCCTGTGGAAGATTAGTCCAGGTCCACTATGTTTTCTCCCAGGTAAAAGCAAGAACTTTTGAGAATCCTTGTGTATCAGTGTTGAGAAAAATGCTGAACATAAATCTACCAGGTGAAATATCTTGCCTGACTTGGAATGGAAGAGATTATAGCAGCTGGGCTTGGTACAATAGGATGTGTCTTTACCATATGATCATTTACAGCTCTTAGATCCTGGATGAATCTGTAGACAACTTTGCCATTCTGATTGAGGTTTGGCTTTTTATTGGAAGTATAGGTGTATTGTATTCTGAGAAGCAAGGTATTATTATCCCTTGTTAGATTAGGGACTCAATAGTAGGTCTGATACCCTCTATTGCTTCTTTATTTAAGGGATATTGAAGTAAACAAGGAACTGATCCTTCCTTAGTCCTCGCCCTTACAGGAGTAGCTGATTTCAATAGACCTACATCTGTGGAAGACATTGACCATAAATCTTCTGGGATATCCTCAGGAATAGGATAGATGGAATTCAACTCATCCTCTGTACTGACCTAATCTAAGAACAGCAATGAAAAGGTTTCAGAGATTCTTCTGGTAGATGTAATGATATATCCCCAGTATCAGTACATTGGATTGTTACTTGTAATTTACACAATAAATTCCTACCAAGAAGATTCATGGGGCAGTCTGGCATACAAAGAAATGCATGATCCACAAATAAGGGACCTAAAGTAATCATTTTAGGTTTTAATGTTGCTACTCTTTCTGGTTTTTCCAGTTGTTCCTATTACTTCCATAGTACTAACAGCTCTACAATCTTTAGACTTTGCAAAACTGATTTACTGGCTCCAATATCAACCAGAAGATCATATATCTGATCCCCTATTGTAACACAACCAAGTGGACAAGTAAGGAGGTAGATATCAGAGAAGGCATCATGGTGGAGGTAGCATGGGAGCTATGTCCTGAATGAAGGGTAAGATTTCTCTAGGTGAAGATTTTTTTAAGAAGCAGAAAGTCATTCCAGAGATAGGGAATGATATGACCATTCTTACCAGGACAAGGGCTTAAAAAGTACTTCAATTTGGTTGGAACACAGAGTTCTATACTTCCAGTACCCTATAGTCCAGCCAAACTGGACTACTAAACATTACTAATTCTTATTCTGAGCTTGCTTAACCTAGGTTCATGCTGTCCCTTATTCTTTAGGTGAATTTCCTCCACCCCCAGTTTCATCTGTTGAAGTATCCCTCTTTTTCCTCCCTGAAATCTTCCTTGACTTCTACCTTTACCCCTGCCCTGAAGGAAAATGACTTTTGCTGCTGAAATGTTTTGAAATGCTTTGCTAGACTCTGGGACCTTTTATTTCTCCCTCTGCTTCTTAAAGGTCAGGCTTCCAAAGAAGCAAAACATTCTTTTACACATGTTCTGGAATCCTTTCCTCATATATTCATTCAACAAATTCAACCCAGCACCTACTGAGAAGTAGACAAGCAGCTGAATTTGTGGTATATGTCCTCTGGAATTTTATAGTTTATAGTTATTTGTAAGGAGATAAAATTAATGTGCATAAAAAGTTAAATAACAATATTAAATAATAGTATATTTCCATTATACTCTTTCCTCATTATGCTTCCTCCCTACATAGAAGATGGGACAGAGATGAAACTGCAACCACAAGAGATGGAACAATTTGCCTGTGGTCTAATGGCTAGAAAGATATTATGGTGCACTGGAAGGAGCACTGTATGTCCAGCAGATGAACTGGCCTTTGATCCTAGCTCCTTCTTTTTCTGTGTGACTTTCAGTCAAGTCACTTCTGCTCTCTGAGCTTTAGTTTACTTGGACTAGATAGTCACTAAGGTCAATTGAAGCACCTACTATGTACAAGGCACTGTGCTAATTACTGAGGCTAGTGTTTAGCTCACAGACTAATGGAGTAGATAAGATATGACTACAAAAGAAAAAGATAGGTTGGATAAATTAGAGATAGGGAAGAGAGAAGTTACTGGCAAAAAGGGGTATAAGGAAAGACCTTTTTTGGTAAAAAATTATATTTTTAAATAAAACTTAAAGGAAGTCAGAAAACATAGGTGAAGGGGGAGAGAATTCCAGATATGAGGGACAGCCAGTTAAAATGCTCCTAGTAGGGAGATGGAGAGCCTTTTGGGAGTACCAGCAAAGAATCCAGTGTCACTGGATTACAGACTGTGTGAGGAAGAGTAAAGTGAAGAAGACTAGAAAGGTAGGAAGGGATTAGGTTACAAAGGGTCCTTTAAAATATTGTGGTCTCTCTGATTTATTAGGTCTCTTTCAATTCTGAATCTACTCATCCCATGGTGGTGGAAGTTTATAAGCTATTGAGCACAAATGGAAAACTAGTCTTTCACTTCTGAGTCTATAGGATTTTTCCATATTGTTTCTTCAACAAAGTGAGAGAAACCAACAAACCAGAGAGCTACTATGAGGCACTCATCCAAGTGTCCAATGAGTAACATAGACAACATGCATGCTTCTGGGGTTCAGAAAAGGGGTCCATCACTATGTTTGAAAATCAGAACTGGCCTCATCAGGAGGGATGTGATTTAAGTGGCTTTTTATATGTATTATGATAAAATAAATGCTCAATATATTGGCAATATGGTTGAACTCCTCAGTGTAATAGAAAACATAATGTAGACCTGTCAGATAGGAAATTGCTTTGGAGCAGAAATACTGATAGGACAGCTAGATGGCACAGTAGAAAGAGTTCTAGGCTTGGAATCAGGAAGACTAATCTTCCCTAATTCTACTTGGCCTCAGGTACTTACTAGCTATGTGACCCTGGGCAAGTCATTTAACTCTGCTGGCCTCAGTTTCATTATTTGGAAAGTGATCTAGAGAAGGAACTGTTAAATGACTCCAGTATCTTTGCTAAGAAGACCCCAAATGAGGTTACAAAAAGATGTACATGATTGAATAACCACAAAGGTTATTTTTAAAGCTTATTTGTTCCTCTTAATGTGGTTTATTATGGAGTTTGTAGCATAGAAGCGTTTCATAGCTTTGGTGAGCCACAAAGAATAGAGCTTACCAGTATCTCAGAGAAGAGATAGAAGGTAGACTTACTGCATTATATTCCTTTTTCAGTGGTCCATTCCTATCTCAGTTATTTCTTAAAATCCGTTCATATCCCCAAGCTAAATTAAGCAGAAAATTATTTTAAGGTGAATACATTGTAAATTGTATTGACTTTCAAGAGCTTTAAACAATAAACATGGGTGAAATGGAATAATAATGTGCAATTGGTACATTTTATGTTACATTCAAAAACTACATACTTAAACAGATTCCTGAGATATCCCTAACTAAAGAAAATGAAATAAACATTCATTAAGGGTCCACTCTGGGCCAGGTTCTTTAAAAATATTATCTTATTTTATACTTATTCCAACATTGGGAAGTGGATATTGTTATCAACTTAATGTTATGGTTGAAGAAGCTGAGGTGAATGGAGGTTTGAGAAGTTAGGTGAATTTGAAGTACTAATACAGGAAGGCAACTTTGACATCTTGGGTGTACCTAAGATTTTATAGAATGGAGTTCATTATATACATATATATATACATATATGTATAAACTCTGGAAAAAACATCCCTTATTTAAGGAACAAAACAGAAAAAGAGGAAATGTTTGCAGAGTGTCATTGAATATTAGGATGAACTAATATGAGAAAAATTCTGAAACTAGAGAAGAGCTTGATAGGAGAACACTGGAGCAGTGACCAAGAAAAGAATAAACAGAGAAGAAATATTGTTATGTGGGTGCATTAAAGAGCATCTAAACAGAAGGAAAAACTAGATGAGGAGTTGAGAAAAGACAATGAAAACCTGGCAAAGATATATAATATAACAATGGGAGACTATCAATCAATTAATAAATGCTGGTCTTAATGATAATAGGAAGGCATTATAGAATTGACATCATGGTCCTGATTCTGAACCACAATTAGGAACCTATTTCTGGATTATAGATGATAGAAATCTTTGGGGAAGAGACAGCTCCATCTTATAATTTGCCATGAATGAGATAGAAAGTAAAAAGTCTAATTTGCAATCTAGGTTTTTGGAGAGCAGACAGGACTGAGACAGGGCTTAGAAAATGAGGCAGTTGGACAGTTTTGGAACTAATAGGAAGGATGTTAATAAGTCAGTCAATAAACATTTTTTAAAAATACCTACTAAACCACATAACTATCATTAAAGATGAAAAGGATGAATATCCACCAATGAAGATGAAATTAAATCAATTATTAAGTTATTTTTCTTTATTATGTGAAAAAAAATTTAACAATGAAAAAGAAATGGAAGAATACTTAAAAAATAAAATGCCTAGATTATCAGAGGAAGAAATCTAGAAAAGGATATTGAACAAGCCATAAATGAACTTCCTAAGAAAAAAGTATCAGGAACAAGCAGATTTACAAGGGACTTCTTTTTTTTTTTAGCATTTTTTTCTAATTTTAAACATTATTTTATTTGGTCATTTCCAAACATTATTCACTGGAAACAAAGATAATTTTCTTTTCCTCCCCTCCCCCCTCCCACCACCTTTCCCTCTCCCATAGCCGATGCACGATTCCACTGGTTATCACATGTGTTCTTGACTCAAACCCATTTCCCTGTTGTTGGTATTTGCATTAGAGTGTTCATTTAGAGTCTCTCCTCAGTCATATTCCCTCAACCCCTGTAGTCAAGCAATTGCTTTTCATCGGTGTTTTTACTCCCACAGTTTATTCTCTGCTTGTGGATAATATTTTTTAGATCCCTGCAGATTGTTCAGGGACACTGCATTGACACAAATGGAGAAGTCCATCACCTTCGATTGTACCACAGTGTATCAGTCTCTGTGTACAATGTTTTCCTGGTTCTGCTCCTTTCACACTGCATCACTTCCTGGAGGTTGTTCCACTCTCCATGGAATTCCTCTACTTTATTATTCCATTTAGCACAGTAGTATTCCATCACCAACATATACCACAGTTTGTTCAGCCATTCCCCAATTGATGGGCATCCCCTCGTTTTCCAATTTTTGGCCACCACAAAGAGCGCAGCTATGAATATTCTTGTACAAGTCTTTTTCCTTATTATCTCTTTGGGGTACAAACCCAGCAGAGCTATGGCTGTATCAAAGGGAAGGCAAATTGCCCTCCAGAATGGCTGGATCAATTCACAACTCCACCAGCAATGAATTAGTGTCCCCACTTTGCCACATCCCCTCCAGCATTCATTGCTTTCCATAGCTGTCATGTTAGCCAATCTGCTATGTGTGAGGTGATACCTCAGAGTTGTTTTGATTTGCATCTCTCTGATTATAAGAGATTTTGAACACTTTTTCATGTGCTTATTAATAGTTTTTATTGCTTTGGCTGAGAACTGCCTGTTCATGTCCTTTGCCCATTTGTCAATAGGAGAATGGCTTGATTTTTTGTACAATTGATTTAATTATTTGTAAATTTGAGTAATTAAACCTTTGTCAGAGGTTTTTATGAAGATTGTTTCCCAATTTGTTGCTACCCTTCTGATTTTGGTTACATTGGTTTTGTTTGTACAAAACCTTTTTAATTTGATGTATTCCAGATTATTTATTTTGCATTTTGTAACTCTTTCTAATTCTTGCTTGGTTTTGAAGTCTTTCCCTTCCCAAAGGTCTGACATGTATACTATTCTGTGTTCGCCTAATTTTCTTATAGTTTCCTTCTTTATGTTCAAGTCATTCACCCATTTTGAATTTATCTTGGTGTAGGGTGTGAGCTGTTGATCTAAACCTAATCTTTCCCACACTGTCCTCCAATTTTCCCAGCAGTTTTTATGAAATAGTGGATTTTTCTCCCAAAAGCTGGGATCTTTGGGTTTGTCATATACTGTCTTGCTGAGGTTGCTTTCCCCCAGTCTATTCCACTGATCCTCCTTTCTTTCTCTTAGCCAGTACCAAATTATTTTGATGACTGCTGCTTTATAATATAGTCTGAGATCTGGGACTGCAAGTCCTGCTTCCTTTGTATTTTTTTTTTCATTATTTCCCTGGATATCCTTGATCTTTTGTTCTTCCAAATGAACTTTGTTATAGTTTTTTCTAAATCAGTAAAAAAAAATTTTTGGAAGTTCCATGGGTATGGCACTAAATAGATAGATGAGTTTGGGTAGGATGGTCATTTTTATGATATTGGCTCGTCCTACCCATGAGCAGTTAATGTTCTTCCAATTGTTCAAGTCTAGTTTTAGTTGTGTGGAAAGTGTTTTGTAGTTGTGGTCATATAGATCCTGTGTTTGTCTCAGGAGATAGATTCCTAAGTATTTTATTTTGTCTAAGGTAATTTTGAATGGGATTTCTCTTTCTAGTTCTTGCTGCTGAGCTGTGTTGGAATTATATAGAAATGCTGATGACTTATGTGGGTTTATTTTGTATCCTGCAACTTTGCTAAAGGTGTTGATTATTTCAATTAGCTTTTTGGTTGAATCTCTAGGATTCTTTAAGTAGACCATCATGTCATCCGCAAAGAGTGATAATTTGGTCTCCTCCTTGCCTATTTTAATGCCTTCAATTCCTTTTTCTTCTCTAATTGCTACTGCTAGTGTTTCTAATACAATGTCAAATAATAGAGGTGATAATGGGCATCCTTGTTTCACTCCTGATCTTAATGGGAATGGATTTAGTTTATCCCCATTGCAGATGATATTAGTTGATGGTTTTAGATATATACTGTTTATTATTTTTAGGAACGACCCTTCTATTCTTATGCTTTCTAGTGTTTTTAGTAGGAATGGGTGTTGTATTTTATCAAAGGCTTTTTCTGCATCTATTGAGATAATCATGTGGTTCTTGTTGGTTTGCTTGTTGATGTGGTCAATTATGTGGATAGTTTTCCTAATATTGAACCAGCCCTGCATGACTGGTATAAATCCTGCTTGATCATGGTGGATGACCCTTCTGATCACTTGCTGGAGTCTTTTTGCTATTATCCTATTTAAGATTTTTGCATCTATATTCATTAGGGAGATTGGTCTATAATTTTCTTTCTCTGTTTTTGGCCTGCCATGTTTGTGTTATAAAAGGAATTTGGTAGAACTCCCTCTTTGCTTATTATGTCAAATAGTTTGTATAGTATTGGAGTTAGCTGTTCTTTGAATGTTTGATAGAATTCACTGGTGAATCCATCAGGCCCTGGGGATTTTTTCTTAGGAAGTTCTTTGATGGCCTGTTGGATTTCTTTTTCTGATATGGGATTATTTAAGAGATCTATTTCTTCTTCTGTTAGTCTAGGCAATTTGTATTTTTGTAAATATTCATCCATATCACCTAGGTTGGTATATTTATTGCCATATAGTTGGGCAAAGTAGTTTTTAATGATTGCCTTAATTTCCTCTTCATTGGAGGTGAGATCCCCCTTTTCATCCTTGATGCTGTTAATTTGCCTTTCTTCTTTCCTTTTTTTAATTAGATTAACCAGTACTTTGTCTATTTTGTCTGTTTTTTCAAAGTACCAGCTTCTAGTCTTATTTATTAGGTCAATAGTTCTATCACTTTCGATTTTATTAATTTCTCCCTTAATTTTTAGGATCTCTAGTTTGGTTTTCTTCTGGGGGGTTTTAATTTGTTCGTTCTCAAGTTTTTTTTAATTTGCATTTCCAATTCCTTGATCTCTGTCCTCCCTAATTTGTTAATATATGCACTCAGGGATATGAATTTTCCCCTACTGCCTTGGCTGCATCCCATAAGGTTTGAAAGGATGTCTCGCCGTTGTCATTTTCTTCAACGAAATTATTAATTGTTTCTATGATTTCTTCTCTAACTATCCAATTTTGGAGTATCATATTATTTAATTTCCAATTAATTTTTGATTTGGCTCTCCATGTACCCTTACCGATCAATATTTTTATTGCCTTGTGATCTGAAAAGGATGCATTTATTATTTCTGCTCTTCGGCATTTGAGTGCCATGTTTCTGTGACCTAGTGTATGATGTATTTTTGTGAATGTGCCATGTGGTGCTGAAAAGAAGGTGTATTCCTTTTTTTCCCTATTTATTTTTCTCCATATGTCTATTAACTCTAATTTTTCTAAAATTTGATTCATTCACCTCTTTTACCTCTTTCTTGTTTATTTTTTGGTTTGATTTATCTAAATTTGTTAGTGGCTGGTTCAAGTCTCCCACTAATGTGGTTTTATTGTCTATATCCTCCTTCAATTCTCCTAGTTTCTCTATTAAAAATTTGGATGTTATAACATTTGGTGCATACATGTTGATGAGTGATATTTCCTCATTGTCTATACTCCATTTTAACAGAATATATTTACCTTCCCTATCCCTTTTGATCAGGTCTATTTGTGCTTTGGCTTTGTCAGATATCATGATTGCAACTCCTGCCTTCTTTCTGTCAGTTGAGGCCCAGAAGGTCTTACTCCAACCTTTAATTCTAACCTTGTGAGTGTCAACCCACCTCATATGTGTTTCTTGAAGACAACAAATGGCAGGGTTTTGGGTTCTAATCCAATCTGCTATATGTCTACCTATTATGGGTGAGTTCATCCCATTCACGTTCAGAGTTATGATTGTCATTTGTGGATTCGCTGGCATTTTGATACCTTCCCCTAGTTCTGACCTTTCTTCTTTAGCTATCTCCTTTTGAACCAGTAATTTGCTTTAGGTCAGTCCCCCTAGTCCCCTCCCTTGAGATACTTCCCTTTCTACCCCTCCCTTTTTGTGCTCCCTTCCCCTACCCCCTCCTCTTCCCTCCCTTTTTATTCTCCCTCCCCCCTCCTCTTCCCTCCCTTTTTATGCTCCCTCCCCCCACTTGATTTTCCTTTCTTTCTTACCCTGTTGGATAAGATAGAATTCAGGATCTCACTGGATCTAGATGTTCTTCCCTCTCAGATTTAATTTCACTGAGAGTAAGGTTTAAGTAATTCCACTTCACGCTCTCTTCCTCTCCTTCTCATATGAGAGTTCTTCCCCTCCCCTTCCCATGTGTATCTTTATATGGGAAAGATTATTCTATTAAGTCCCCCCCCTATTTCTTGAAGTAAGTCTTAGTATTATCGATAGTTCCCCCTCCCTTTTCCTTTCTTTGCCTCCACTTTCCCCAAATCTTCTTGATGCCCCAATCTTTCCCTATGCATGTTTCTTCTAACTACTCTTATGATGCTACAATTTTTGAGAGTTACACAAAACATTTTCCCCACATATTAATATATATAATTTGATGTAAATGTAGTCCTGATAGAAGAGAGTTTGACTTTAAGAAAAAGATAAGATTTATCTCCTTTTCCCTTTCTTTCATATTTACCTTTTCATGTTTCTCTTGCTTTCTGTGCTTGGATATCGAACTTTCCACAGAGCTCTGGTCTTTTCTTAGCAAATGCTTGGAAATCTTTTATTTTGTTGAATGCCCATACTTTCCCCTGGAAGTATATAGTCAGTTTTGCTGGGTAGTTGATTATTGGTTGGAGACCCAGCTCTCTTGCCTTTCTAAATATCATGTTCCATGCTTTGAGGTCTCTTAGTGTGTTAGCCGCTAAGTTGTGTGTGATCCTAATGGGAGCCCCCTTATATCTGAAGCTCCTCTTCTTGGCTTCTTGTAGGATTTTCTCCTTTTCTTGGAAGCTCTTGAATTTGGCAATTACATTCCTAGGGGTTGTCTTTTGGGGATTTAGTATAGAAGGTGTTCTATGAACCCTTTCTATTTCTATTTTGCCCCCTTGCTCCAGAATGTGGGGGCAATTTTCTTTTATAATCTCCTGTAGAATAATATCGAGTTTATTGTTTATCTCTGGTTTTTCTGGGAGACCGATAATTCGGAGGTTGTCTCTTCTCCCTCTGTTTTCAAGATCGGTGACCTTCTCAGTGAGATATTTTATGTTTTCTTCTAATTCATTAATTTTTTGGGTTTGCTTTATTGATTCTTGCTGTTTTAGGATCTCACTTTCTTCGAGTTGCTTGATTCTGGTCGTTAGGGACTGGTTTTATTTTTCAGCTTTGTCTGCCCTTCTATTGGATGCTTTGAGCTCTTTTTCCAATTGAGCAGTCTTATCTGTCAGACTGCTGATCTCTTTCTCCCATTTTTCTTTCTAGGTTTCCATCTTTTGGGTAAGCTCCAGTTTGAGATCTTCCAGAGCTTGTTGATAGTTTCCATTTTGCGAGGCATGTTCTGATTTTTTTTTGGATTTCCTCCTCATTCTCTTCTTTTCCTTGGGTACTTCCACCATAAAAGTTTTCAATAGTCACCTTTTCCCCTTTCTTCCTGTAGGCTTGATTTTAAGCCATGTGAGCCATCCCTTTGGTGGTTTTATTCCCCTTTCCTTTTTGGTCTGGGGTCTGGGTGGTATGGGCAGGTTTTCTGTGAATTTAGGTTGCCTCAGACTAGTTCTTCCCAGTCTCCAAGGTTTATTAGAGCTCTGGGCCCCTGATCACAGCCACACTGCCCAGGTGTTCAGCTCCGCCCAGATAATCAGCGTGTGGTCTACCCCTGGTGTTTAGCTCCGCCCAGATGTTCAGCGCAACCGCCCCAAGTACAGATCCACTGACCCCCATGCTCAGCGCCGTGTTCTTCCGTGAAACTGCCCTGAGACTTTTTTCCTGGCAGTCCCCAGATCCCAAGGAGCCTGGAGTGCCCCCCCAGACAGAGATGTTCCCCACTCACTCATTGTCCCAGTGAGCGCTCAGGTAGCTCACTCTGGTTTGGTGGGATGGGGGGTGAGGGGGGGAAAGGGCGGCTCAGTTCACTTTCTGTGCAAGCTTTTCCTCCTTCTTATTATAGTGTGGAAATGTTGGGTACTGGGGAGTAATGGGGTATCCTTCTGTTCCTCAAAAGGTGATTTTTATGCTCCTTTGATGTAGTCTATTTCGTTCGGTGCTGGGGAGAGGAAGAGTGTGGCTTCTAGGTTGCAGCCATGATTACCCGGAAGTCTACAAGGGACTTCTACCAAGCATTGAATGATCAACTAATTCCAATATTAAATAAATTATTTTAAATAACAGGTAAAGAAGGAGTTTTCTCAAATTCCTTTATAAGTCAAATATGGTGCTGATACCTAAACCAGAAAAAAGTAAAAACAGACAAAGAAAATTATAAACCAATATTATTAAGGAATATAGATGCATAAATCCTAACTAAAATACTACCTAGGAGACCATAGCAATGTATCACAAAGATAATATTTTATGACCAAACAGGATTTATACCAAGAATGCAGGGATAGTTTATATAAGGAAAAATATAAACATAATTGAAAATAACAATAACAAAATAACAAAATTATATCAAAAATGCAGAAAAAGCCATTAACAAAATACAATACCCATTTTTACTAAGAACATTGGAAAGCATAGGTAGAAATGAATTTTCTTCTTAAAATTATATGAAGCATCTATCTAAAGCCATCAAGAAGTATGATTTATAATGGGGATAAGCTAGAAGCCTTTCCAATAAAAGCAGGAGTGAAACAAAGATGTCCATTATCATCAATATTATTTAACATTGTATTAGAAATGCTCACAATGAAAGAAAAACTTGAATGAATCACACTGGGCAAAGAGGTTATAAAACTATTTATTTGGATACAACATGATGGTATATGTGGAAAATCCTAGAGATTCAAATAAAAAAGTTACTTGAAACTCAATAATTTTAGCAAAGTAGAAGAATACAAAATAAACTCACATAAATCATCAGCATTTTTATACATTGCTAAAAAGTTCTGCAAGAAGAGCTAGAAAGAGATACTCAATTTAAAGTACCAAAACAAACTCAGGAATTGCATGAACATAACTATAAAACACTTTTTACACAAATAAAGATTTAAATAATTGGAAGGAAAAAATAGCTCCTATCGCCAAGCATTGTGCTAAGAACTAGGGGTGCAAAAAAAGAAAAAATCAAAACCAATCTTCTAAAATCAGAACCTGTTTTCAAGAAGCTCAAAATCCAGTGAAGGATTTGACATGAAAACAATTATGTACAAATATATATTATACATGTAGCATATATAGGATAAAATGAAAAAAAATAATAAACAAAGGGAAGACACTAGTATTAAGGAGCTTAGGGGAAAAACTACTTGTATAAGGTGAAATTTTAGTTCAGGTTGCCTAGGGATTCAGAATCACTGAAATTAGGAGAGTATGATAAAATAGAGAACAGATATAGGAAGAAAACCAAGATGGTGGAAGGCTTCAAAGCCAAGCCATATAAGTATCGATTGAAGCAACTGAGAATTTATTGACTGCAGGAGAGAAGACTTAAGAGGGACAAGTCAGTCATCTCGAGGCATGGGAAAGTATCAGAAGAATTCGACTTATTTGGCTATGCCCCCAGAGAGCATAATAGAAAAGTCATGAGTGGAAGTTACAGAAGGGCAGATTCAGAAAAGATGCTAAGAAAAAAATTCTGAACACTTAGAGCTATTCAAAAGTTCAACAGGTTTCTTTGGAAGGAGTGGATCCTTCTACACCAGAGGCTTTCAAGTAAAATCTAGATGACTACTTGTCAGGGATGCTATAGAGGGGATTCTTGACCAGGTATACTTTTGATTAAAAAGCCTCTGAGATTAGAGAATTATAAGTATTTAGAGGTAAGACTGGCTTGAAATGAACTCATATCTTGCTGACTCTATTGGCAACTCCATCCTATATCAATAATACCAATCTTATAGATTTATTAAAAAGACCAAGTGAAATGGTGCATGCAAAGCACTTTGTAAATCTTATAGGGCCATACTTATATCAGTTACAATTATCTCATGCAAGTACTATGCCCGTTTTCCAATGAGAAAACTTGAACTTATTTTTTACACATTCTAACAATTGTAATTTTCCATTAATTTAATAATTATTGATCCTTGTAAACAGGAACAGAGTACCTGACCAGGGAAGTTGATAGTAGCCCCATGAAAGACTAGGTTTGTCCCCTATTCATTCCTTCAGAAGGCAAACTTTGTAAAGTGAGGAAACTGAAGTGAGATGGTGGGTCCAAAATTACTAGAAGAAAGAAGGCTCTAATCCAGGTTTCCAACCACAAGTGGAGTATTCTTTCTCCTGTAGCATGTTGTTAGTATTTGCAAGTGCCATAGGGAATTAAGAAAAACTACATAGGAAGGGCAGCTAGGCCACTCGTGGATAGAGAGCCAGGTTTAGAGACAGGAGGTCCTGAGTTTAAATCTGGCCTCAGACACTTTCTAGTTGTGTGACCATGGGTGACTTACTTCACCTCAATTTTGCTCTACTTGGGGGCAGGTAGGTGGCCCAGTGGATTGAGAGCCAGGCCTAGAGACAGGAGGTCCTAGGTTCAAATCTGGCCTTAGACACTTCCCAGCTGTGTGACCCTGGGCAAGTCACTTGACCCCCATTGCCTAGCCCTTACCACTCTTCTACCTTGGAGCCAATACACAGTATTGACTCCAAGACAGAAGGTAAAGGTTTAAAAAAAAATTTTTTTTTTGCTCTACTGCCTTGGAATTAATTCTTAGTATTGACTTAGTAAGACAGAAGTTACAGCTTCAAAAATCTTATATGAGTCAAAATTTGACTTCTGACTTGTAATCTTATTGCATAGACAATGACACATAAAACCACTAAATGGTATAAGGCAATATCTTTTTGAGGGCAGAAATTGGTTCAGAGGAGATAGAGAGATCAATGTAGACTGAAGTAGGCAAGGAGGCCTTCCTTGGGGAGGTAGGATCAAAACTCTGCCCTGAAGGATGTCTAGGATTTGGTGGGGTGTTGGGGGATATTTGAGGGGGAAGAGAAAAAAGTCATTGAATATTCATCAGATATATATGCATATATATAATTTCTATAACTCTTTAAAGATTGCAATGAATTTTTCATATGTTACCTCATTTAATCCTCACAAGCCTTTGAGGTAGGGGCTATTATTATGACTATTTTACTGTTGAGGAAACCGAGGCTAAAAGAGGTTAAGTAACTTGCACAGGGTCATACCAGCTAGTAAGTATGAGGCTGGATTTGAACTTGTCTTCCTAACTCCACGTCCAACACTCTTTTGGTGACATCTTAATTTAACAGTTTTCTGTTAAGTATCCAAGGTGTAGGAAGTATTTGAGGAGGACTACTAGCCTATTTGATGGGAGGCCTTGAGAAACTCTCTTCAAGGCTGCTTGTCCACCTTTGGTATCCACCTCTCACCCAATCCTCACCCATGGCTCCAAGAAGCTGTAGGCATGTCAAACCAGGTAAAACCCCACTGGATGGGCTAAATCAGGTTGAGGGTAACTGACAGGCCTCAAATTCATCAGTTAGCTGGGGGAAGGTCTACCCCAAGCATGTGAAGACTTCCTTCAGTGGAGCAGACAAATGAGAACAATTTATTCTGATAGCCATGAAGGTGATTGAAGCAGGAGCTACAGAGCTTTAGAGTTTGGCCAGACATCAAAGGTGCCAAAGTCATACACTGCATCCCGGGTCATCACCAGGCATCCTAACTTTTGTCTTGTCACTGGATTTTGATGACTCTGGAAGAGAGAGGGAGGCTGATGACTTTGTGCAACTCTGCTTCACTTAAATATAATTCATGAGCAAGTCAAGACATCACCCTGTGATGTCATTGGTCCTCTTTGAAAACAAAGGAGGAACAACTACAGTTAAGCTTGGATTGGGGCAGATCAGTTAACTCTAATTCACAACTCTTCCCTCTACCAGACATGTACTGTCTCTCAACTGAGTAGTTCTGTAATTACATCCACAGAAATAAACAACCTATTTTCTGTGTGTTTGATTAACAATACCCAGTTTTTCTTTCTCACATACATCAAAATGGCCCAATTGAATGGCGCTATTTTTATTTCTAACCATCCTTTGCCAGATTGCAATGTCAAGGCCAGGACTTTGGAGGTATTTCCTCTTTCACAATTCACACAGTGACTAACACATGTTCTGATTTGAAAACTTGGTAAAAATTTAAACTGAGCCGTAAATCCCTAAAAAGGATAATAGTTAATGGAGCATAAAGAGCTCTGATCCTTGGTTTGTAGCTCTGGATGAAAATTTTTATGTAACAAGGGAGCTAAATATTTTTATAATCTGTCAAAGCCCCCCTCCCCCTCTCTGTTTTTCTCCTTCTCTCCCTCTCCCTTCTTCCCCTTCCTATCTCCCTCTCTTTCCTTCTTCCCCTCCTATATTCTTTTCTCTTTTTCCCTCCTCCCATCTCCTTTTCTTCTCCTCTCTCCCTCCCCACCTTCTCTTCTCTCATTGTTTGTCTATCCCCCCCTCTTCTTTTCTTCCTCCTTTTCCATCTCTCTTCTCTCCCTTCTCTTATCGTTTTCCTTTTTTCCACCTATTTCTCCTATCTCCCTCTTTCTCCTTCTTCAGATCCTATCTCTCCCTTTTCTCTTTCCTTCCTTCCATCTTTCTCCTCCTCTCTCTTCCTCCCCCCTTTCCTCCTCTTATTCCTTCCCCTTCCCTCTCCTCTTCTCTTACTCCATCTTTCTTTCCATCCTTTCCTTTCTCCTCTTTTCCTCTCTCTCTTTCCTCTCTCTTCCTTTCCTACTCTTTCCCTTTTCCCTTTCCTCTCTCCTTCTCCTTATACCCTCCTCTCCTTTCTTCCATCCCCTTCCTCCTTCCCCCTTCCTTTTCCTCTCCATCTCTTCTTATTCCTCCCTCCATGTATATATATATATATAATATTACATATTCTATATTTAAGGGTATACATGTGTATATATCTGTGCCTAGCTGCCTCTCATCACAAAAGACCTGTGTGCTATAAAGCAAAGAGCATTAGGTTAGTTTTAAGACCAGGGTTCTATCCCATTCTATCCTTGGCTTTCTGGAAGAATCATAGAAATTAGCTTGTGGAAGTTAGAAAGGACCTGTAAATAATAAAATATAATTGGATGTAAAACCTAGAAGGTACTTTAAAAATCATCTCTTAGTCTCCCCCTTTTATACATAGGAAAATAAGGCACAAAGATATAGTGACTCACCAAGGACACATCAAATTCATGTGACGGCCAAGGCTAGAACTTTGGTCTCTTCCATTTTTTTGAAAGACATTATTAAGTCTCTCTTAACTGTATTATATTATCGTTATATTTCATTTCCAAATCATTTGACAGAGAATTTAGTTTATAATTGAATGATTTATCTAGGTAATATAGGAAAGCAAAATTTCACTTATATGTCTTGTTCATCATGTCCATGATTCAATTTAATCAACATTTATAAAGTATGACTATGGATGAGTGCTGATGAATAAAATAGGGTCCTTATCCCTAAGAAGCTTGGGAGCCAGCTTCAAGTGCTGGAAAGTGAGATAGACTTGCAGGCAAAAGGCCTGAGTTTTAGTCCAAATTCTACAACTAATTCGGGCCTTATGACTCCAAATCCAAATGTGCTTTCTCCCACACTAATTGTTCCAACTTTTTTATTCTCTGAACCTCTATCAACAATAACAAAAATCAATTTTGAACCCTTATATTCATAATGTTCATTTATATTTACTCATTATGTGCTTAAAATAAGTATAATGATAACTTTTGCCCCCCAAATCTTACAATTATTTCAAATTGCTGAAAAAATAAACCTATAATGCTACAACACATACATTCTTTTTCACAAAGGAAAAACATATTTGTAGCATGATTGAATAATTACCCAATTTGTGAATTAAGACCCAATTAAAGAATTTTCATATGAACTCCCTGGACCAATATGGTGAACCTTCAAGGAATCCACAAACCACTAAATGGGAACAACTGCCCTATACCATGCTGCTCCCCAAGTTCTAATTAGTTAAGCTAAGCAAATAGTATGCATTAGAATCATAGTTGAGAGAGACCCTACTACTTATTTGCCCAAGTTTCCTCACTTTCCAGGTGAAGAAACTGAAGTTCATAAAGATTAAGTGTTTTTCACAAGGTTGCAAAGTAGTAGGTTTTTAACTGTCATCCTCTAACTCCATATTCAGCCCCCTTTCTGCTAAATTATGCTGCCTTATCCCTCTCAGGGAAAAAGAAGACAGACTTTTTTTTAAAGTGGGGGCGTATTTTTATTTCTTAAAAGACGACGTTCTGTAGGTTTTCTAATACTTTAAAAGTACCTAAGCATTCCAACTTTTTAGAGTAGCCTTTGTTTCAAAATGATAACTGTCATTTGGATAAGTACATCTAAGTTTTACCCGTTACAAATTATCATAAATATTGCCATCCTTTTATAATGGTCTCAATAGGATCTAGATTTGAGTATGCAGTTTTAATTCTCTTAATCTTACAAAAGCACAGAATTTGAGAGATGGAAGGGACCTTAACAACCTTCAACCCAAACTATACATGAAAGAATGTCCAGTATAACAACATAGGCAATAAGAGGTCATCCAGCCTCTGTTGACTTGGGGGTATAAATGAGGGGGCAGGGATTCCACTACCTGCTTTTGTACACTTTCAGTTGTCAAAGTTTTTCCTGACCTCAGGTCTAAAATAACCTTTTTTAAACTTCTACCATTGCTCTTGCTTTTGCCTTCAGGGAGCAAACAGAACAAGTCTAAGTCTTTCTCTACAAGAAAACCATTCAAATACTTAGTTATTTTTCATGTTCCTCTTTTCATTACACAAACACAAACACACTCTCACAATCTTCTCTTCTACTGGTTAAAGATATCCTGTTTTTTCAATGTATTCTTATATGACATATATTATATTATATGACCATTCACCATCCTTGGTCCTATGCTCCAGACAATCTCAAACTTATCAGTGCCTTTCTTAAATGGCAGTACCAGCTACACTGTGCTCCAGATGAGGTGTGACAAGGGCAGACACTATTCCTAGAAGTTATGTGCCTCTTATTGCAGATTATCTTTTTGAGCTGCTGTATCACATTGTAACTCATAATTGGCTTAGATCACAAGACTTTTTTTCAGAATAATTAATATCTAATCATGCTTTCTCCATTTCATATTTATGAAACTGATTTTTTTTTGCTTGAGTGCAAAATTTTACTTTTACCTTCATTGAATTCTTCTTAGATTCAGTTTAATGATCTATTATGTTAAAAGTCTTTTGGGACCTTTCTGTCATGCAGTGTTTTAGATATCCTTCCCAACTTTGTGTCATCTGCATCAGCATATTGTCCATGCCTTTATCTAAACCAGTGATAAATATATTAATAGCACAGATCTTTAGGGTTGCTGCAAAGGAGACTTCTTACCACACTGATATTACATTTTTAAAATTTACTCTTTGAATTCAGCCATCCCATCATTTTTAATACATCCGATTATATTACTGTCTAATCCATATCTCTTAATCTTCTCCACAAGAATGATGCACTTTATCAAAAGCTTTGCTATAATCTAGGTTAAAAGTTTCAAGTGTGCTGTTGGAATTCACTGACCAGATTAAAATATAATGGGGCAGGACAGCTATGTGGTTCAGTGGATTGAAAGTCAGGCGTAGCAATGGGAAGTGCTGAGTTAAAGTCTAACCTCAAATACTGCCTAGCTATGTGACCTTGGACAAATCACTTACCTCCTTTACTGCTCTTCTGCATTGGAACCAATACACAGTATTGATTCTAAGTCAGAGGATAAGGGTTTTAAATATGTGTTTATATTTATATTTATAATAGAGAAATATTTAACAAAATAAATAAAAATGCAATAGAATAGAGTCAATGGTAATGTGTGATTTTTTTCAAAGTTAATATGTGACCTACACGGATACTTATATAGAGGCCGCTATTTCTATTTGAGTTTGAAACCACAAATCTAAGTTAAATTAATACTTATAGCATTCCCCCCTCCCCATCTACTGGTTTATTATTCTGTAAAGGGAAAAGAAGTTAATCTGCCATTGCCTGTTTTTCTGGTGAAGCAGTGCAGGTCCTTTGTAATTACTGCTTCCCTTTCTAAACATTTACCAACCACCTCTTTACTGAACTGTTCAGAATTTTCCTAGATATCAAAGTTAAACTCATTGGCCTAGAGTGTCTAGGCTTTTCTCCCTTGTAGTAAAACAATCAAAACCAAAAACTGGTATATTTGCTCTTCTCTATGTTGTAGGATCTCTCGCATTTTCTGTAACCTTTTAAGATATCAGTGATTCTGGATCAGTAATCACCTCAGCCAGTACATTTAGGAACTGAGAGAATGTCCTTCATTCAGGCTAGGTAACTTGAATTAATCATGGGAAACCAAATGCACTTTTACTTTCTCTTTACTTATCTTGAATATCAATTCCCTGTCAGTCATTTTTTGTTTTTATCATTTCTAGTGTAAAGGCAGAAAAAGACGGAAACAACATAAGAGTTGAGTTCCTTCTCCTTCTCTAAATCATCAGTTTTCATAGTCCTTTCCATGCCAAGTGAGAGTTTTATTCCTTCTTTGACTTTTTAAAAATCAGCTAACCACCCAACTCTTTTTTTCCTTTAGCTTCCTTCATATACCACAGCTCATTTTTAGCCTACACTATTTTATACAACTTGTCCATTATTTTAATTTTTCTCACCTTGTTTTTCTTCCACTTTCTATATCTTTCTCTTTTTTAATTTACCTTCAATTTATAGGTTTTAGCTCACTGTTTTTCAATGGTAAGTTCCTTGTGCATCCACAGGGAACTTTGACCAAATTTAATTTCAAATAAGAGAATTAAGGAATTTGAAGGGAGGAAATTGAAGGAGTTAGAATGGACAAAGAGGTAATAAAACTATTTATTTTTGCAGACAATATAATGGTATGTATGGCACATACTAAAGATTCAAATAAAAAGTTAATTGAAGTAATTAATAATTTTGGCAAAGTAGCAGTATATAAAATCCACATAAATTACAAATGTTTCTATATATCATTAAAAAAGCTCTTCAAAAAGAAATACCTGATTCAAAATAACTACAGATAGAATAAATTATTTGGGAGCATCCCTGCCAAAGTAAACCCAGGAACTCCATGAACATAATTTTAAAACACTTTTTATACAAATTAAGTCAGATTTAAATAATTTGAGAAATAGTGATTGTTCATGGATAGGTCGGGCCAGTATAAATAAAACCCAGTCTTACTAAATTCATCTCCTTATTCAATGCATTCCCAATTAAAGCATCAAAAAATATTTTATTGAAATTCATTTTAAAGAACAAAAAATTAATAGTATCAAAGTAATTAATTAAAAAATATAAAGGAAGTCTAATAGTACCAGTTTTTAAACAATATTATAAAGCGGTAAGGATGAAAACTATCTGTTACCAGCTAAGAAATAGAAGAGTTGAATAGTGTAACAAAATATACAACAAAAAAATAGTAAAATATTATAGTAATCTTGGGGTTACAAAAAGTAAAGATCTAAACTTTAATGATAAGAATTCAGTATTTGGTAAATATTTTTGGGAAAACTGGAAAGCAGTGTTGCAGAATCTAAGTATAAACCAATATTTGACACCATTTACCAAGATAAGATCAGAATGAACACATGACTGAGTCATAAAGGGAAATATCATAAGCAAATTAGAAGAATGTGGAAAATGTATTACCTATCATATTTGTGGATAGGAGAAGAATTTTTGTGAATAAATGAGAGAAAGATATCATTGTGACATGCAAAATGCATAATTTTATTGGATTAAACTAAAAAGGATTTTGTACAAATAAACTAATATAGCCAAGATTAGAGGAAAAGCAGAAAATTAGAGAAAAAGTATTCTCTAAGAAAAAGTAGTTTCTCAACCAGAGGCCTCATATCAAAAATAGATAGAGAACATTTTCAAATTAATTTTTTATTTAAATTTTCCCAATTACATGTAAAAATAACTTACAACATTTTTCAAAGACCTCTACTTACTCAATTACCATCTTGAAATGGTAAGCAATAACATATAGATTTTACATTTTCAATCATGTAAAATATTTTCCATATTAATCCTTTTGTAAAAGGAATCTTGAAAAAAAGTTAAGAAAGTAAATGAAAAGTTTGCTTTCATCTGGATTCAGATGATAAGTCCTTTTTCTCTGGAAGCAGATGGCATTTTTTATCATGAATCCTTTAGAATATTCTTAGATCATTGTATTGATGAGAATAAGTTATTCACAGTTGTTCATTGTACAGTATTCCTGTGATTGTGCACAAAGTCCTCCTAGTTCTGCTTATTTTCTCTCTGCTTCAGTTCATATAAGTCTTTCTAGATTTTTCTGAGCTCCTTCTGCTCGCCATTTCTTACAATAGTATTGCAAGTATATTGTAATACTATTGTTACTACAATAGTATTCCATTATAGTCATATACTATGACCTACTCAATCATTCCCCGATGGATAGGTATATAGGTATCCCCTCACTTTCCAATTCTTTGCCCCCACAACAAGAGGTGCTTTAAATATATATATATATATATATATATATATATATATACATACATATATATATATATATATATATATATTGGTCCTACTTTTTTATATATCTCTAGAAAAAGTATTTCTGGGTCAAGGGGTAGGTACTATTTTATAGCCCTTTGGGCATAGTTCCAAATTGCTTTCTAGGATGATTAAGTCAGTTCATGACATCCCCAGCAGTGCATCAGTATCTCCATCTTTCTGCATCCCCTCTAAGTTTTGTCATTTCCTTCTGTGTAATAATAGCCACTCTGATAGGTGTGGGGTGGTTCCTCAGAGTTATTTTAATTTTAATTTCTCTAACTAATAGTCATTTAGAGCATTTTTGCATGACTATAGAAAGCTTTAATTACTTTGTCTGAGAACTACCTGTTCATATTCTTTGATATGGACATATATCAACTGGAGAATGACTCCTTTCAGTATTTGAGAAATTAGGCCTTCATTAGAGAGAATTTTAAAGATTTTTGCATCATTATGATTATTGTGTATTACTCCCAATTCTATTTCCCCTTGTACAGTTTCTGACTACAACCTCCTCCAATTTCCTCTCTTTTCTCTCAGCCCCACCCTATTTCTCTTATCCCTTCCTACTTTCTTGTGAGATAAAATAAATTTCTTTATATCCAGTTTTTCTCTTATTGAGCCAATTATGATGAGAATAAGGATCACATGTTCCACTCCTTAACTCCCCCATATTCCCTTCTACTGGAAAAGCTCTTTTATGCCTTTTTATGTGATATAATTTACACATTCTTTTTTCCCTTCCCCCCCTCCCCAATATATTATTCTCTCTCATATTTTAATTTTTTACATCATCCCATCATATTCAACCCATATCCTTTCCCTCTGTCTATGTATACTTCTCTAACTGCCCTAATAATGATAAAGTACTTTGAAGTTATAAGAATTATCTCCCCATGTAGGGATGCGTACACCTTAACCTTATTGAATGTCTTTTGGTTTCTCTTTCCTGTTAATCTTTTTATGCTTCACTTGAGTCTTGTTTTTAAAAACCAGATTTTCCATTCAGCTCTGGTATTTTGATCAAGAATATTTGAAAGTTCTCTATTTCATTGAATACTCATGTTTTTCCCCTAAAGGTTTTTGTTCAGTTTTGCTGGGTAGGTGATTCTTGGTTGAAATCCTAGCTCCTTTGCCCTCTGGAATCATATTCCAGGCTCTCTGACCCTTTTATATAGATGCTTCTAAATCTTGTACTATCCTCACTGTAGCTCCATGATATTTGAATTCTTTCTTTCTGGCTGCTTACAATATATTCACCTTGATCAGGAATTCTGGAATTTGGCTATAATATTCCTAAGAGTTCTGGAATTTATCTATAATATTTCTGGGAGTTATCATTTTTGGATATCTTTCAGGAGGTGATCAGTGGATTCTTTGAATTTCTAATTTTCCCTCTAATTCTAGAATACCAGAGCAATTTTTCTTGATTATTCCTTTCCTTTCCTTTGCAAACCCTTACTTTCCATCATAGAATCAATAGTGAATATTTGTTCCAAGGCAGAAGAGTGGTAAGAGCTAGGCAATAACAGTTAAGTGATTTGCCCAGGGTCTCACAGCTAGGAAATGTCTGAGATCAGATTTGAACCTAGGACCTCCTGTCTCTAGGCCTTGCTTTCCATCTACTGAGCCAACCAGCTGCCCCTTTGATAATTACTTAAAAAACGACATCTAAGTTCTTTTTTGATCTTGGCTTTCAGGTAGTTCAATAATTCTTAGATAATATCTCCTGGATTTATTTTCTAGGTCCATTGTTTTTTCTAATGAGATAGTTCACATTTTCTTATATTTTTCATTCTTTTACTTTTTAAAAATTGTTTCTTGATACCTCATGGAGTCATTAGCTTCTACTTACACAGTTCTAATTTTTAAGGCATAATTTTCTTGAGTGAACTCATACCTCCTTTTCAACTTGGTCAATTATGTTTTATAAAAATTCTTTTCCTCAATTTTTTGTACTTTTTTCTGTATGGCTAGTTCTGTCTTTTAAGATGTTCTCTTCAGTGCATTTTTATATATCTTTTTCCATTTGGCCAATTCCACTTTGTAAGGAATTCTCTTTATTGGTTTTTTATTCCTCTTTTACTAATTGGCCTATTCTGTTTGTTAAGGTAGTTCAGGTAGTTATTTTCTTTCATATTTTTTGTGTTCTCTTTATCAAGATATTGATTATTTTTCATGATTTTCCTGTATCACTCTCATTTTTTCCCCAATTATTCTTCCACATCTCTTATTTGATTTTTAAAAATCCTGTTTGAGCTCTTCCATTAATTCTTTTGGGGCTTGAGAGTAATTCATATTTCTCAGAGGTTTTAGATGTAGCTGTTTTGACCCTGTCTTTTCTGATTTTGTGTTTTGGTCTTCCCTATCCTCAAAATAACTTTCTATATTGAGTTTCTTTTTTATTTTTTGCTCATTTTCCAGTCTTTTTATTACATAGTTTCCATTTTATATATATGGTGCCCACTATATAGAGTGCCCATTTTACATTGGGGTATATATGTATATGGTGTTTCATATATGTGTATGTGCTTTGTGTATATGTACACATATATATATATACACAAACATATAAATACTTTGTATATATGGTACCCTTTGTATCTACATATATACACACATATATAAAGTAATTCGTAAATCTTAAAATGATATTTAAATGCAAACTGTAGGCAAAATGTGTTGCTGCTATTTAGGTATCCTGTGACTATAGCATTTGCCTAATTTATCAGTCTCCATCTTTAATACTCTATTTCTTCAATAACCTAGTAATTTTGTTGATATGGATCATGGTTCCACTAGTGCAAATCATAAGCCCTCTAAAATTTAGTAGATTGTCTTTGAGAATTGCTGTGGCCAAAAAACAAACAAACAAACAAACAAGAAATAGAATTACTCTGCTGACAATGAATGAATGAGCATTTATTAAATATTTACTATGGGCTCAGCACTGTATTATATGTTGTGGCTACAAATAGAAAAGTGAAACAGTACCTATGGTCAAGGAGCCTCCATTCATATAAGGAGAGCCAGCATATATAGGTGGGTTCAACTGCAGGGCAAAGAGAAAGGTCCAGGGGTCTTTTTGATTGTACCAACAGAATTTACAGCCAGACCCAATTGTCCTCAGGGCACTAAAGAGAAATAAGATAACACTGCCTAGGGATTTGGAGGGCATAGCAGCAAGACTGATCATAAGTCCTAGTATTCCTCAGGATTAGTCAGTGGCACAGCAGACAGCAAGACCCAGAGATCTTCATCTTAATCGAAAGATCATATAGTTGCTGACTCTTTGCTCATTGAAGTAATTTGAGCAGCTGTGTCCACCTCCTGGCCAGAGTTCTGGAGGGGCTCAGGGCTTAAAACTTTTAGGAAAAGGATATTCTCTACTCATTAAAGTAATTCAAGCATTTGTGTCCTCCTCCTTTGGGAAGGAAGGAAGGAAGGAAGGAAGGAAGGAAGGAAGGAAGGAAGGAAGGAAGGAAGGAAGGAAGGAAGGAAGGAAGGAAGGAAGGAAGGAAGGAAGGAAGGAAGGAAGGAAGGAAGGAAGGAAAGAAGGAAGGAAGGAAGGAAGGAAGGAAGGAAGGAAGGAAGGAAGGAAGGAAGGAAGGAAGGAAGGAAGGAAGGAAGGAAGGAAGGAAGGAAGGAAGGAAGGAAGGAAGGAAGGAAGGAAAAAGATTGATCTGGCACATGACCTCTTCTTGAAGAAATGCTCATTTTTAAAATCACTATTTCCAAATGCTCTTAACCTATATCTTTAATGTGTTCTAGAATTTTACCAGGAATCAAAGTCTATCTCACCAGTCTTCAGTTTTAAAACTCTTCCCTCTGTTCTTGTTTGTAAATTAGGGCACTTTCATTTTTTCCCCAATGCTGGGTTGCCCCATACCTTTTTCCAATTCTGTTTTTCTATTCACTTTCATGTAGGTTCAGCAATCATATCTATTGTATTTGCCTTACCTTAGAATGTAGCCTATGTGGCACTGAGGACTTGAACAAAGGGAAGATAGGCAGTTAGGTCTCAGTTATAAACTCAGATATCATTGATCTTTGATTTCAACTGTCTTCAGACTATTGAATTCTAGATAGAATATCCAGAATCCTGTTTCCAAATTTCTTTGTCCAGTTAATTGACCTTTCTTTCAAAAATTTCCTGCATTGATTTTATTTTTTTCCTAACTTTCCCTCAACCTTTCTCATTTGGTTTTTAAAGTGTTTTTGTTTTGTTTTGTTTTTAGTTCTTCCAAGCACTCTTTGGATTTGTGGATATAATATGTTCTTTGATGTTTTGGAAGTAGATGCTTTAATTTTACTGTCTTCTGAATTTGAACAAACCTTGATCTTATTTATGTCTAAAGATGTTATCTTTGGTTGGGTCCTTTCTCTTTTTCTTGATCATTTTTTAAATTTTTAATTATTAGCAGCTTATTTCTTAACTGTAAATTTTATGCTAGTAGGTTCTTCTCTGGAAATTCCCTATCAATTGGAGAATGGCTAAACAAGTTGTGGCATATGATTGTGATGGAATACTACTGTGCCATAAGGAATAATGAACAGATTAATTTTGGAAAAACATGGAAAGATCTATATGAAATTATGAAGGCTAAAATAAGCAGAACCAAGAGAACACTATAAACAGCATCAGAAATATTGTTCAAATGATGTGTTCATTTCCAGAGAAAGAACTGATAAATAGAAGTAAGATATAGTTTTATAAATACACACTTTTTATTGGTCAAATAATGACTTCTGTAATGGGGAGAAGGGAGAGAGTTAACTGGGTATTTTAATGTAACAAACAAATAAGTATATTCAAAAAAACATAAAGTAGGAGGAAAATAAGGGTTTAGTTCCTCACCCAACCATATTCACTTTTGTTTATCTATGCCCCCCAACAAAGCTAAGTCAAAAGACCTAAGTGTTTCTGACACTTCATTCAGGGCTGTGTTGTTTATTCTGTTGTATTCATCCTCAGCTACTTCCTATTGCCTCCATTTTCTGGACTTATCTCTAAAGTGAGTCCCCAGAGCAGCCTTTTGAGGTTATTGAATCCTTCAGTCATTTAACATCTTGGAGCCTCAATTTCTTGACTTACTTCTCATTACTCCAATCCATCTTCCTCCTAGTTGTTAAAGTTTTCCTCTGGAAGTATATATCTGACCATGTGCCTCCCCTGTTCAAGAAACTCCAATGGCTCCAGGCTATCCCTAATATCATATACAAATTTGGCATTTAAAACTCCTGATAGTTTGACTCCTGACTACCTTTCCTGGCTTATTACACACTTCATCCCTTACCTAATTGGTCTAGTCAAAGTAGTCTTCTTGTTCTTTACATATGTCATCCATCACATGCTCTTGGACTAGTTGTGCCAAGTGCCTTGAATACACTTATTCATCTCTGGGTAAATTTCCTTAAAGACATGGCTCCAGTTCTACCTTCTACATAAAGCATTTCCACTCCCAGAATTACATTGTATTTATTTTCTGTTCATTCTGTATATATTTGTAGAAGTATATATTGTCTCCTCCTAGGAAAGCCAGGAGGTACAGTGGATAGAGTGCTGGGCTTGGAGTCAGAACAACTTATCTTCCTAAGTTCAAATCCAGTCCCAGATACTTATTAGCTGTGTGACCTTGGGCAATTAATTTAACCCTGCTTGCCTGCAGAGGGAAGAATTTGAAAACTGAAGGCTGGTGAGATAGGCTTTGATTCCTGGTAAAATTCTAAAACACAGTTCTAGACTATGAGTAATAGGTCATAACATCACAGCATCATTGATTTGGAGCTGAAAGGGACCTTAGCAGCCCTTGAGTCTAGCAGCAGCATAAATCTCAGTCTACATTGATTCCAAAACCAGGTGAAGAAGATTTAGAAATAGTGATAAGGCAACAAAATAAAGATAAACTGATTAAAATAGAGATAATAACTTCCTACTTCAAAGATTTTATTAAAGTTTAATTGAGATAACTTGTGTAAATTTGTCTTATTGATTTTGAATTGTTATATATAAAAATCCTCTCTATGCTTATACATACAATACTCACTTTCATATACTTTACAGTCTGGCCAAGTTGGCTTTCTTTCTGTTTTTCACACATGACATTCCATCTTTTACCTCTAGGCTTATGCCCAGCTGTCTCCTCTGGTCTGAAATGAGCTCCTTTTCCAGACCTGCTTCATGGAATCTCTAGTTCCCTCCATAGTAGTTTGGAGCTCAACTCCAGGACCACCTCCAAAATGAGGCCTTTTCTCATAGTACCTCCTTAATTACCTTATATTTATTATGTATATATTGTGGAGCTCTTAGAGTTTGGATGAACAGACATGAAGAAGCCAAAGTCATCTTCTGCATCCTGGGTCATCCTAAAATATCAGAAAACAGCTGTCAAAAATTGTTTTCACATATACTTTTTTTTAAAAAAAAGAAAGAAAGGTAGGAAGGAAACAAAAAAGAAAGAAACAGAGCTCTGAATAAAGGGAACCAGTGAAGGTCCTGATGAAGAAATAATGAAATATACCACCTTTGGAGACTTCCGGTCAAGATGGCAGCTTAGAGAAAGCTAAAGTTCAGAGCTCCAGAAACCCTTCCTTACCGATCTCAAATTCAATGCTCCTAGGGCACTGAAATTCAAAACAAACAAAAGAATAGACCCTCCTGGACCTGGATCAAAAGGTACGGCCCCCCCAAAAGTCAGAACCCGAGATCACTCGGATCTAAGGGGTAGGCAAAAGGAAGGTCCCAGGACCCATCCCCTCCAACCCAGAGCACTGAATCCGAGGCAGCAGCAGGAACCTCAGGGCAGGCAAAAGGGCCTCGGGAGCCGGTTATTCTGAAAGCCACACCCAGAAAACCACCTGACCCAGTCTCGGGGGCACCCAGACAGCAGGGAAACAGAGAGAGATGGGGGGAGCCTGTAGCCCCCTGACCAGATCCTTCCATCTGAGTCTCACCGAAGGCCCCTGCCTCAGGGCATACTCAGTCTGAGGTTAATCCTATCACCAGCCCTTGGAGCTCCTGGAAGCCATGGCCCCTCCCCCTCAGAGTGCAAGCTCCTCTGGCCAGAAAAGGCATTGAAATACATCTGAGAGTGTCAAGCCAGGCGCAGAGCATAGAAGTAAGGCAACAGAGAAGCATTGGGAGGGAACTGAGGAGGGTAGTAACACCGAAACACCAGCAATTCCGGGCTTCCTGGGGAAGACAGACAATTTGCCTGGAGCTAAAGCCACTGAACACCAGACAGATAACAGAAGAGTCAGCCCCCCTCACTCAGATAGAGATGGCAAACAGCACAGAAGCAAAAAAGCCTCAAAACAACAAGAAAAACAAGAAGGGGGCAACTTTGGACACATTTTATGGAGCAAAAATACAAAATACAGAGGAGATAGAAGAGGAAACACAAGCAAATGTGCCGAAACCTTCCAAGGGAAATAGAAACTCTACACAAACTTTTGAAGAATTTGAATCGAAAATGATAAAAAAAAGATGGAAGCCTTCTGGCAGGAAAAGTGGGAATTAATGCAAAAGAATTTCACACAACTTCAAAACCGGTTTGACCAAACTGAAAAGGAAAACCAGGCTTTAAAGGTCAGAATTAGGCAACTGGAAGACAATGAGCAGGTAAAAAAGCAAGAATCAATAAAGCAAAGCCAAAAGATCAAGAAATTAGAAGAGAACATAAAATATCTCACTGACAAGGTGAGAGACTTGGAAAATAGAGGAAGAAGAGATAATTTAAGAATAATTGGACTACCAGAAAATCCAGAAATAAACAGCAAACTCGACATCGTAATACAAGATATAATCAAAGAAAATTGCCCAGAGATTCTAGAACAAGGGGGCAATACAGCCACTGAAAGAGCTCACAGAACACCCTCTACACTAAATCCCCAAAAGACAACTCCCAGGAATGTAATTGCCAAATTCCAAAGCTTTCAAGCAAAAGAAAAAATCCTACAAGAAGCCAGAAAAAGACAATTTAGATATAAAGGAATGCCAATCAGGGTCACACAAGACCTTGCAAGTTCCACTCTGAATGATCATAAGGCATGGAACATGATTTTCAGAAAGGCAAGAGAGCTGGGTCTTCAACCAATAATCAGCTATCCAGCAAAACTAACTATATAGTTCCAAGGGAAAGTATGGGCATTCAACAAAATAGAAGATTTCCAAGTTTTTGCAAAGAAAAGACCAGAGCTCTGTGGAAAGTTCGATATCGAAAAACAAAGAGCATGGAATACCTGAAAAGGTAAATATGATGGAAAGGGAAAAGGAGAAAATTGTTATCTTTTCATTTATTCAAACTCTCTTCTATAAGACTACATTTATATCAATCTATATATATTAATATATGGAAAATGTAATGTGTAAGTAGGGGGAAAAGAAAAATCAAATAGAATAATCTTTCTCACACAAAGAATCACACGGGAAGGGGAGGGAAAGAAAACTCCTATAAGAAGGAGAGGAAGAGAGTTTTTACTTAAACCTTACTCTCAGGGAAATCAACTCTGAGAGAGAAAAACATTCAGATCCATTGGGATCTTGAATTCTATCTTACCCAACAAGGGTAGAGAGAAGGGAAAACCAAGGTGGGGAGGGGGAGAGGGAAAACAAAAGGGGAGGGAAGGAGAGGGGGAGGGGGAGGGAACAAAAAGGGATGGGTTAGAAAGGGAAACATATAAAGGGAGGGGACAAGGGGGACTGATTTAAAGTAAATCACTGGATTAAAAGGTTAGAGCTAAAGAAGAAAGGGTAGAATTAGGGAAGGATATAAAAATGCCAGAGAACTCACAAGTCACAATCATAACTTTGAACATGAATGGGATGAACTCACCCATAAAACGTAGACGAATCGCAGAATGGATTAGAATCCAAAACCCTACCATATGTTGTCTACAAGAAACACACATGAGGCGGGTAGACACCCACAAGGTCAGAATTAAAGGATGGAGTAAGACCTTCTGGGCCTCAACTGATAGAAAGAAGGCAGGAGTTGTAATCATGATATCTGATAAGCCAAAGCAAAAATAGACCTGATTAAAAGGGATAGGGAAGGTAATTATATTTTGTTAAAAGGGACTTTAGATAATGAGGAAATATCACTAATCAACATGTATGTACCAAATAATATAGCACCCAAATTTCTAATGGAGAAACTAGGAGAATTGAAGGAAGAAATAGACAGTAAAACAATATTAGTGGGAGATTTGAACTAACCATTATCAAATTTAGATAAATCAAATAAAAAAATAAATAAGAAAGAGGAAAAAGAAGTGAATGAAATCTTAGAAAAATTAGAATTAATAGACATATGGAGAAAAATAAATAGGGACAATAAGGAATACACCTTCTTCTCAGCACCACATGGCACATTCACAAAGATTGACCATACACTAGGTCACAGAAACATGGCATACAAATGCAGAAAAGCAGAAATAATAAATGCAGCCTTTTCAGATCACAAGACAATAAAAATAATGATCAGTAATGGTAAGTGGAAAACCAAATCAAAAATTAATTGGAAATTAAACAATATGATACTCCAAAATCATTTAGTTAGAGAAGAAATCACAGAAACAATTAATAATTTCATCAAGGAAAATGACAACAGCGAGACATCCTTTCAAACCTTTTGGGATGCAGCCAAAGCAGTAATCAGAGGTAAATTCATATCCCTGAGTGCATATATTAACAAACTAGGGAGAGTAGAAATCAATCAATTGGAAATGCAAATAAAAAAACGCAAAAGAGATCAAATTAAAAACCCCCAGCAGAAAACCAAACTAGAAATCCTAAAAATTAAGGGAGAAATTAATAAAATATAAGTGATAGAACTATTGATTTAATAAATAAGACTAGAAGCTGGTACTTTGAAAAAACAAACAAAATAGACAAAGTACTGGTCATTCTAATTAAAAAAAGGAAAGAAGAAAAGCAAATTAACAGCATCAAAGATGAAAAGGGGGACAGCACCTCCAATGAAGAGGAAATCAAGGCAATCATTAAAAATTACTTTGCCCAATTATATGGCAATAAATACAGCAATCTAGGCGATATGGATGAATATATACAAAAATACAAACTGCCTAGACTAACAGAAGAAGAAATAGAATTCTTAAATAATCCCATATCAGAAAATGAAATCCAACAGGCCATCAAAGAACTCCCTAAGAAAAAATCCCCAGGGCCCGCCGGATTCACAAGTGAATTCTATCAAACATTCAGAGAACAGTTAATCCCAATACTATACAAACTATTTGACATAATAAGCAAAGAGGGAATTCTACCAAACTCCTTTTATGACACTAACATGGTACTGATTCCAAAACCAGGCAGATCAAAAACAGAGAGAGAAAATTATAGACCAATCTCCCTAATGAATATAGATGTAAAAATCTTAAATAGGATACTAGCAAAAAGACTCCAGCAAGTGCTCAGAAGGGTCATCCACCATGATCAAGTAGGATTTATACCAGGCATGCAGGGCTGATTCAATATTAGGAAAACCATCCACATAATCGACCATATCAACAAGCAAACCAACAAAAATCACATGATTATTTCAATAGATGCAGAAAAAGCCTTTGATAAAATACAACATCCATTCCTATTGAAAACACTAGAAAGCATAGGAATAGGAGGGTCGTTCCTAAAAATAATAAACAGTATATATCTAAAACCATCAGCCAATATCATCTGCAATGGAGATAAACTAAATCCATTCTCAATAAGATCCGGAGTGAAACAAGGATGCCCATTATCACCTCTACTATTTGACATTGTACTAGAAACACTAGCAGTAGCAATTAGAGAAGAAAAAGAAATTGAAGGCATCAAAATAGGCATGGAGGAGACTAAGCTATCGCTCTTTGCAGATGACATGATGGTCTACTTAAAGAATCCTAGAGATTCAACCAAAAAGCTAATTGAAATAATCAACAACTTTAGCAAAGTTGCAGGATACAAAATAAACCCGCATAAGTCATCAGCATTTCTGTACATCTCCAACACAGCTCAGCAGCAAAAACTAGAAAGAGAAATCCCATTCAAAATCACCTTAGACAAAATAAAATACCTAGGAATCTATCTCCTGAGACAAACACAAGAACTATATGAACACAACTACAAAACACTCTCCACACAACTAAAACTAGACTTGAGCAATTGGAAAAACATTAACTGCTCATGGATAGGACGAGCCAATATAGTAAAAATGACCATCCTACCCAAACTTATCTATCTATTTAGTGCCATACCCATAGAACTTCCAAAAAATTTCTTTACTGATTTAGAAAAAAAACCATAACAAAGTTCATTTGGAAGAACAAAGGATCAAGGTTATCCAGGGAAATAATGGAAAAAAAAATACAAAGGGGGCCTTGCAGTCACAGATCTCAAACTATATTACAAAGCAGCAGTCATCAAAACAATTTGGTACTGGCTAAGAGACAGAAAGGAGGATCAGTGGAATAGACTGGGGGCAAGCAACCTCAGCAAGACAATATATGATAAACCCAAAGATCCCAGCTTTTGGGTCAAAAATCCACTATTCGATAAAAACTGCTGGGAAAACTGGAAGACAGTGTGGGAGAGATTAGGATTAGATCAACACCTCACACCCTACACCAAGATAAATTCAAAATGGGTGACTGACATGAACATAAAGAAGGAAACTATAAGTAAATTAGGTAAACACAGAATAGTATACATGTCAGACCTTTGGGAAGGGAAAGACTTTAAAACCAAGCAAGACATAGAAAGAGTCACAAAATGTAAAATAAATAATTTCTACTACATCAAATTAAAAAGCTTTTGTACAAACAAAATCAATATAACTAAAATCAGAAGGAAAGCAACAAATTGGGAATCAATCTTAATAAAAACCTCTGACAAAGGTTTAATTACTCAAATTTACAAAGAGCTAAATCAATTGTACAAAAAATCAAGCCATTCTCCTATTGAAAAATGGGCAAGGGACATGAAGAGGCAGTTCTCAGATAAAGAAATCAAAACTATTAATAAGCACATGAAAAAGTGCTCTACATCTCTTATAATCAGAGAGATGCAAATCAAAACAACTCTGAGGTATCACCTCACACCTAGCAGATTGGCTAACATGACTGCTATGGAAAGTAATGAATGCTGGAGGGGATGCGGCAAAGTAGGGATATTAATTCATTGCTGGTGGAGTTGTGAACTGATCCAACCATTCTGGAGGGCAATTTGGAACTATGCCCAAAGGGCAATAAAAGACTGTCTGCCCTTTGATCCAGCCATAGCACTGCTGGGTTTGTACCCCAAAGAGATAATAAGGAAAAACACTTGTACAAGAATATTCATAGCTGTGCTCTTTGTGGTAGCCAAAAATTGGAAAATGATGGGATGCCCTTCAATTGGGGAATGGCTGAACAAATTGTGGTATATGTTGATGATGGAATACTACTGTGCTAAATGGAATAATAAAGTAGAGGAATTCCACTGAGACTGGAACAACCTCCAGGAAGTGATGCAGAGCGAGAGGAGCAGAACCAGGAAAACATTGTACACAGAGACTGATACACTGTGGTACAATCGAAGGTAATGGACTCCTCCACTAGGGACAATGCAATGTCTCTGAACAATCTGCAAGAATCTAAAAAACACTATCCACAAGCAGAGGATAAACTATGGGAGTAAAAACATCGATGAAAAACAACTGCTTGACTACAGGGTCTGAGAGGAAATGACTGAGGAGAGACTCTAAATGAACTCTCTAGTGCAAATACCAACAACAGGGAAATGGGTTCGAACCAAGAACACATGTGAAACCCAGTGGAATTGTGAGCCAGCTATGGGAGAAGTGGTGGGAGGGGGGCGGGGGGAGGAAATTATAATGATCATTGTTTCCAATGAATGATGTTTGTAAATAACCAAATAAAATAATGTTTAAAAAATTTAAAAAAATGAAAAAAGAAATATACCTCCTTTCTCACAGCAGAGTGATGTGGACCTAGTAGGACACAGTACATTGTTCATATTGAGTTTAAAAGGGTCAAAGTTATGTATGAGACTTTAAGATTCACACCACAATTTCCCCACTCACATCAATGTTGTGAAGTAGATATTATCATCCTTATTTTAGAGAGGAGAAAAGTAAGATCCAAAAAAGAAAAGTGGTGAGGAAGTAAATACCCTGGACATGGAATGAGGAAAAATTTGCATTTAAGTCTCTGCACATACACTTTGACCCAGTAATATAATATCATTACTGGGTCTGCATCCCAAAGAGATCAAAGATAATGGAAAAGGATCTATCTGTACAAAAATATTTTTATCATCTGACTTCAAATCCAGCAGCACTAGCTGTGAGACCCTGAGCAAATTATTAAACTTGTGTCTACTTCAGTTTTCTCAACTGTAAAATGGGGGGAAAGAGTAGCACCTACCTCCCTGGTTGCTAGGATCAAATGATGATATTTGTAAAGTGCTTAGCACAGTGCCTGGCACATAGCAGGTGCTGAATAAATGCTTGTTCTTTTCCCTTATAAGTGGTAATTCAAGTCCAAATTCACTTCACAAGCTTTCTCTATATCCTATCAAGGGTATCTCTACTGTATTTGAAAGAAAAAAATGTTAGACTGTGTGGTATAGTGGGTGTTGTTCAGTCATTTCAGTTATGTCCGAAATTTTCATGACCCCATTATCAGTTTTCTTGGCAGAGATACTGGAGTGGTTTGCCACTGTCTTCTCCAGCTCATTTCACAAATGAGGAAATTGAGGCAAACAAGGTTATGCTACATAGCTAGTAAGTGCCTGAGCTCAGATTTGACCACCCTTCCTCCTGACTCCAGGCTTGATGCTCTAGCCACTGTGCCACCTAGCTGCCAGAATAGTGAATAGAGTGATGGTTTTGGAATCAATGGAGGCTGAGATTTATGCTGCTGCTAGACTCAAGGGCTGCTAAGGTCCCTTTCAGCTCTAAGTCAATGATGCTGTGATGTTATGACCTGTTACTCATAGTCTAGAGATTATTTGATGGAAGCGATCGTCACCAAGTAGCTCACTGCACTGTCAAGCAGACCACCAGGACAGGTTCAATCATAGCATTGTCCATTATTCACATAGCAAGGAATGAGCCAGACTTAGAAGGCTTGTGAGGAAATATGTCCAAGGATTCCTTTGCCCTTTTTTTATAGATGGTGAAAGCAAGGCTCTGAGAAGATAAATCCTGAAGATCACATTACTAATAAGTGTTGAGCCTGAACTTCAGCCCAGATCCCTTTGCTTGGCTGCAGAATCAATGCCAATACCCTTTAAACATATCTTCCCTTCCCCCCAACCCTAGCTTCCAAAATAATAGGAATTGAGTTATTTGTTCCTTTGCTATTAAAGCTCCTTTTACATAATAAATTCTTCTCTTGGAACATATTCATTTGGTTTTCACAGTTATATGGACTAAACTCAGTGTTTACAGGGCCCAATTTCAGATGGACACGAGTTACTGTTTGCAAAGCCAGAAAGGAATGATATTTTCCACCTTAACTTAGGAAAGATCATTTTAACAAACCAAAAAGAATTTTTTTAAAAGCTTGAGCTTGGGATTTTAAATTAGGATTTTATTTCAACAAAACAATTTTTAAAGTGTTATGTTACCAACTATCCTTAATTTTTAGAAAAGGAAAAAGACTTACATGTAGACCTTATATGTGGCTCTCATCCAACCTTATAACAGTGGACTAAATACTGGGTTGGTCCTGGACTAACTATGTAACAATGAGTATTTCCGATCTCTGGGCCTTGGTTTTCTTATTTAGTAAATGTAGAATTTGACTTAGATGATTTTTAAGGCTTCTCCAAGTTCTAGCATATAAATATAAAACTTTAATTTATTACTTTTATTCTAGAATTAACAAATACCATATAATTTCCATTTATAAAGTAAAAGAGAAAAAGAAATTTGAATATGAAACTGCCAGTATCTGTTACATTAGCTTACTGTTCCTTTAAAGTATAGGATCAATATGTAATTTTCAAAACTGTACTTTCTGTCTATGTTTCCTTTTGACCTTCCTTCTGTTCTCTTTGTTTGTTTTTTAAATTTTCATTAGTCCCATTTTTCTATTTTTTGTTGACAAACCAAACACTAGCCTCATCCCCATCTCTTCCTCCTCCCTCTCCAAATTGGAAAAAAGAAAATAAAGAAACAAAATCTTTGTAACAAACAGACAAGCAAAATAAATAGGTCATGTCAGACAAATTAGGGTATTGGTCATGTCCAAAAATGAATTTCACATTATGCATCTTGAGTGCATTTCTTCATCAGGAAGTAGGTAGCATGCTTCTTCAGTCCTCTGCAACCATAGTTGATTAGAGTTCTGAAGCCTTTCAGAATTATTTTTCTTTACAATATAAAAAATGCTCTCTTGCTTCTGCTCACTTTACATCATTTCATAAAAGGCTTTTCTGAAAATCTCTTTCATTATACAATAATATTCCCTTACATTCATATACTTTAATTTGATCATACTCCATTGGATAAGCACCACCACCCTTTAAGTTTCCAGTTCTTTGTTTAAAAGAGCTGCCATAAATATATTTGTACATATAGGTATTTTTCCTCTTTCTTTGGTCTTTTTTTTGGAGTATAAGCCTAGCAGAAGAATTGCCTGGTTAAGTGTTATGCAGTTTAGTGACTTTGTGAGCATAATTCCAAATTGCTTTTCAGAATGGCTGGATCATTTCACAGCTCTACCAACATTGCATTAGTCTTCCCATTTTTCTTCAGTCCCTCCAAATATTGTCAATTTTCTTTTTTGTCATCTGTGCCAACCTTATGGGTGTGACATGGAGCTTCAGGATTGCTTTAATTTATATTTCTTTGATTATTAGTGATTGGAGCATTTTTCTATGGATGTTGACACCTTGTATTTATTCCTTTAAAAAGTGTATTTATATCCTTTGACCATTTATCTATTGGAGGATGACTCTTGAATATGAAACTTTTATTGGAGAAACTTGCTACAGAGATTTGTTTTTCCCTGTGAACTTCCTTTCCTTTCTAATTTTATCTGCATTGCTTTTGTTTGAGGAAAGCCTTTTTAATTTACTTAACCAAAACTATCATAGTTTTTTATTCTTTGTTAAATGTTGCTCAGGGACAACAGCAATGTAACACAGTGGATAGAGCACCAGGCCTGGAATTGGGAGAACCTAGGTTCAAATCTGACCTCAAGACATTTCCTTAACTATATGACCCTGGGCAAGTCACAACTGAAAACTACCTAGCCCTTACCTCTCTTCAGCCTTGGAACTGTTCCTTACTATAAATTCCAAGATATAAGGTAAGGGTTTTAAAAAAAATGTTGTTTAGCCTCTTTACTAATATCTCATTCAATATTTTTACATCAATGTATATTAAGAATATTGGTCTATAGTTTTCTTTCCCTACTTTTTCTTTCAATGATTTGGGTAACAATAAAAAACTCATAACATAGAAGGAATTTGTTTCTTTTTTTGTGCCATTTAATATAGTCACTATTTTTTTCTATGAATGTTTGGAAAAATTCATTTATAAGTTCATTTGCTCCAGGAACTTTTCCTTTGAATTTCATTTTTGACTTGTTTAATATATTTGTCTGACATAGAGCTATTGACATTTTCTTTCCTTTTATGTTAATGTAGGCATTTTATATTCTTGCAAATATTCATCAGTTTTATTTAAGATCGCTTTGGTTGGCATACAATTGGAAAAATAGTTTCTGATAATTTTCCTTTGTTCATCTTCAGTTATTGTGAATTCTCTTTCACTTTTGGTATCAAAATTTAGTTTTCCTTTCTAGGGTTAAATGCTGTTTCTAATACATTTTGCTTTTATTTAGGGGTGAGTTTGCATGTGAACATTGAGGTTCACATTTGTAATTGTTAATTACATATCTCCCTCCATCTTATCTTCTTTTATTTTCCACTGCTCTCTTGTCATTCCCCTTTACCCTTCTTACAAATAAGATGGTGAAAGAGCATACTTAACATTAGTGATCTACAATTGAAGTGGTCTGTTTCTACTCCTTTCAACCCACTCCTGATCACAGATTTTAACTTTTTTCTTTCTTTGCTTTTAATCCCCTCTTCATGCTTCACTCTGCTGAGTTAGAGTTTGTTTTGCTTATGACTAATCTCTCACCAATCCTACCCTGCCTTTTAAATTTTCCTCTCTCCTTTCTGTGCCCCCTGAATATTTCCCTGTTGAGTTTAATGTATTTCTAAAGCAAAGTAATATTGCCTGTATATGTATGTATGTTTATATGCATGTGTTTGGGGCAAAGGGAAGAGTATTCAACCCTCCTTTTCCAGGTCAGCAGAGAATGAAACTTATATGATGCCCTTTCTTCTCACTCCTTTTCTTCATATTTATATAATCATCTCAAGCATGACTATTGTACCAAATGGTAAATTCTCTTCCCTTCCTCTTCCTTTATTTTCTGGTATATTTCTTTTTCTCTCCTTTTTATTTTTCCTGAGATCATCAAAACAGAACAAAATAACTCCCAAACTCTTTGTTGTTAACTGTCTCTAAGCCCTAAAGCTGTAGGGTTCTAAAGGGATATTTGTGTTGCCCCCCATATTGGCATGTATTGCAGCATTTATCCTTGTCCAACTGCTAGGGTTTTTTTTTTCCTGTTGTTGTTCAGACATTTCAGTCATGTCCAACTCTTCATGGCCCCATTTGGGGATTCCTTGGCAAAGTTACTGGAATGATTTGCCATTTCCTTCTCCAATTCATTTGACATATGAGGAAACCAAGGCCAACAAGGTTAAGTGATTTGCCCAAGGTTATAAAACTAGTAAGTATCTGAGACCAGATTTGAACTCAAGAAGATCAGTCCTTCTGATTTCAGACCTGCCTCATATTTATGTTTCTATTCTTTTCTTGGCTCCCATTTTTATATATCAAAACTTCTACATAGCTCTAGTCTTTTCATGTAGAATGGTTTGAAACAGTCCATTAAGAATGCTTAAAAGTTATCTGTTCTCATAAAAGTGTATCTTTTCCCCTATAGGATTGTAATCACTTTTAGGGTAAGTTATTATCAGTTAGATTTTATATTTTGACTTTTGGAATATTGTATTTTAAGATCTCTTCTTTTATAGCATTATCTTCTAGTTCAAGTGGTTCCTTTGTACTTGAACTCTTTCTAGTTGCTTAAGGTATTTTTTTTTCATCTGGAAAGTTTCTATTTTGATTACTATATTCCTGAGAGTTTTCATTTTGGAGTTTCATTTAAGAGGGGACCATGGATTCTTTCTGTCTCCTTTGCCCTCTGATTCTAATAGATATAGAAAGTTTTCAGTTATGATTTCTGGAAATTCAGTTTCCAAATATTGTCATACTATTTAGGTAATAGGAAGATTCTGAGACTGTATCTCTCCTTGACTTGCTTTCCAACTTAGTTGTTTTTTATACTATGTAACATATTTCCTTCTTTTTTCTTCAATGTTTTAGTTTTGAAAACATTTATTGTTCTCTCATGGAGTCACCTCTTTCTGTTTAGACTATTCTAATTTTCAGAGAATCCAACTGTTGGTCATCATTTTATCTTCTATTTATTCTAAGCTATTACTTCTTTTTATTCTTTCTTCCCTAGAGTTCACATCATTTAAATAGTGTTTGTTCATTAACATTAATGGTCATGTAATTATTTATTCCTTGCTTCAAATCTTTAAGGTGCTCTGATAATCCTTGGCCAAGTCACTCTTTTCTCTGATGTTCTAGTTGGACTTATTATGGAGTTACTCTCTTTTACATTTATCTCTTGGATTTCTCTCAGTCCATAGCATTAATTGTATTCAACATTATCTTCTGTTTACTCATATCTCCAAGTTCCATTTCTGTATTAGGGCTCTATGTTTGGGTCATACTCTGTTCCTTCCTGTACTTTTAGATTATATGGGGGGAGGGGTCCTGCTTGGTCTTGAATGAGATAGATAAAAGAAGGCATAACCCTCTTCAGGAATTCCTAGGTTTTGTCAGTGGGTCACCTTAGCTTTTGACTTTAGTCCCTTTCTGTCTCTTTCTCCTTGAGCATTTAGAAACAAAAGTACCAAATATTTCTGAGGGTCCAACATATAGCAGGAATCAGACTAAAATGTAATTGGGAATATTTAACAAAATAAATAAAGAGTAAAATAAAACATAGAGAATGTTATTACAGTATTTAATTTTGCCCACAGGGATCCTCATGTATGGTTTTGTGGTCACCACTTCTATTAGAATTTATTATTTCTGATTTAAAGCCTGGAATTGGCTCTGACTCTTGCTGTGAGCTTGACAGCCCCCAATCAGATGTACTTAATTGTGCTGCTGTGGCTTCCTTCAAGACCCCAAGTATTTTTCTTCCCAGTTGTTGCACCATGTATTTTTCCTGATGTGGAACAGAAAAGGGTTACATACTGGGGATGCTCATGCCCTTGACTGTCTATTTCCTTCTATGGTTTAGGCCTGGATTTCCTGAGCCCTGAAAGGGGCAGAGACTACTTGGATGTTGAATTGGTCATGGTCTTCCTTGGTTCTGATCTGTTCCTATCTCCTTCTATGGTTTGGGAGAAAGCAGTGTAGATAATGTGTTGTCTAGGAGTTGGTCTGACCCTGGCTCCTACTTTGGCTTTAGAATTATGTGGATCTCTTGGGATGAGTATCTTAGAAGAGGAAGAAAAAAATGTTTTGATTGATAATATAATAATGCAAGTCCTTTGTGTTATATTCCATTTTTTCTTTGGAAAAAAATAAAACTTTCCATGTAACTGAAAGGGTTACTAGCTGAATCCTTTCAAAGTACTTGAGGACCCTCATTTATACCTACATAGAGACACAAGTAATATTCTAAGATTCCCCAAGGGAAATCATAGGAGGACAAAATAAGCCAATCAGAGTATTTTGAGACAACCTCCCAAGATTGAACCTGGCCCATGTGAACCTAAATCTTGGGGTTCCAAATTATAAACTTGCAACAAAGACAATGTCATTTATGAATCACACAAAGAAAAATATGACTTAACTTTCTATGCAAAAGCCAGTCTTATGGTAACTTCAAAAGTAAGACCATTTCTGTCTGTGTGTAGTAGAATTGCATAAAGTGCCATTGTACTAATGGTATGATTAATTGCAAGTCAAAATAGGAAGACTACATTCCTCTTTCTTGAAAAGAGTACAAAGGGATGCCTATAAAATATAAGAAGATGATTCCCTCTTCAAAATATCTTCTTTTTCACTCCCTGCCTATTGGATCATAGCCATACATCCCCCACGTAGGAAAGACTTCTCCAAACAGATATCCATCACAAATCATGATGTCATTCTGATCTTTGTTAGATAGAAACAGTAGTGGTACAATGGAATGAAACCCTGAATTAGTGGTAAGAAAGACCTGGGTTTATATCCCTGCTCACCATCAGTCCCTGATACCAGTTATCAGATTTGAACAACTAGTTTCATGGATTTGAATCTTGGTTTCCTCATCTTTAAAATGGGTATGATAGTACCTCTTTTGTGCCTGTCATTGTAGTGTTGTGGGGATTAAATGAGATTAGTGATGTAAATATTAGAATTGGCTAAGTTTATATGGGATGGATGACATTTAATCTGGAAGAAATCTATCTTAAAAGTCAAGGGACTTGAAATTTGAGTTCTTACTCTGCCACTTAATAATTGTAGGACTACAGGCAAATCATTTAATTCTCAGATAATTAAATCTCATCTATAAAATCTCCATCTATAAAAGAGATATTTGTGTTTGTGCTCTCTACTTTATAGGATTGTTATAACAAATTTTATGAACCTTATGATCAGATATTATTATTACTTCAAGTTACCATCATTTTGCTCCTATACTACAGAAAAGGACTATTTATACTCATAACAGTCATTTTCTTACTACCATTCCCTGACCATTTCCATTTATTCCCCAATTCCTTGTAATCTGGTTTACAACCTCATAATTCTACTAAAACTGGTTTCTCTTTGATGACTCATGATTTTATTATTAAAACTGATTATCTTAATCATTGATCTCTTAATAACTAGATTTCATGGCTTATTCACAGGTCTCATCCAACTTGATCCTTCTTTGGCTTTCAGCATTATTGTTCATACCCTCCTCTTATATAGTCTCTCCTCTCTTGCTTGTCCAATCCTGATTCTCCTCTTCCCTATGTCTGCTCAATCTTCCTCAGTCTCCCCTGTGGGATCACCATTCATTTCCTGCCTTTTAAGCTCAGGGGTATCCACTGGCCTGAGAAACTCAGCATGGCTGACACAGAACTCTCCTTACCATCCTGCCTCTACTCACTTCTCCTCCAAACTTAACTCTTTCTGTAAAAGGGAAGCAAAATCTTGAAGATATCTGACATATCTCCCCTATAACCCCCATTGTTAACCAACTGGTAAGTCTTGTTGATTCTACCTCCAGCAGGTCCCATCATCTCAGACCACATGGCCACAACACTAGTTCACTAGCAAGCAGCTAAGGGGCGCAGTGGATAGAGTGCTAGACTTGGAGTCTGGAAGATCAGAGTCCAAATTCAGCTTCAGACACTTACTAGCTGTGTAACCATGAGCAAGGCACTTAACCTCTGCTTGCCTCACTTTCCTCAACTGCAAAAGGAAGATAATAATAGAAGCTATCTCTCAGGGTTTTAGTGAGGATTAAATGAGATAATATTTATAAAGCACTTAGCATAGTGCCTGGAACATAAGTGGTATATAAATGCAAGCCATTATTGTTGTTGTAGTTGAATCTTTTTTCAATAATATGTGATTCTTCGGGCCCCATTTGGGGTTTTCTTGGCAGAGATACTAGAATGGTTTGCCATTTCCTTCTTCAGCTGATTTCACAGAAGACAAAACTGAGATAGATGGGTTTAATGACTTGCCTAGGGTCACACAGCTGATAAGTGTCTGAGGCCAGATTTGAACTCAGGAAGATTAGTCTTCCTCACTCGAGACTCAGCACTCTATCCACTGTGCTGCCTAACCGCCCATTATTTGCTAATATTATTATGGATTCTTGCAATAACCTCCTAAGGACTCTGACTACAGTCTTTGTACTCTCTAATCTAGCTGTCTACACAGCTGCCAGAACAATCTTTTTGTGGCATAGATCTCCCTGTTTAAAAACCTTCAGTCATTCTCCATTTTACCTATATAGTATAAGAAATACGGATATATCCTTAAAAGTTAAAAAGAATAGGGGCTAGCTAGGTGGTTTAGTGGATTGAGAGCCAGGCCCAGAGATAGAAGGTGATTCAAATCTGGCCTCAGATCTGTGACCCTGGGCAAGTCACTTAGCCTCCATTGCCTCACCTTTATCATTCTTCTGCCTTGGAACCAATACATAGTATTGATTCTAAGACAGAAGGTAAGAGAGAAAAAAAACAGTTAAAGAGAATAACTAAAGGATAATGTGATACTATTAGGTTACTTGTATTTGAAAAGAGAATGCAATCTCTTACATAAAACATAAAATGTAAAAAAGATCACCATTTTAGAGATGGAAGGGACCTTTGAGTTTATCTAGTCCAACTTAATTTTAGTTAAGGAAACTAAAGCCCAGAGAGGTCAGATGATTTCCTTGAGATCGCATAGATAAATGGCAGGGGAAGAACTGGGTTTTCTGACTCCAAGTTTATCACTTATTACACTGTATCAAGCTATGTGGGAATTAAGAAAGAAAAGATTTACATTTAGGTGAGGAGGCAGGAAAGACAAGGAGAGATCATTAGATAAAACAGCATTGACTATTTTCCCCAATTATTTATTTATTTACTGATTACATTAAAATTTCCAAGTATTTCTTTCCCTCCCTCCCTTCCCCACACTAGAGAAGGCTTCATTTGACCAAAAGATCTATGTATATATAAAATCGTATCTTGCTAGTTTCTATTTATCAGTTCTTTCTCTGGGGGTGGACATACATAAATAATTCTTCAAACCATATTTCTGTTGCTGTATATAATGTGCTCTTAGTTCTTGCTTTTTTTTCCCCAAGATACCCAAATGGTTTTTTACAAGGAATCCTTTCTCACTTCAAGAAGCTTTCTGAAACATGCAGGGTGGAAGAAGGGTTAAGGCAGCAACACTAGGCGTCTGGACCTCCATCTCTATCCCACACATTGCACTGCCTCTAGCAAAAGAAACCCCCTTTTCCAGGCAGTGTATAGCTTGCGGATTTAGACAGCGTTTTTGTTAGAGAAATCAAAAGGCCTTCCCAGGCTATTCAAGCAAACTTTATCAAAGCGGGTTTTGTATTTATTACCACCATCAGCCATTAGAGAGGGCAGCTTTTGTCGTCCTCAATGGGCAAAGTATCTTTTACTTTACTCTTTTGACACTGACTACTTGGCTTAATGCAGTAACCAATTACACTAATTAATCCCTGGGCATTATCCCCCCCAAGAGAAATTGTGTGCTCCCACATTTAAAATGGCAACAAAGGAAGTAATAAGATTCTCTAAACAGCACAGGACTTGGTGTGTGTTTCGGAAACTGGAAAATGTTTGCATAAAGCAGCCGTTTGCTCCACATTTTGCTCCAAGATCCATAGACATGATAGATGCTGGTCTTCAATTGGGCTGCCCCCGTGATATATGTTTAATGGGCTTATTAACTCCACCAGTGCTCTGCTCAATCTCAAATTCAGGGGGCATATAGCTTTATTCTTCCTCTCAACCTGGCCTCCAGCCATAAAGTCTATCCAAGAGAAAATGTTTCCCACTTCCATGACAATTAGAACTTTTTTTTTCACCCTTAGGGTAAAAGCCTCTCCAAATTCAAGATGTGTGTATGGAACTTTCTAGGCTCTGGCAGCAAAGGAGAGACCAGGCTTATCACAGATTTGGGATAGGGCTTTTTAAAAAAAGCCACCAAGTCCTCATGGCACATAGAAAGGTTAGAATGTGAGAGATATCTTATTTTTTCGTAAGCAAATAATCTTATAGATCCAAAACCCCTAGACATATAGCCAAATAAACAAGTGATTAAATGTTTTCATCTGCATTTCCACTACAACAGTTCTTTCTCTGGAGGTGGATAGCATTCTTTTTCATAGGTCCTCAGAATTGTGCTGGATCATTGTATTGCTGTTAATAGCAAAGTCTGTCTCATTTGATTGTTCCACAATATTGCAGTTAGTGTGCATAATGATCTCCTGGTTCAGCTTATTTCACTCTGCATCAGTTCATGGAGGTCTTTCCAGCTCTTTCTAAAATCATCCTTTCATCATTCCTTATAGTACAATAGTATTCCATCACCATCATATACCACATTTTGTTCAGCCAGTCCCTAGTCAAAGGACTTCCCTTTAGTTTCCAATCCTTTGCCACCACAAAAAGAGCAGATAGAATTATTTTTGTATAAGTAGCAACTTCCCATTTCTTTTTTTCCTGAAAGATCTTAGAAAGTCATCTAGTTTCCCACTCCCACCTATTTTATAGAAGAATAAACTGAAATACAGACAATTTAGTGACTTATACAAAGTCACACATGAAAGAGTAGAGCCAAGATTCAGTTCATTTCAGGAAATATGTATTAATTGACTAGTGGGTATGGGTAGAAAGGGGAGATACTAAGTTAGGTAAGAAATGATTTCTGTTATTATGGAGTTTAGAGTCTAATAAAGTGACAAAGCCAGGATTTGAACTTTGATCTTCCAATTCCCACTCCAGTGCTCCTACTACTACACTAGTCTCTCCTTATAGGAGGGACTGCAGGCTATATTACAATGAGATGGTATCTTACCAAATATATTTTCTTAAAAGAAAAGAAAAAGGGGCAGCTAGTGGTCTGGAATCAGAAAGAGAAAGGGTTACATGCTACCAAAAGGAAACAGTTGTCCACATTGATTCAAATATCGTTCTGTTATTAATAAAGAATGGTTTCCCCCTTCTCAGTGGTATAATAAATATATGTATTTAGATTCAATTGGATAAAACATTTAATAAATAGTCCCTATGCTGCAGGGATTGATTATATTTATATTTGCAGGGAGCATGGCTGCACAGATTCAATTCACCAAACTACAGAATTTCATATTTCTTCAAAGGTACCTACTAGTCATCCAGTCCAACCCATACCTGAAAAGGAAATTCCAGTGTAATATTTAGCTTAATTCAAAATATGGTTAAAGTGTCTATTCTGTGAAAGACCCAGCTAGTGGCTGGGGATACAAAGAAAAAAATTCATCCAGTGTCGACACATATAAGGATAAAGATTGAACCTGTGCTTTGGCTAGTATAAAGATTGCTCTCCTAGTTGAGGAATTCCCTTCTACCAATGTAGTTTGGCACCTCTTCTGCAATTTAGAGTCTTAGAGAATTCCCTAGATTCCTGAGAGATTAAGTGATTTTCCCAGGATCAGAAAACCATGGAACCTGAATCCAGGACTTCCTGGTATCCACATCTACATTGAGACACATATTTACATGTGTCTTGACATAAATAGAAATAATATCAATATAGATATAGATGTAGGTCAATGGTTATATACACAAATATATAGAGATAGATGTATAGCAATATCTTTATAGGGAAATAGATATAGAATAAATAGATGTCTATATCTCTACATTGAGAAATAGTTAGATGGCAGAGAGATAAATATAGATGGATAGACAGATTTGCAAATAGGCATAGATGGACAGACAGATAGGTAGTTTATCTATATTTTATATGCCCAATATGTGCTTGTTGGTTGATTGATCAAAGGTTAAATAAAGAATTTCACAGAGGAAAGACAACATAGTATAGGCAAAAGTGGACTGGTTTTTGAGTCCAAAATGCATGTTCAAAGATGAAAGTATGATGCAGTGAAGACTGCTAGTATCTGGAGTTAGAATTCTTGGCTTCAACTTGGAACTCTGACACTTACTACCTGTTGGGCCTTGGAAGACACTAAAACCCTTTGCACCTCAGTTTCCTCATTTGTAAAATGTGGATTGGACAAGATAATCCTTTCTATAATCAGAAATATGTATTTTTGTGTGGTTAAATGTTCTTATATTTACGCACTTACAGCTTTTAAAATCACCCAGAATGCCTGCCCTTTGATCCAGCCATAGCACTGCTGGGATTGTACCCCAAAGAGATAATAAGGGAAAAGACTTGTTCAAGAATATTCATAGCTGCGCTATTTGTGGTGGCAAAAAAATTGGAAAATGAGGGGATGCCCTTCAATTGGGGAATGGCTGAACAAATTGTGGTATATGTTGGTGATGGAATACTATTGTGCTCAAAGGAATAATAAAGTGGAGGAATTCCATGGAGACTGGAACAACCTCCAGGAATTGATGCAGTGAAAGGAGCAGAACCAGGAGAACATTGTACACAGAGACTGATACACTGTGGTACAATCAAATGTAATGGACTTCTCCATTGGTGGTAATGCAGTGACCCTGAACAACCTAGAGGGGTACAGGAGAAAAAACACTATCCAAATCCAGAGGAAAAACTGTGGGAGTAAAAACACTAAAGAAAAACTACTGCTTAATGACATGGGTCGAAGGGAATATGAATGGTGAAATAGACTCCAAATGAATATTCTATTGCAAATACCAACAACATGGAAAGAGGTTCTGATCAAGAACACAGGCTATACCCAATCAAACTGCACATCGGCTATGGGAGGGGTGGGAGGGAAATAAAATGATTTTTGTAACCAAGGAACGATGTTTGAAATTAAAAATTTAAATAAAAAAAAATCACCCAGAATAATTTCCTGGATCTCTTTTCTTAAAGGACCTTGCTTCTTTGACACCATACTCCACCCTAACCCCCCCCCCCCCAATGGAAGCTGGACAGGTCACTGTTATACACTGAGTTTCAATTAAAATGTTCTTTCTTTTCACTCTGAAAAGTTGCATCTTTTTAATATTAGCCTTTCAAATCCCTAGTATTCAAACTAGTCATTTATATGAAGGAAAACCGTTCACAGGGGCCCATATTTTATGACCCTAATGCACTGAGCAAAAATTTTACACAATGCTGTGGTCAGAGATTCTTAGGACAAGTTTAAGCAAGGACACATTTATCCCCTTGACTTCTGACCATGTAATCCATTTTTCCTTCACTGAAGGAAAAATCTAGGCCAAAGGGTGAGCATGTCCTCTTTGTGGCAACCAGGCCATTCATAATAACATACATTTGTACAGTGCTATAAAGTTTCCAAAGATCTTTTCCATCTATTGTCTTACTTGATCCCAACAGTGGGTGGATGTAGGGAGGAGGGAATGGAGGGTCATGGTGGGGAATATTGACCCTGTTTTGTGAATAAGGACCCAGAAAATGAAAACAAAGGGAAATGAAATAATTTTTCCATGGGCACCCAGCTAGAAAATAACTGAACCAGATCCCAAACCAAGGTCCCTTTCCATTACCATATGCCCCCATCTTGAGAGATATTGGTCAACCTGAATTCTAGGATAGGATCCTCTTAAAAAGATACTCAGCCAACTGGAATAAGATGGAATTCAGTGTTTCCAAAAGATTGAAACAGAACCAAGCCCCCAGACCAGTTATGGACTATACTAGACAGGTCAAAGGATATCCAGAATGGATTTCATCTCTGGAATTAGAGACCCAAGTCTGGAGTTTTCACAAGATTGGTGGGAGGACAATAATAATAACTGGCACTTTAATGATTGTAATGTATTATATGATACTATATAACCTACTATTATTATATATGACCTGATATATATATATATACACATATATATCATATGACTATGTGATAGAATAATAATAATACAAAGGAACATTTATTTTATTAAATGGCAATATATAATATACTAATATGTCATGTATTTATAAATCATATATTGATAAACTATCATATGATATAATTATAATATTAACTTATACCTATATAGTATTTGAAGGTCTACAAATTACTTGAAATCATCGCATCTGAGCCTCATAATAACCCTAGGAAGTGGGCATGATAAGTATTATTTCTCTATCTTGAAAATGAGAAAATTGCAACTCATAAAGGTGAAGTGACTTGCCTTTGGCCAGACAGCTAGTATGCGAAGGGGAACTCAAACCAAAGACTATTACTGACTCTAAATGAAGCCCGGTGGTATCTGATGTGTCAATCCATCTCTCCTGGCAGCAGGCTAATTAGAACCATAGAAAATCCTAGAATGTCAGAGTTGTAAGGTATTTTAGAAAGAATTGAGTTTTAGTTTACAGAAAGGGAGTGACTTGCTCAGAAAATCAGAATAAAAAGTCCAAGTTTCCTAACTCCCAGGAATTAATACCTACAAATGCTCTTTCTATTGTACTATTCTGCCTCTCTTAGACTTCACAATATTCTCCTCAATGTTGGACTTTCCATCCATAATAAGATGCATATCCAAATGATTTCAGAAAGATCTGGAGGACTTCTGGGTAAACATGGCCACAATTTAGACGCAGGACTTTACCTCTCCTCAGCGCATACCTATATAGACTACCTCAAAAGACCAAAAAAAACTGAATTCATATGAACAAAGGGACTTCACAGTAGGGCACAGCATTGAAGGTACATGGGATTTGGGCATTTCCACACTATAAGGGGGTAAAATAGCTTCCACCAAAACACGAGCTGATCTATCCCCCCACCCCCACCTCACCTACAGAGCTAGCACGCTAGACTCAAAGCCAGCATGTGATAGAATCAGTGAACAAGTGAGGGGCACTAATAGGTCCTTGGAAGCTGACTAAAACCACCAAATACCTCCCCTGAGAGCAGCTAGACTTGAGACCTCAACAGGCAGAAGAGCACAGACCTTAGGTGAGGAGATAGCACAGAGAAGGGCTGCAAACAGTAGAAGCTCCAGAGACTAGAGAGGTGACTTCAGGCAAAAATCCTCATTCCTTAGTTCCATATACAGAGAGCCTGCCCTCCTCACTCAGACTTCTGACTGGAAAGGGAAGGAAAAACCACCATAGTGATGGCAAAAAACACCCAGGAAAAACAACTTCCCAACACCAAGAAAAACAAGAAGAAGGCATTGACTCTGGGTAATTTTTATGGAGGAAAAATCCAAACTACAGAGGAAATAGCAGAAGAGGACATACAAATAAATGCATCCAAACCTTCCAAAAAGTGGAAATTGGCCACAAGCTCTTGAAGAATTTAAATTGGAGCTTATCAAGAAGATGGAAGAATATTGGCAAGAAAAGTGGGAAATAGTTTAAAAAGAAAATAACAGTTTAAAAGACAGGAACTCCCAATTGGAGAAAGAAGTCCAGAAATCAAATGAAATGATAAATAAATTAGAGACCAAAATTAAATAGTTGGAAGCTATGAAAAGCAGGATAGACCAAACTGAAAAGGGAAATCAAAATATTATAGCATGAAACCAGTCTTTAAAGACCAGAATTGGGCAAATAGAAGCCAATGATCTCACAAAAGATCAAGAATTAATAAAGCAAAATCAAAAGATTGACAAAATAGAAGGAAACATGAAATATCTCACTGAGAAGATGACTGACCAAGAAAACAGGTCTAGAAGAGACAATCTGAGAATCATTGGCCTACCTGAAAACCCAGAAATACACAGAAAGCTTGACATCATACTACAAGAAATTATCCAAGAAAACTGCCCTGATGTTCTTGAACAATAGGGCAAAATAGACATTGAAAGAGTTCATAGAACACCCTCTACATTAAATCCTCAAAAGAAAGACCTGGAAAGATTTATATGAACTGATGCAAAGTGAAGTGCCCAGAACCAGGAGAACATTGTATACAGTAACAGAAATATGTAGAATTATCAACTGTATATGACCTAGCTGTTCCTAGCAATATAGTTATTCGAGATAATCCCAAGGACTCATGATAAAAAGTACTATCTGCCTTTAGAGAAAGACTTGACGGAATCTGAATGCAGATCAAAGCATACTATATTTCACTTTCTTCCTTTTTGGTTTTTGTTCAAAATTTCTTCCACAAAATGATGAATATGAAAAAAATGTTTTACTCAATTGCACATTTAAAATCTTTATCAGAATGCTTACTGTCTTGGGATGGGGGAGAGAATGGGAGCGAGGGAAAGAATTTGGTATTCAAAAAAAACTATCTAAGTGAGCATTAAAAATTATAAAATTGTTAAAAATTTAAATGTAATTAGGGAAATTATTTTTTAAAAGGGAAAAAAAGATGCATTTCAAAGAAGCATCTACCTAGGAGGCCCTAAACTACTTGGTGTACATTCATTATCAGGTCAATATAGATATAACCAAAATGACACTTGCAGTTGACCCTTAAGTTCTTGGGCTAACCAGTGACCCTGCTATAGCCCAGGATTTATGGTATCACTAGAAAGGTCATGCTCTGCCCCCCCCCCAATGCATTCTGGCTTAGAATAAAATGATAGCTATAACTGGATTATGACTTTCTTTAGTTGGACTTCAGTTTACTTATTTATGAAATTATGGTGTTCGGCTAGAATCCTCCTGATGTCCCTTCTAGTTCTAGATTCTTGAGAATCTTGGCCTCCTTGGTAATGATCCTGAAAGCTCAATGATCTCCTTCAATACCATATTCTCTTCCAAAGATAGGACTTTCAACTGCAAAAAAAAGAATAAAATATCTTTCTCTCATTCTATTTGCTACCCAAATTTCTTCTAGCTATATTATTTCTTCCAAGGCACTGTGAAGTAGTATAATGAGGGTGGTGAGATCTGGTTTTGAAGCCCAAAGAACCTGTGTTTGATCTCTTTTTTGACATATTTACTAACTGCTTATCTTCAGCCAAGCTAATTGTCTCCTTTAGGAGCTTAAGCTTCTTCATCTGTAAAATGGGAATAATAAGACGTTTACTACCTATCGTGCAAGCCTTGTTTTTTAGAAAGTGTTTTATAAACTTTAGATCACTAGAGAAATATGAATTACTTTGAGACAGTGTCATGGCATCCAAGAAGGAGCAGCCTTGGAATAAGAAGATTTGGATTCAAGATAAGTCTGACTGAAAAATGACTAAACAATAACCACAACAAAAGTCTATAAAAATGGAAGCTATTATTTTTTCCATGGATCAGAACATGAGCAGAAACTTTTGAACTTGAAATTCAAATGATTTAAAGTCCTGAACCTACCTGACCTTCCTAGAACCACATAGGACCATGCCTGTTCTTCAGCCATGTATTCTAATCAAACTGTGGGACTGACCTACTGTCCACTTCTTCCTCCTACCTTCTCTCACCTGTACTTTTATTTATAGCACCCCCACTCCTGAATGGACTCCTCCCCTCCATAACCATTTCCTTCTATTGAGGCCCCTCCCTTCCATTAAGGCCACCATTTTTCAGAATATGTGGCTTGCTGAAGGTGACTTTGGGAGTAAGTATTCAAGAAGGAATTCAAACCCAGTTCCCCTGAGTCTAAAACCAGTGGATTCCCTCCCCCCCCCCATATTCCACTTGTGTAGGCACTCAGTGATTTAGTTCTCAACTGGATGCCTGGGACAGGGTGGCCTCAAGAAACCCAAGAGGGTACATGTTGTTGGAATGAAAAACATGGTTACTTTTAGTATTCACATTGGGCGAAAACTTGGGGAAAAAAAATAAAAAACCTGTCAAGTCTCAGAACATTTCACAGCAACAAAAATAGCTGCATTTTGGAAAAGAAAGAAACATGGAAACACTTCTAGAAGGAAGCTAATCACTTGAGCAATTTGCCAAATGCTTCTGTAATTGACAGGTTAACTTTGAAAGGTGGCTATCACAACAACTGTAGCATTTTGTTTTGCAAAATTCCTGGGACTAAGTTTAGGTTGGGTATTTTTTTTAAATGATAATGCAAAGCTGATATTTCTCCTCTATAAAATAAGGGCATTGGACCAGATCATCTTTAAGATCCCTCCCAGCTTCAAAATTCTATGTTCTTTGATTCTAAGATCCCTTCCAGCTTGAAGCTTAACTTACTACTGGCTAAAGTTGGCTGAAAGACTAATACAGCATTCTCTAGGCTTTGACTGGACATACATATATACATGTGAAAATCCAGAAATGTGAGAAGGCAAGTAGGAGAGACAGTGGCCATGCTTTGGGGTTGAGCTTTGCCCAATTTATTTACAGAGAAGAGCAGAAAGGATTTTTGATTTTGAGAAGTGGGGGAATCAAGGAAACTGAGGGACCTTGGCAGTGTTAAGCTAGTAACCCTTATGTGAATGACAATGAGATGTAGTTTAGATTTCAAGAATTAATACTGATGTTTTACATGATTGCCCATGTATAATCTATATCAAAATTGCTTGCCTTTTCTTGGAGAGAGGGAGGGAAGGATGGAGAGAATTTTGAACTCAATTTTTTTTAAATAAATGGTTAATAATTGTAAAAAAGTAATTTTTTTGAAAAAGAAATTAAAACTGGAAAGTATGATAAGTAGGATAATAAATGATAGCATTAAGTTGTCCAGCAACCAAGGAAGTTTGATTTTTCAAAATATATTAGAACTGAGAGCACTAGCTTGTTAGTTTCTGAGTTGGCTGCTGTTCAGTCATGCCCCACTCTTTGTGATCCATATCATTGCTATCCCTGGGGTTTTCTTGAAAAGGATACTGGAATGGTTGCCATTGTCTTTTTCAGTGGATCTAGCAGTTCCCTTTGTCATGCAATCAGAGGTTAAGTGACTTGCCCTGGGTCACACAGCTAGGCAGTATGTGAGGATGGATTTGAATTTAGGTCTCCTGATTCTAAGCCCAGCACTGAGCCATCTAGCTGCCTGATTTATCTAGCAACTTCACTAATTTTTGTACTAAAAAGATTGATGTCAAGGGCAAAGAATCTCCTGTTGGAGATGAAAGGTCTCATAGCCACAACTTTGAAAGGAATGAGATAAATCACACTCTATGAGGGAAAAGTTTTTCCATAGGTACAATTTTTGCAGATCTACAGCTGGGAAGCTGCTTTTCTAAAAGAGTTGTTTAGAGAAAGCCTCCTGTTTCAAACTAAAAGATCAGGGCTGAGTCTACTCTTCTCAGAGGAATCCACATTAGTATAGATAAAGACCTCAACTGAAACATAAAACTGGGAGAAAAAGAAGCTTCATAGTTACCAGCCTGGTAGAGTTTGGGCTTGAAAATATGCAACAGAGACTATGAATCCATTGAAGCAGTGTAGAAGAGAAAAGTATCCAGCAGAGCAACATAAAGTGGAGATTGCCTATACAATGTAATAACATGCAGTGGAATAGCACATGATGGAGCTGCACATCTGGTAGAGACTAGCAAGAAGCAAGATCAACAGGAATAGTATAATGACAATACCAGAAAACGTGTCTTCTATCCCACATGTGTTTTGGACCTCTAAGATCTTTATATATATACCTCTTTATGCTTGTGTTTAAGCCATACTGATTCTCTATGTACAGATTTCTTTGTATATTCTAGGGATATTATCTATTCTTTCTACTGATGTTAAATAAGTGCACCTGTGGTAGAATATGCTTCAGGTTTTGAGGCAGGTAAGTGGATAGAATGCTGGACTTGAATTCATGAAGATCTGAGTTCAAATCTTGACCCAGATATTTAATAGCTGTTATGACCCTGGGTAAATCACTTAACCTGATTCAGCTTCAGTTTCCTCATTTGTAAAAATAGAGCAGCTAAGTTGCACAGTGGATAGAGTGCAGGTCTTGGGAATTAGGAAGACTCATCTGACCTCAGACATTTACTGTGTGCCCGCAGGCAAGTCACTTAACCCTGTTTGCCTCAGTTTCCTCAACTGTCAAATGAACTAGAGAAGGAAATGACAAACCACTCTAGTATCTCTGCCAAGAAAACCCCAAATAGAGTCACAAAGAGTTGAACCACAAAAAATGGGGAGTCTAATGAGTCCTACTTTACAAGGCTGTGAGGATCAAATGAGATAATATATGTAACTTTGCAAACTTTTTAATGTGCTTCATAAATGTTAGTTATAGCAATTACTATGGGAAAATGCTTTGGTTACTTTTCTTAACTGTGCTATTTTGTTAAATATCTTGACTTTTAACCAAAGATGTTCTCTAGATAACTATTAAATGTAAATACATTGGTGGGGGCTCTTAAGCCATGGCTTTATATGCACAGAGGACCTTAGTCTAGGAGTAGTTCTCCTGGGGAACTCACTGCACAAGTTGTATGGGTCAAGAGCCCCTGAATGCTACAACTGCATTTGAAACTACACTGCAACTTCATTATCTTATTCCTTATTTAATCCTATCCCAGCAACTGAATATTATATCATATTTTCAATCACTTCTTTTAAAAAATAGATTAAGCCTACCAGAGAAATTCTGGAGTAACTAAGGGAAAAGGAGTCAAGCCAGGGTTTGATCAGAAGTTAGGGTTGTTTTTGATGAAGTATTGAACGCAGTGAACTAAGACTCCAGAGGGACAGGTTGTAGTCCTGAATTTTCCACTACCTATGACTAGGAGCAAATCACTTTCTTTTTCTGGAAAGCCTTTTCATCACCAGAGAAAATGAGAAAGTTTGACCAGATGCCTTTCCTAATACATGGGTCCCATTAAGGGAAATAATTCTTTAGATGTGGCCCAAGGTCCTTCCAAAGTGGAAAGATGCTTAAGACCATAAAATATAAATGGCAGAACCAGAATGAACCTTAACAATCATCTAATATAATTTCCTTATTTTACAGAGAAAGGAAACTGAGATCTTAAGGAGAGGAAAGGACAGTTACTCGTAGTCCTACAATTGGCATTTGTCCCTCCTATTTTTCTAAAAGATGTACTGAAATTCACGCATTCAGACAGCTCGTCCCTGACCATGTGTTGGAGGGGATTAAAGTGTTTTTTTTTTTCCCCAGCAAGGATCTGGAATACATTAAAACCCACAAATTGGCTTCTAATCTACTTGTTTCAGACATTAGCATAGGAATAACCTATGTGTTTGCTCAATCCACCCACCTGTGATGAAATCTTGGCTTGTTTGGTGGAATCTACCATCAAAAATGCAAACGATGCACAGATCTGCGTTGTCTGGAGGAAGGCAGAAAACTGGTGGATAAACAGTTCAGTACAAAAGTTGCTGGCAGCATGTCCATGAATACTTCCAAATTTTAGAGATCTGCAATGCAGATCTGAGGACACAATTTGCTCTGTGGTTCATGCGCCAAGTGGGATATTATGTAATTCCTAGTCATTTCAGTGGCCCTCTGTGAATGTGTTGGGGGATTCTAACATGCTAGGTGTCCATCTACTCAGGGAGTGTGTTTCCTCTTGCATACAAATGGAGTACATACACACAGGCAAACACAAAGACATAATCCTGACCATTTCTATCCTGTGTTTGCAAGGCAATGAGTATTAATTTCCTCAAATTAAAATTCATAACATTTTTCTGAAGCAAACAAATATTGCTCCATTTTTTCAGATGGAAAAAAATGGAGGCAGAGAGATTTGTACACTGATTTTTAAAAAAAATGTTTTTATTGACTCTTGAAGAAGAAATCATGTAATCAACTCCCATAACCCATAATCCTTTCTCAAAGGTTTAATGGATAGAGTACTAGATCTAGAATCAGAAAGCTCTGAATTTTAGGTACTTAATAGTTGTATATCACTGGGCAGGCAAATCATTTAAACTCTGTTCTCTTCAATTCCTTGTAAAATGGGAATAATATCACCTACCTTATAGAGTTTGTTGTGAGGTTCAAATGAAATAATATTTTTCAAACATTTAGCACAGAGCCTACATATATAAATATATGAAATATATAAATATAAAAATGCATATTCCCTTCCCCTTTTAAAACAAAGAGGAACAGCTAAATGGTCCAGCCTGATGCATTGGCCACATCTGAGTTGGGAAGTATGTGGCCTGAGAAAGGATAGAATGTCAGCCCTTATACTAGGAGTGAGCTTAGAGTTCAGTTCCCTTCATTTAGAGATAAAACTAAAGGGGAAGTTGGGGGCGGGGTTCCTTTGGCCAGGTTCACTAAGCAGAAAGATGAGTGATTGGAAGATACAATAGAAAGGCTATTGGACAGGAAATTAGGAATCCTGGATTCTAATCTGGGACCTGTCTCTCACTAGTTTATATGACTTTGAGCAAGTCTGTTTCTTTATCTAGACCTCATCTGAAAAATAAAAGTCTATAGAGGAAAGAGTAATTTCTACTGCTGTTCTATATTTTAAGGTACCTAACCCTAGACACTGTAAGGTTCTATGATTTCTTAAGCACAGTTCTTTCCGCCATAGCACAGTGTTATTCACTGATTGAACTTTAAGCACCAGATAATAGAATATTTACAGACAACACACTGCAGAGGCATCTGATAGTTGGAATTGAGGGCCAGGGCTGAGTTCCATCAAAGCTAGAGGAGTTCTTCAGGAGCAGTTAAGCAAAGCTAGATGGCTTAAAGAATAGAGAGCCAGGCCTGGAGATGAGAGGTCCTAGATTCCTGTCTGGCTTCAGATACTTCGTAGCTGTGTGACCCTGGACAAGTCACTTAACCCCATTCCCTAGCCCTTACCACTTTTCTGCCTTGGAACAGATATTACCTAGAGATTCAAAGACAGAAGGTAAAGATTTTTTTTAAAAAAGGGTTTGATGGTCAGGGCAGGAGTTAGACTCTAGTAAAGGATGCCATCCATGTATATAATGGTGGTCCTTGGACAACATAAAGAGTAAAGAGAAAGGGAGGTATGGTGGAGGGGGAGTGCTGGATTTGCTGTTAAGCCCTACCTTTGCCATTTGGTATCCATGTGTCCTGGGACAAGTGTCTTAACCTCTCATTCACAAAAGGAGACAAAAGATAGTCTGCCCCCCCAAACCTTAAAATCCAACAGGGAGAGGAGAAAAAAATGCAAAAAAAAAATTTCAAAGCAAGCTTTATACATGATAAATGGGAAATAATTAACGAAGGAAGGCACCAGAATTAAGAGGAGTTGAGGAAGGCTTCCTGTAAAAAGTAAGATTTTAGTTGGGATTTAAAGGAAGCCAGGGAAATCAATAGTAAGAGAAGAATAAAGAGACTTTTCCAAGCATGGGGAACAGCTAAAAAAATGATCAAAATCAAGAGATGGAGTGTCTTGTTTATGAAATAATCAGGATATTAATGTCACTGGATTGACAACTACCTGACAGCAGAGGGAGAAAAGGGGGAAGATAGTATAAGATTGGAAAGGTGAAAGGGTGTTCAATTATGAAGGGCTTTAGATGCTAAATAGCACTTTGTATTTGCTCTTGGGGGCAACTGGAAGCCACTGGAGTTGGGAGTGTGTCAGGTTTGACTTAATAATGAGATTACTATAGCTGGTACAACCTCTGTCATAGGGTTGTTGCACCAAAAATACTTAGTAAACTTTAAAGCACTTTGAAAATGTGGGCTGCTATTATATCTCTAAGGGAACTTTCAGTTCTAAATTCCACTACCTTAGCTGTGAGTTGAAACCCATAAATCCAGTACATTTATTTTTTTTAATGAAATCATATTCCTTTCAAATCTATTCAGTGCCTGGAACTCAGCCAACAAAGCCTTGTGTAGTAGGGAATTCTGCTTTAATGAACAAATAGGAAAGATTTTAAATAAGCATTTCAATTGCTTATATGATAGACAATGTGGGGTAGTGAAAAGAATGCTGGATTGAAAGAAAAAATACCTGTCTCTGAGTCTCTGTATGACATCAAGCAAGTCTTTTCCCTCCTCTAGCCCTCAGTTTCTCAATATGTAAAATGAGTGCAGTGGGATGGATATCTTGAATGCCTACTATAACTCTAAATGCCCAGATTCTCTAAAAAGGTATTTATAAAGTATTTAAAAGCACCCTTTTGGGAAAATAACAATAACTAGCAAAAATAATCACTAATATTTATATAACATTTTGAAATTTACAAAATAATTTATGAATTTTATCCTTTCTTATCCTTACAACAACTCCAGAAGGGAGGTGCTGTTATTATTCCTGAATACCAACCAAGGAGAAAAGGGAGATTTGAGAGGTTATGGGACTTACCCAAGGCTACACAGCTAGTAAATGTCTAAGGCAAGTCTTCTGGATTCCAAGTTCTGAGCTCCATCCACTGTAGTACCTAGCTACTCTAGTGAGGCTAACACCCACCTTTGGATTTGGTTTGCATTTTGGTAATTTTTTTCATCCATATAGATGAGATAAACTTCAACCTAACACCTATAAGAATGATCACATATTTCAATAATGTGGTAATCAATGTCAGAGAGTCCTAAAGGTGGAAGGAAACTTAAAGCTCTTCTAGTGCAAAACTCCTCTTTGTTCAATTGGTAAAACTGAGGCCAAGGAGGAGAAGGAATTTATTTAAGGGTATTGAGTAAATCAATGACCAACCAGGTCTCTGGTTCTCAGATTCATTTTATTTGTACTATCTCCCCCTCCCCATATAATAAGTTTTCCTTCTAGTTGTGATAATCTCTCATTTTGAAAAGAATTCAAAATTCCCAAAGCACCTTCCCCACAACTCTGTTAGGGAGGGAATGGGGCAATACAAGGATCATTTTACCCATTTTATCAATCAGAATATTGAATCTCTGAGAGGTTAATTAATTGTTTTTATAGCCTTACCTTCCATTTTGGATCAATACTGTATAGTGGTTCCAAGGCAAAAAAAGAGGTAAGGGCTAGGAAATGGAAGTTAAATGTCTTTCCCAGGGTCATATAACTAGGAAGTTTCTGAGGACAGATTTGAACCCAGGATGTCCCATTTCTAGTGGCTCAGTGGATTGAGCCTAGCTGCTCTCATATTCACACTGAATAAATTTCAGAGTCAAGGCTCAGACTCAAGTTTTTAATTCAACCTTTACAGAGTATAAAAGATGAAAGGGATTTTAGCTAGCCCAACTTGTATTGGAAAAGAAATCTCTATAAAAGTGGCACTCAGATAGTGAAGGGAAACCAAAGGAGCCAGTAAAAGCTGATTAAATGAGAGCATTTATACCTCAGAAATCAACAAATGCTATAAGCCAGCGCTTTTAAAAAATTCTTTTGTTGATTGTCTAGACTTAAGAAAGTGATACAGAAAATGTTAATAATGTGGATTAAACTTAATGTGGATTAAAAGGGTATCATATCTACTTTTTTTCAGATAGTTGTTAAATATTTACCAGCATGCCACTATAGAGAGCCCCCACCCTTCACAAGCATCCAATTTCACTTTTGGATACTTGTAAATTAATAGTACCTTTATGTATTGAACCTAAAACTGCCTCTATCTTTAGTTTTCACCCATTGCTCAGAGTTTTGCCCTCTGGGGCTAGAACAGATCCAATCCTTCTTCCAAATATCAGACTTTTAGCTATTTGAAGGCAACAGGCATGTTCTCTCTAACACTTATCTTTTCCAAACTAAACATTGTAAATTAATTCAGTTCTCTCAAGGTATCATCTTCAGTTCCCTCTCAGTCTTGATCATCCTCCTGGGAAAGTGCTTCAGCTTGCCAATATATATCCTAAAACATGGTACCAGTATGGAAAATAGCACCCCAGATGGGATCTGAACAGGGCAGTTTACAGCAGCAGCATCTCATTCTTCATTCTGGATACATTCTCTATCTCTCTGTCTCTGTCTCTGTCTCTGTTACCACATACTGACAGAGTTACCACATACTGAGATCTTTTTTTCACAAGATTTGATGCCCAAACATACCTTCTTGATTTTGTGCTTGCAAAATTATTTTTGAACCCAAAGGTGAGACTTTAGTTGTAAATGTGAACCTATTAATTTCATTTTATTAAATTGAGCCTATCAGTTGAAGCCTTATAATATCACGCAACATTTTCATTCTCTCTCCCAAGTCATCCATTGATGCTTTCAGGGAATCTGCTGATGAAAGTTTTAAGCAAATCAAAGGACAGAATTCCAAGACACTTCACTACAGACCTCCTTCAGCAACTGATATTGAACCATTAAGGACAACTCTTGGGTCTGACCCTTCAAACAATCCCACATCTCTCCATCTGGCCCACAATAGTAGCATGAAAGACTTTATCAAATGTTTGGCTGATATCTAGCTAGACTATAGCTAAGTTCAGAGAAAGAACAATGACTGAGTTAAATTCTACCTCTATCATTTACCTTGGGCAAGTACTTAAGCTCCCTAAGCCTTAGTCTCCTCATCTACAAAATGATGCTAGACCAGATTTCCTCTGGGGACATTTCCAGATCCGATACAATACCTATAAATTCTCTTCACCTACAAATAGAGTTGTCCTCTCAGAAAAAAAAAAAGGGTTAGTTTGACTTGACCTGTTCATCATGAAACTATGCTGATTCTCATTCTCCTTGGCAAAGAAAACAGCAAACCAGAGTTAAGCAGTTCTACTTCTCATCATCTGTTGCCATCATCACTTCCAGTCTTGAGTCGTAGTCCTATCATTTCTTTTATCTTCCTTTTGCCCATAACATAATACTTTAAAAAATCGATTGTGTAGTCCTGAACATAAATAGCTTCTTCATCTGAGCTTTAGTACTCTTGACATATTTTTACAGAATGGTTTTACTCAACTCTTTTGTATTCTTTCTCACTTACTCTTGCTTCTGTCTTCTAGATGTATCAATTTTTAAAAATCTCATTTGGCTGAAGGGTTCCCTTTGCAACCAAACTGAAATCTAAACAGCTTCCTCCTCCCCTTTTCTTCCTTATTGGATTATTTGGGTTCAGAATTTCATTCTTGGGTGTTTCTCATACCTCTTGGGAAGACTTTTCCCTATAGAATTTTGGACCATGGAATCTGACCTAACCCTTCTCTGGACCCTTTGAAATCAACTCCCCCAAAATCTATGGGTCTGTTTCATCTGTTACAAATACTGAGACTTGGCAGTCACTTCTTCCCAAGGTTTTCAAATTTCTGTAACTAAATCATTTTTGTTGGTCAGGATCATTTCCATAACAGTGATGTTCTTGTTGCTTCTACCTTTTAAAGTATAAAATTGTCACTCAGGCAGATCACAAATTTGTCAGGTGCTCTTCTTTAATCAGTGAAAGAGCTTTAGCAAAAATATCCAGATAATTGAAGTGCTTCATCACCACTATGCCACATTGTGTGATCTTTCTCAACTTTGTCCCATTTTACCCATCCAGCTGAATATTATGGATAATAAGTATGTAATTATATCATATCTTTTACCTCTTTATCCCTGAACAAGCCATTGTGTATGTTTCCTGCCCCCAATTTTCTATATTTCTTCACATAATATATTTTAACATATAATACTACTCTTCCCACTCCACTTTTCTTTCCTTAATGAATAAAATATATAATTCCAGACCCATATTCTTTCTAGTCATTAGTTCTAGCCTATTTAGCTTCAATGATACATATTATATATATATATAGATATAGATATGTATATATACAAAGATTAGAAAAAATAGGAAAGACAGCTCTATTCCCACTATGTGACTCTAAGTAGCTTTCTATTATTTTACAAGTAATAACATCTTGAACTGACATTGGTCTTTAGTCTATTATTGAGGATCTGCTGCAGTCTTTTTTTTTAAGTATTTCAGAGGGGAAAAAAACAGGTAAATCATGTTTACAAAGGTATGTGGTTGTTCTGTCATGTCCAAATCTTTGTGACCCCTTTTGGAGTTTTCTTAGCAAAAACACTTAAGTGGTTTGCCATTTCATTCTTCCATTCATTTTACAGGTGAGAAAACTGATGCCAACAAAGTTAAAGTACTTGCCTAGGCTCACACAGTCTGAGGTCAAACTTGAACTCATGAAAATGAGCCATCCTGACTCCAGCCCCCCAACACTCTATCTACTATATCATCTCACTATGGGAGAACCCCATAGAGTGAACTTTTTGACCATTTTATTTTTGAGATTCTTTTAATAGAATTTCATATTAAAGTACTTTCCATTTAAGCATTCTGATAGTTTTTTTTAATTTTTCAAATTTAAATTTTATTTTATTTTCAAACAAAGATCTTTTTCCTCTCTCCCATCTCTTACCCACCCTTCCCCTCAGTAATGAGGAAGCAAGAAAAATAAAACCTCTGTTACAAATGTGTATATTCAACAAAACAATATGGCCATTTTGAAAATAGTCTGCATTCTGAATTCATCTCCACTATCTAGAGATGGGTAAAATATTTCATCTCAATTCCTCTTGAATTATGGTTGGTCAGAGTTCATAAGCATTTGAAAGTGATTTATCTTTATAGTTTGATTGTTACTATCCACATTGTTCTCTTGGTTTTGCTCACTTCATGGAAGTCTTTTCACATTCTTAAACTATCACCTTTTTCATTTCTTAAAGCACAATAGCACTCCATCCATTTATATACCATAACTAGTTTAGCTGTGCCTCAATTGATGGTCACCTTCCCAGTTTCAAATTATTTGCACCACGAAAATAGATGCTATAAATATTTTAATAGATATACACAAAAGGGGTCAGGGGATTACAAACATCTATTAACTCTGCTAAGTCTTTTATAAATATTCTTGTATTTGATCATATGAGAATGTCTCATGTGAGACCTCTTCCTCTTTAAATAAGAGTGATAACTAATATTCATATGGCACTTTAAGATTTGACTTTATAAATAATCAAAATAAGTAGCATTTTCATGACACTTACCATGTGTCAGACATTATGCTAAGTGCTCTACAAATATTATCTCATTTGTCCTTACAAAATTTTTGGAAGATATGTGCTATTACTTATAAAATCCCCATTTCACAGTTGAAGAAAATTCAGGCAGATACAGATTAAGTGGTTTGCCCAGGTCACACAGCTAGGAAGTATCTGAGGCTACATCTGAATCCAGGTCTTCCTGACTCCAGCCCTAGCATTCCACTGTATCAATAGATGTTTGTTTTTTTTTTCTTTAGTCTCTTGGGGTCACCTATGGCAACTTCTTTGTAAAAACAAAAATATAAAATAAACCTAGGGAAGATTTTATCTCATTATTTGGCCAGAGAAAATAGGATTAGGGCTTGGGTTTAAATCCTAGCTCTACAACTCTCCACATGACTGTAACTATAGGGCTTATTTTGTTCAGCCCATGCCTAAACTAATTACTTCTATATCATACCTAACAAATAATCCATGTTTATGCTTGATGAACTCAGAGTGGGAAATTACTATCTCCTGGGGCAGCCCATTGCACTTCTGAATAGTTCTGATTAAATGAAGTAAGCAAGCCAGTATTTTATTAAATGCCTGCTATATGCCAGATACTGTGCTAAATTCTGGGGTTATCCAGACCACAATTAAACAGCTAAGTCCCAATGTATGGGAATAATGAATCTCATACATTTGAATTTGTACTATTTGAAGATATAATTATGTAAAACATGATGACTTGTTCTTGGCTTTTGGAAATAAGCAATGTAATTCAAGTAATGTGACTACTCTTGTTCAATCATTTTTCAGTTGTGTCTGACTATCCCTTGACTCCTTTTAGGCATTTCTTGATAAAGATTCTGGAGTGGTTTGACATTTCCTTCTCCAGCTCATTTGACAGACAAGGAAACTGAAAAGCAAGTGAGGTTAAGTGTCCTGTTCAGGGTCACCCCAGTCTGAGGTTGAATTTGAATTCAGGTCTTCCTGACTCCAGGCCCTGAACTCTATCTAGTATACCATCTTGCTGCCCAACAACAACAAAAAGCTGTCATCCCTGCCCTCAAGGAGCTTATATTCTACTGGAGGAGATAATATGTATTTTAATAAGTATATACAAAATGAATGCAAAATCAATTTAGAGGGGAGAAGGTCGGAGTGTAGAAGTACTGTTTGAATAGCATTTTGAAGGAAACAAGCAATTCTAAAATGAAGAGGTGGGGGTAGTGGGGTTTCTTACATATATATCTATATCTATATATATCTATATAGATATATATAGAAGGGAGCAAATTGGATATATATACATATATACAATTTACTCCCTTCTGTTACTTCTAGCTATCATTCTAGTTCTGTTTCTGAGGACAAACAAGTCCAATCCTTCAATTTGACAAGCTTTTAAATCTTTAGACAATAATCATGTCTCCCTTCAAACCTGGACCTTGGCAGGGGAGATCCATTTAGTAGCTCCAACTTTCCAACCTGAGTGAGATGAAATTTCACAAAGATATTTCAAATTCCACAGCATCTAAGTCCAAAGTCCAATATCAGCAGGAATGGGAAAATCTCTGAGGGCTTCCACATTGCTATAATGTCTGGGAGGTCCAAAATTGGCAGAAAATGGCCAAAGTCACCTACAACATCCAGCAAAATGAACATAGAAATAGTTCCATAGCTCTGTGGCCATTTTCTTTCCCTCTTTCTTTTTCTGTTTCCCAGTCCCTCTTTCTTCTTTTCTACTCTCCCCTCCATCTTCACACATCTCTCCTGCATGTCAGAATTCTGGGAGATATAGTTTCCAAAGGAACTTGGCATCATCTCTAACTATAATCCCACATCTCTCCTTCCTTTCTCAGCCAAACTCCTTGAAAAGCTTTCTATGCCCACTGCCTTCACATCCTCTCACTCACTCTTCCCTTTTCATTTGGGCTTCCAACCTTATCACCCAATTAAAACTTCTCTCCCCAAAGTTGCCACTGATCTCTTAATTTCCAGATCTGATGATTTCATCTCATTTTTTATCCTTCTCTACCTCTCTGCTTTCACTTGATGCTGTTGGTTTACCTTCTGTTAAACTCCTCTCTGAGTTTTTGTGACACTACTCTCTCCTGAATCTCTGCTGCCTACCTTTATGATCACTTTCAATCTCCTCTTCATCATCATCCATATCACCCTCCAGCCATTGGTGTTCCATTTCCCCAAGGTTCTATCCTAAACCCTCTTATCTATGTTAATTGTATGAACCATACTTAAGAATTTCTGAGGGCTGCATACTGACTTTAAAAACCACATATTAACATTAACTATTCTATTTAATTTCATGCATTTTTTAAAAAATATTTTACATTACATTTTAATCTGGTTCTGGCAGCACTCCAAAATGTTGTTGGCCACAATGCAGCAACTATTTTTGACACTTCTCTATACACCCTTACTTGGTAATCTCATCAGCTCCAATTGGGTTTAACAATTATGCAGAGGAGTCATATATAGACAAAGATGAAGATAAAGATATACAAATATGTATTAGGTACATAGACATATTTTATATGTGTGTGTAAATGTATGTGGGTATATATACATGCATGTACACACACACACACACACACACAATCTCTAGCCAGCCACGATTCTTCCCACATCACCAACTGACTTTTGGATATTTCAAGCAAGATTTCCCAGAGAAATCTGTAACTGAATATGCTCAGAACTGGACTCATTATGTTCCCATAAACCCTCTCATCTTTCAAACTTCCCTATTTCTTTCAAAGACATCAGCATCCCTCTATTTTCTCATATTTATATCTGTGACATTATCTTTGACCCTCACTACACATATCCTAGTTGCTAAATCTAGCTGTTTCTAGATGTTTTCAACATCTCTCACATTTGAAACCTTCTCCTTACTCATTATCTACCACCTTAGTTAAGGTTCTCATCACATTGCAACAGTCTCCTGACTGATAATGCTTCTTGCAAATAAGGATTGTGTCATCTTTTATACTCATATTCCCAGTGCCTTAAACAGTGTCTGGCATTTAAGAAATGCTTACAAAATACCTGTTGATTGATTAATAGGTTCCTTACCCATTTCCAGATAAAATATATTAACTATTACTTTATGTATTTTATTTATTTTTCAAAGTAACAGCTCCTAGTATTATTTATTAGTTCAATGATTTGTTTATTTTCAATTTTATTAATTTCTCCTTTGATTTTTAGGATTTCCAATTTGGTTTTTATCTGGGGATTTTTAATTCTTTCTCTTTCTAGTTTTTTCAATTGTATGCCCAATTCATTGACCTCTTCCCTCTCTGATTTGTTGATATATGCACTCAGGGATATAAATGTCCTCCTGAGTACTGGTTTGGCTGCATCCCATAGATTTTGATATGTTGTTTCCTCATTGTTATTCTCTTCAGTGAAATCAGTAACTGTTTCTTTGATTTGTTTTTTGACCCACCAGTTTTGAAGAATTAGATTAATTAGTTTCCAATGAATATAAAATTTGCCTTTTCACATGCCCTTATTATGATTTTTATTGCATTATGGTCTGAGAAAATTATATTTATTATATCTGATTTCCTACATTTGTTTGCAATGGTTTTTTTATGCCCTAGTACATGGTCAATCTATGTATATGTTCCATGTCCTACTGAAAAGAAAGTATATTCCTTTTTTCCCTATTTATTTTTCTCCAGATATCTATTAGCTCTATTTTTCTAACATTTCATTCACTTCCCTTACTTCTTCCTTGTTTATTTCTTGGTTTGATTTATCTAGTTTTGATAGGGGAAGATGGAGGTCCCCCACTAATATGGTTTTACTGTCTATTTCCTCCTTAAACTCCTTTATTTTCTCCTTTAGAAATCTGAATGCTATACAATTTGGTGCATGTATGTTGAGTACTGATATTTCTTCATTATTTATACTGCCTTTCATCAAGATGTAATAACCTGCCTTATCTCTTTTAATGAGATCTATTTTTGCTTTAGCTTTGTCTGAGATCATAATTACTACTCCTGCCTTCTTTGTCTCAGTTGCAGCCCAGTAAATTCTGCTCCACCCTCTTACCTTTACCCTGTGTATGTCTGTCTACCTATCTCATGTTTTTCTTGTAGGCAACATGTGGTAGGATTCTGGCTTTTCATCCATTCAGCTATCAGCTTCCTTTTTATGGATGAGTTCATCCCATTCATATTGACAGTTATGATTACTGTCTGTGTATCCCACTTCATTTTCAATTCCTCTTTTGATTCTGCCTTATCTCTTATCCCTTTTACCCTCCCCTCCAACTTTTCACTTTTAGTCAGTCTCCCCTTAGCCATTCCTAATATTACTCACCTTCCCACCTCCTTTCTTATTATTCCCTTCTTACTATAGTGCCTTTTAAATGCCCCCACAATCTCTCCCTTCTTGTATTGCTCCCCTCCCCAATAGCCTGTTTATAACCCTTCTGCTTCTCTATAGAGCATGATACAATTCTCTGCCCCAATGGATCTGATTTTTGTTCCCTCTCTGAGAGAATTCCAATAAGTGTAAGATTTAAGTATTACCTGTTACCAACCTCTTCCTCCCTTCCATTGTATTGGTATTCCCTAACCCCCACCCCATGTGCTTCTTTATGAAATATATATATTTACCCCTATTTTATCTCTTTTCCCATTTCTCTTAGTATTATCCTCTTTTTTACCCCTAGGTTGTTTGTTTTACATATTATCCTATATAGTTTATCACTATAACCTCTAGGTATATTTCTTCTAGCTACTCCAATGATGATAACAATTTTTAAGAGTTACCAATATCATCTTTTCATATAGTAATACAAATAGCTTGAAATTACTGGGTTCCTTAATTTTTTTCCCCTTTCTTAATTATCTTTTGGTGGTTCTCTTGAATTCTGTATCTGGATATCAGATTTTCTTTTTAAGTCCAGTCTTTTCTTCAGGAATGCTTAGAAATCATCTATTTTATTAAATGACCATGTTTTCCCCTGAAAGAATATAGTCAATTTTTCTGCGTAGTTGATTCTTGGTTATAGACCCAGTTGCCTTGCTTTCTGGAATATCATATTCCATGCCTGCCAGTCCTTCAGTGTGGATGCAGCTAGGTCCTGTGTAATCCTGATTTTGACTCCATGAGGTCTGAATTGTTTCTTTTTAGCAGATTGTAATATCTTTTCCTTGGTTTGGTTTGGAAGTTCTTGAACTTGACTATAAGATTCCTGGACATTGTCAATTGGATATTTAATGCAGATGGTGATCTGTGGATTCTTTCAATCTATACTTTACCCTCTTGTTCAAGAATATCAGGGCAGTTTTCTTGAATAATTTTCTTTTTTTCTGATTTGAATTAGTTTATTTAGTCAATTTAGAACATTATTCCTTGGTTACAATAATCACATTGTTTCCCTACCTCCCCTCCACCCACCCTTCCAACAGCCAACCCACAATTTCATTGGGTATTAATTGTGTCCTTGATCAGAACCTATTTCCATATTGTTGTTTGCACTAGGATGTTCATTTAGAGTCTACATCCTCAACCACATCCATTCGACCCATGTATTCAAGCAGTTGTTTTTCTTTGGTGTTTTAACTCCCACAGTGTTTCCTCTGGTTGTAGATAGTGGTTTTTCTTGTAGATTCCTCCAGGTTGTTCAGGGTCATTGCATTGCCACTAATGGAGAAGTCCATTACATTCGATTGTACCACAGTGTATCAGTTTCTGTGTACAATGTTTTCCTCGTTCTGCTCCTCTCACTCTGCATCAATTCCTGGAGGTTGTTCCAGTCCCTATGGAATTCCTCCACTTTATTATTCCTTTTAGCACAATAGTATTCCATCACCAACATATACCACAATTTGTTCAGCCATTCCCCAATTGATGGGCATCCCCTCATTTTCCAGTTTTTGGCCACCACAAAGAGCGCAGCTATGAATATTTTTGTACAAGTCTTTTTCTCCATTGTCTCTTTGGGGTACAAACCCAGCAGTGCTATGGCTGGATCAAAGGGCAGACAGTCTTTTATCGCCTTTTGGGCGTAGTTCCAAATTGCCCTCCAGAATGGTTGGATCAATTCACAACTCCACCAGCAATAAATTAATGTCCTGACTTTGCCACATCCCCTCCAGCATTCATTACTTTCCTTTGCTGTCATGTTAGCCAATCTGCTAGGTGCGAGATGATACTTGAGTGTTGTTTTGATTTGCATTTCTCTGATTATAAGAGATTTAGAACACTTTTTCATGTGCTTATTAATAGTTTTGATTTCTTTAACTGAAAATTGCCTATTCATGTCCCTTGCCCATTTATCAATTGGCGAATGGCTTGATTTTTTGTGCAATTGGTTTAGCTCTTTATAAATGAGTAATTAGATCTTTGTCAGAGGTTTTTGTAATGAATATTGTTTCCCAATTTGTTGCTTCCATTCTAATTTTGGATACATTAGTTTTGTTTGTACAAATTTGTAAAATCAAAGTTATTGATTTTATATTTTGTAATTTTTTTCCAGCTCTTCCTTGGTTTTAAAGTCTTTCCTTTCCCATAGATCTGACAAGTATACTATTTTATATTCACCTAATTTGTTTATAGTTTCCTTCTTTATATTCAGGTCATTCACCGATTCTGAGCTTATCTTGGTGATGTAAAAATAGACTAGAATCCAGGACATCAATCTCCAGAAGCCCTTGCTCCACTTCCCCAGAATGCTTTGTAATCTCACTGAAAACCTCACCTGGGCCGAGAATGAGATGGGGTATTTAACCTGATTGCAAAGGCTTTTGTGCCTCTTTTTTCATCCCTGTTTTCCACTTGCAAGCAGATGTGGCTCTTTTGATAATGTAGGTGAGGTTGTGTCTAGGCCTCTCAGTGGGCCTAGACATGTGTTTTCTTATTCTGTAATTTCTTTAATCCTCAACCTTTAATAAACATAAAAATAATACTCCTTGCAGAGAGAAACTAATTTCTATCTTGCCTCAGTCTCCCCTAAATTTTAACTGTTACAGTGAAGGGTATAAGATGTTGATCTAAACCTAATCTCTCCCATACTGTCTTCCAATTTTCCCAGCAGTTTTTCTCAAATATTGAGTTTTGGTCCCACAAACTGGGATTTGGGGGCTTATCATAGACTGTCTTGCTGAGGTCATTTAGCCCAAGTCTATTCCACTGATCCTCCTTTCTGTCTCTTAGCCAGTACAAAATTGTTTTGATAACTACTGCTTTATAGTATAGTTTGAGATCTGGGACTGCAAGTCCTCCTTCCTTTGCTTTTTTTCATGATTTCCCCTGATTTCCTTGATCTTTTCTTCTTCCAAATGAACTTTGTTATGGTTTTTTCTAATTCAGTAAAAAGTTTTTTTGGTAGTTCAAAGGGAATTTGGGTAGGATTATCATTTTTATTATGTTAGCTCGTCCCACCCATGAGTAATCAATGTTTTTCCAATTGTTTAGATCTAGTTTTAATTGTATAGAGAGTGTTTTGTAGTTGTGTTCATATAGTTCCTGTGTTTGTCTAGGCAGATAGATTCCTAAGTGTTTTATATTGTCTAGGGTAATTTTAAATGGAATTTCTCCTTCTAATTCTTGCTGCTGAAATAGGTTGGCGATATATAGAAATGTTGATGACTTTTGAGGGTTTATTTTGTATCCTGCATCTTTGCTAAAATTGTTGATTGTTTCAACTAGCTTTTTGAATGATTCTCTAGGATTCTTTAAGTAAACCATCATATCATCAACATAGGGTGATAGCTTAGTCTCCTCATTACCAATTTTAATAATTTCAATTTCTTTTTCTTCTCTAATTGCTATTGCTAGTGTTTCTAGTATGATGTTAAATAATAGAGGTGACAATGGGCATCCTTGTTTCACTCCGGATCTTATTGAGAATGGATTTAGTTTATCTCCATTGCAGATGATATTGGCTGATGGTTTTAGATATATACTGTTTATTATTTTCAGGAAAGGCTCTTCTATTCCTATACTTTCTAGTGTTTTCAGTAGGAATGGGTGTTGTATTTTATCAAAGGCTTTTTCTGCATCTATTGAGATAATCATGTGATTTTTGTTTGTATGCTTATTAATGTGGTCAATTATGAGGATGGTTTTCCTAATATTGAACCATCCTTGAATTCTTGGTATGAATCCTCCCTGGTCATAGTGAATAACCCTCGTGATCACTTGCTGGAGTCTTTTTGTTAGTATCCTATTTAAGATTTTTGCATCTATATTCATTAAGGAGATTGGTCTATAGTTTTCTTTCTCTGTTTTTGATTTGCCTAACTTTGGAATCAGTACCATGTTTGTGTCATGAAATGAATTTGGTAGGACTCCTTCTTTGCTTATTCTATCAAATAGTTTGTATCATATTGGGATTAGTTGTTCTTTGAATGTTTGATAGAATTCATTTGTGAATCCATCTGAACCTGGGGATTTTTTCTTAGGGAGTTCTTTGATGGCTTGTTCGATTTCTTTTTCTGATATGGGGTTGTATAGGTAATTTATTTCTTCCTCTGTTAGTCTAGGCAGTTTATATTTTTGTAAGTATTCATCCATATCATCTATGTTGCTATATTTGTTGCCATATAATTGGGCATAATAGTTTTTAATGATTGCCTTAATTTCCTCTTCATTAGCAGTGGGGTCTCCCTTTTCATCTTGGATACTATCAATTTGCTTTTCTTCTTTCCTTTTTTTTTAATTAGACTGACCAATACTTTGTCTATTTAATTTGTTTTTTCAAAGTACCAGCTTCTATTTTTATTAATTAAATCAATAGTTCTTTGACTTTCAATTTTATTAATTTCTCCCTTGATTTTTAGGATCTCTAATTTAGTCTTCATCTGAGGATTTTTAATTTGTTCACTTTCTAGTTTTTTAATTTGCATGCCCAATTCATTGGCCTTTGTCCTTCTTAATTTGTTAATATATGAACTCATGGATATAAATTTGCCCCTGAGTATTGCTTTGGCTGCATCCCATAGGTTTTGAAAGGATGTCTCATCATTGTCATTTTCTTCAATGAAGTTAATAAAGTTCCTACGTTTTGTTCTTTAACTGGTCTTGGAGAATCGTATTGTTTAATTTCCAATTAATTTTTGATTTACCTCTCCATGTACCCTTACTAATTATTATTTTCATTGCATTGTGATCTGAGGAGGCTGCATTAATTATTTCTGCTCTTTTGCACTTGTTTGCAATATTTTTATGCCCTAATACATGGTCAATTTTTTTTAATGTACCATGTGCTGCTGAAAAGAAGGTGTATTCCTTTTTGTCCCTATTTATTTTTCTCCACATGTCTATTAACTCTAATTTTTCTAAGATTTCATTTACTCCTCTTACCTCTTTCTTATTTATTTTTTGGTTTGATTTATCTAGTTCAGACAGAGGAAGGTTCAGATCTCCCACTAGTATAGTTTTCCTATCTATTTCATTCTTGAGCTCCACTAGATTCTGCTTTAGAAATTTAGATGCTATGCCATTTGGTGTACACATGTTGAGTATGGATATTTCCTCATTGTCTATACTTCCTTTTATGAGGATGTAGTTATCTTCCCTATCTCTTTTAACTAGATTTATTTTTACTTTGCTTTTGTCAGATATCATGATTGTGACTCCTTCTTTCTTTTTATCAATTGATGCCTAATAGATTTGGCTCCATTCTCTTACTTTCACCCTATGCATATCTACCTTCCTCATGTGTATTTCTTGTAGACACCATATGGTAGGGTTTTTTATTCTAATCCACTCTGCTATTCACTTGAGTTTTATGGGTGAGTTCATTCCATTCACATTCAGAGTTATGATTACTAGTCGTGTATTTACCAGCATTTTGATTCCTACTCCTAGTCCTGTCTTTTCTTCTTTCACTATTTCCTTCTACACCAATGTTTGTTTTTAATCAGTCCCCCTAGTTCCCACCCTTATTTTATTTCCCTTTCTACCCCCTCCCTTCTAATCCCCCCTTATTTTCCCTGTAGTCTTTCTAAAACTACCCCCTGTAAAAATGGAGATTTGAGCCCCAGACTTCAATCCCCAGAAGTCCTTGGCACTTCCCAGAATGCCCTAAAATTTCACCGGAGATACCCACCTGCGCTGAGAACAAAATAGGTATTTAAACTGACTGTACCACCTACTTGTTCTCTCTGCTTCCACTTCTAAGCACCCACAGGCAAGATGTAAGTGGTTGTGAATGGGCTCTGGGCCTAAGCACATGGTTTTCTTATTTTGTATTTTCTTTATTTCTTAATTCTAAAAATCTTTAATAAACCTCATAAAATATAATACTTTTAGTAGAAAAACTAATTTAGTTTTTACAGTTTGATAACCACAAAGGGATAAAATCTCAATTAAAAAAATGATAGCCTAGATAAATTTCTTTTAAGCCACGTTTCTCCAAGGCTTTTCAGAAAAGCACTTTGATCAGCTTGCTCAAGCCTGCTTGCCTGCTTGCCTCGCTCCTGCCTGCAACCATCCGTTCCTCCTAAGATCACTCTCAGGCTTCAACCCCAGCCCTGTAGCCTGGCTCCTGCTGCCTGCTTCCAGACCCAGATAGCTCTCCCAATCCTGACCCATCCAGACCCAGCCCAGCTGATCTCCAGCCTCTAAGTCAGACCCAATTTCTTCAGGATCCAAAACCAGCTGGTAAAAATGGGGGTGATTTTTTTAGGCTACAATTAGCCTCCACATGGACTGCGGGCAGGAGATCACAGTGGGGGAGGTAGAGGGAAAGAAGAGACTTTCCAAACAGGAACTTACAAGCATGGCTACTTTAAAAGGATATCTTTTGACTGCATTAATTCTTTCACTTAGCTCACCTGACAGTCAAGAGATAATTTCAACTCCCTGCATTTCTCTGGCCCAAATTGAGATTCATAAAACCCACCCTCACTATGGGGAAGCTGCTCAGTGGCTCAGTGAATTGAGAGCCAGACCTAGAGATGGGAGGTCCTTGGTTGAAATCTGGCCTCAGACACTTCCTGGCGGTGTGGCCCTGGGCAGGTCATTTAACCCCCATTGCCTTCCCCTTACCAATCTTCTGCCTTCTGACAATAGACATCTAAATGGATAATTTAAAAAACAAAAATCCAAGGAACTTTAAAGAGACTGGAGTTTATATTTTTAAGGCATTTCAGACTCCAATGTTTTATAAAAATCTGTTTTCTATTGCATTTTAATGATTGTTTTGTTTAAGATTTAACTTTGTGATTTTAAGTTCATGTATTACGGCATTCAATACTGTTCTGTTACACTGAATCATTTTAATGTACTGGGTTTTAACTATTGTTAAATTCTGTTGCTTTTCCCCTATAAATATACTGAACAAACATTATTGAGTAAGCTCATATAAAAACAGTTTTTCTATTTTTGACTTTGTAATTTTTCAAATAGAGGATAGATGGACTCCATCAGAAAAATGACTACGATTGTATAACAAAATTTGGAAAATTTAATGAGCTAAATATCTCAAATTTATTTTAAGGGTTCTTTAGACATGATTTTTAGAATTTTTTTAACAAGTTCTGGGCATTTTGCTGGCCCCTAACAGGAGGTAAGGCCCATTTTAGTAGCTGAAGTGAAATACAATTATAACCCTCCAACTCCCACAGTATAAAAATGTGAATGGCAGCTGGGAAATTAATCCCAGGGCATGTAGAACCCCTGGAAGACTTCCCAAAAAAGGAGCATCTCTCATTTATACCTTTTCAGCTCACTTTGCTTCCACCAGAATGATATCTAGATTTCTTGATGATGTTTGAAACCCAATATAAGTTTTACTTTGTTTAAAAAATATGCTTATCAAGGTTGAAAGATTTGCTACATTTGTAAAATTTGTGACAAATATCCATCAGTTCATAGGCTTTTAAAAATTCCATGCAGCAACTCATGTGAAATATGATAGTGGCTTTGTTTGTTATTGTAATTAGTGGACTATTGAGAATTTTGGGGATATTGATACCTACATATTTGTACTACTGTTCTTTATTTAAAAAAAACTGTTACCTTGTAAAATTCATTTGCTTGTACTCACAGTGGATCAAGGCCAGATATGAAGAGGAAATGGATCTCATTTTTGGTGAGAAAGCCTTGTATTCTATATTTTCTTAGCTGACACAGTGTGTCAATGATTATAAGCTACATTTTTATTTTAAAAACTTTTATTATTATATTTTTCTTGCATGTGCAATATACTATTTCAGCTTTTTATTTTTTCTCTCCTTTTTATATTTGAAGCACATGTCACCAGTATTAATATTTTCTTTAACCTTTTGATTTTGCAGTAATATAAGTTTAAAATACATTTGCTATAATGTCAATGCATGCCCCAAAAGCTTGAGACTATAAAAATGATGCCACTAATTGTTTTAAAAAATTATGGGACTTTGCTTAATGAGTCTGTTTGATTCCAGGATAAGATATACAAAAGAGCCATTGCACAGAGCCAAGGAAACAAATCAAGGAATGGTTGATGCACTTCTAAGCCAATACAAAGGACTTGAACCCAGTGTGAATACTCAAGGTTGCGACGCTTAACATACATGAAGATGTAGGCTTTCCTTGTATCCACACTCTTTGTGAAAATACTTACAGATGAGTATCCCTAACTTGGCTTCTATAATCTAGTCCCTTTTCTGCCTTTCATAGTGTGGCAAACTTTCTGTAGTCCTGGCTACTGACTAGGTAAATGCTTACTTGCTTATATCATTTTAACTGGGCACTGATTCAAGGACCTGTTACAGATTTATTTTTCCTTTACTTAGAATTTTTACACATAAAACTTTGATAATCTATATTTCATCCAGAAATTATCTCTTTTATTTGGATTTTTCTGATGTCTTTTTAATTTCTGTTGCCAATTGATTCATATACCTCATAACTCAGCCATGCATCCCTAAGTGATCCCTGTTTTTTTTTCTCAATCACCCTCTTCATGGTGGGGGGGGGGATGTAAAAATATTTTAAATTGCAAAGTTTAAATTCCTTTTGAGAAGAATTTTAGATTAAGAAATATGCTTCCTGTCTGAATCCAGAAACTGAACTGTTTGGAGAAGACACCATGAAGATGCCTCCAGACCACAAGTTGCATGAGAAGATCAAGAATGAACTTTGGGTGTGGTTGATTGAACATTTATTTGTATGTATACTTTCGTGCCAAAGGGGACTTCCCCCTTTTTGTCAATGCATCTAGCAATTATTGGTTTTGTTCTTTTTCCCTCTTATCCTCAAATTATTGTAATCTTTAAGTTGATTATGTTTTCATGATCCTTTGGCGAAACTTTTCCCAATAGGGTCAAACGGGGTGTGTAAAAATGGAGATTTGAACCCCAAACTTCAATCACCACAAATCCTTGGCACTTCCCAGAATGCCCTAAAATCTCACTGGAGATACCCACCTGGGCCAAGAACAAAATGGGTATTTAAACTGACTGTACTACCTACTTGCTCTCTCTGATTCTGCTTCCAAGCACCTGCAGCGAGATGTAAGTGGTTGTGAATGGGCTCTGGGCCTAAGCACATGCTTTTCTTATTTTGTATTTTCTTTATTTCTTAATTCTAAAAATCTTTAATAAACCTCATAAAATATAATACTTTTAGTATAGAAACTAATTTAATTTTTACACCCCCCCCACCCTTTCCCTCTCTTATACTGCTTCCTTCCCCACCAGCCTGTTTGTTACCCTTCTACTCCCCTATAAGGCGCAAATCTATTCTCTGCCCCCAATGGATTAGATTGTTCTTCCCTCTTTGGGTCAATTTCAATGCACGTAAGAGTTAAGTATTTCCTATCTCCAACCTGTTTACCCTTCCAGTGTATTGATGTTCTCCCCCCTCCTGCCATGAGCTTCTTTGTGACATATAAATTTACCCCCATTTGTTTCTTTTCCCATTTCTTTTAGTATTAACCTCTTTTTAGCTCTAGTTGTATATATGTATATATACATATGTATATGTATTTATGCATGCATATATCTATATACCTATTTATGTCTTGTTCTTTCTTCCTATACAATTTTTCACTGTTCCCTCTAAGTGTAATTCTTCTAGGTGCCCAGGTGATAACAACAGTTTTTAAGAGTTACCAATGACCTCTTTTCTTACAGGGATACATAACATTTTAATTTATTGAGTCTCTTTTAAAAGGGGGGGGTTGTTTTGTTTTGTTTTTCTTTTTCCTCTCTTTTTTTAAATTATTTTTTGAGTACTTTATTCTCTTGAGTTCTGTGCTTGGGCATCAAATTTTCTATTCAAGTCTGGTCCTTTCTTTACAAATTCTTGAAATTCTTCTATTTTGTTGAATGACCATACTTTCCCCTGTAAGAATATAGTCAGTTTTGCTGGGTAGTTGATTATTGGTTGTAGACCTAGTTCCCTTGCTTTCCAGAACATCATATTCCATGCCTTTCGGTCCTTCAGTGTGGATGCAGCCAGATCCGGTGTTATCTTCACTGTGGTTCCATGGTATCTGAATGACTTCTTCTTGGCAGCTTGTAATTTATTTTCTTTGGTCTGATAGTTCTTGAGTTTGGCTATAACATTTCTGGGTGTTATCAGTTGGGGATTAAGTAAAGGAGGTGATCTTTTGATTCTTTCAATCTCCACTTTTCCCTCTTGTTCCAGAATATCAGGGCAGTTTTCCTGAATAATTTCCTGTAGTATTATGTCCAGGATTTTTCTTTTTCTTTTTTATGGTCTTCTGGTAGACCAATGATTCTTAAATCGATTTTCTAAATCATCTGTTTTGTGAATGAGATGCTTCATATTTTCCTCAATTTTTTCATTCTTTTCATTTTGTTTTATAGTGTCCTGCTGCCTTGTGAGGTCACTTGTTTCTAGTTGTTGTATTCTGGTTCTTAAAGACTGAATTTCATTCCTGGATTTTTTGTCATCCTTCTCCTTCTAGTCTAATTTTCTTTGGAGGTCACCTTTCATTCTCTTTGCCTCATCTCTCATCTCCTTTGCCTCATCTTTCATCTTCTTTGCCTAATCTTTCATCTTCTTTGCCTCATCTTTCATCTCCTTTGCCTCATTTTCAAGCTCTTTGATTTTTTCTTTCAAGACACTATTTTCTGTTTCCAGATGACTTATATTAGTTTTTAAATTCTTTTCCCAATTATCTTCAGCCTCTCTTAATTATGTTTTGAATTGCATTTTGAGTTCTTCCAAGGCCTGTGTCCAATTCGCTAGGATTTCTGTTTATTACTTGCCTCCTCCTGTGTATTGTTTGGTCTTGGTTCGTTGCCTGTGCAGAAGCTGTCAATTGTAATTTCTATCTTCTTTTTCTGTTGTTTGCTCATATTTACTCCTTCTTTGCTCCCCATATTTGTGCTCTTGCTCCTCTCATTTTTTTTGGTTTTGGGGATTTTTCTGTCAGTCTTCCCTCTTGGAGCTTTTTTAGATCTCTCAGTGCAGTCTCTGGGGGAGGAGTGTTGGAGTTTGCCCTTCCCTGCCCTCTGGAGGCTTTTCATTGGATTAAAGTCCAGCAGTCAGTGATGAGGAGTGTTGCTGCCTAGGCTTGCCTAGGTTCTGAAGACTTTTGATGGGATTAAGTTTAGCTGGATTGGGCTGGTTGTGCTCTGAGGCTAAAAACCTCCTGGAAGACTGGAGCAGTATGGAAGATCTGCACAGCTCTGACCACGCTGCCAGCTCCCTCTACAGCTCTTTCCCCACCATCTGTGCTCGATGCTCTGAGATTGGCACTGCCCTGTCCACAAGGTACACCCTTCAGAACAGCTCCTTTGTGCCTTTGCCTGCCCAATGGTTCCTGCTGCCATTGGAGGCCCAGCATTCTATATTGGGGGTGGGGGGGGAATGGATCCTGGAACCTTCCTTCTGCCTTCCCCTTAAACATGAGTGTTCTTGGATTCTGGCTTTGGGGGGGGGGGTAACTTTTGATTTGAATCCAGCATGAGGATTCCTTGGCTATGTCTTGTTGTTAGGTTCAATTTTCAGTCCCCTAGGAGCATTCAGTTTTTGATCGGTAAGGAAGGGTATTCAAAGGTCTGAACTTCTGTTCCTTCTATGTGGCCATCTTGACTCTCCCTCCTCGAATAATTTTCTATAGGATGATGTCCTGGTTTTTTCTTTGGTCATGATTTTCTAGTAGTCCAATCATTCTTAAATTGTCTCTCCTGGATCTATTTTCCAGGTCTGCTGTTTTAGCAATGAAGTGTTTCATAGTTTTCTCAATTTTTGCATTCTTTTGATTTAGTTTTATAGATTCTTGCTGCCTTGTGAAGTCATTCATTTCTTTTTTAAAAAATTTTATTTAATTAGATGATTTAGAATATTTTTCCATGGTTACAAGACTCATGTTCTTTCCCTCCCCTCCCCAATCCCTTTCCATATCTGACACGCAATTCCACTGGGTTTAACATGTGCCATCAATCATGACCCTTTTCCATGTTATTAATATTTGCACTAGTACAATCTTTTAGATTCTATTTTCCCAGTCAGAGCCCCACCAACCCATGTGATCAAGCAGTTGTTTTTCTTCTGTGTTTCTTTTCCCACATTTCTTCCTCTGGATGTGGATAGCGTTCTTTCTCATAAGTCCCTCAGAATTATCCTAGATCATTGTATTGCTGCTAGTAGAGAAGTCCATTATGTTTGATTGTACCACAGTGTATCCATCTTTGTGTACAATGTTCTCCTGGTTCTGCTCCTTTCACTCTGCATCAATTCTTGGAGGTCATTCCAGTTCACATGGAATTCCTCCAGTTCATTATTCTTTTCAGAACAATAGTATTCCATCACCAACATATACCACAATTTGTTCAGCCATTCTCCAATCAAAGGGTATTCCCCTCATTTTCCAATTTTTTCCACCAAAAAGAGTGTAGCTATAAATATTTTTGTACAAGTCTTTTTCCTTTTTGTCTCTTTGGGATATAAACCCAGCAGTGCTATGGCACTCTTTTAGCTCACTTTGGGTATAGTTCCAGATTGCCTTCCAGAATGGTTGGATCAATCACAACTCCACCAGCAAAGTATTAATGTCCCCATTTTTGCCATATTCCCTCCAACATTTATTACTTTCTTTTACTGTCATGTTAGTCAATTTGCTGGGTGTGAAGTGATACCTCAGAGTTGTTTTGACTTGCATTTCTCTGATTATAAGAGATTTAGAACACTTTTTCATGTGTTTATTAATAGTTTTGATTTCTTTAACTGAAAATTGCCTATTCATGACCCTTGTCCATTTATCAATTGGGGGATGGCTTGATGTTTTTGTACAATTTATTTAGCTCCTTATAAATTTGAGTAATTAGACCATTGCACTCTAGCATATTTGCCAATAAAACTTCAAATGAGGTCCCAAAGAGTCAAATATGATTGAAAATGACTGAACATTAATATCGATAATTCAGTTTTGGACATACTGAGTTTCATGTGTCTAGGATATCCAATCTGAATTGCCTGCTAGTCAATTGATGAAATGGTACTGAAATTTTGGGTGGAAATAGAAGTGGGTGTCATCTAATCCAACCCTGTCATTTTGCCTATGGAGAATCTGAGACTCAGTGAGATTAGGTTATTTGTATTGTTATTCAGATGGTAAGTGGAAGAGCTAGAGCTTGAGCCTAGATTCATCTACTATAAATCTTACCCTTTTTCTTCCACTGTTGATTTTCTCATCAAATGAAACAAGGATAATTGATGGAGACATGAGGTTTTGAAGCTAGATAGTGATGTAGAAATAATTACTGCATCACAGGATCATAGAAATGAATGACTAAAATGACTCTCCAGGCCATCTGTAATATTCGAATGGATTGTAGAGGGATTGAAGAGAGGAAAGGGGGAAGGAAGTATTGTGACAGGGAATAGAGGAGGTGAAGGGAGAGAGGGAATATGGCTGCTGGTGAGTTAAAAGGAGATACCCCCTGCTGAGAGTCTGTCTTTGAAAATTAGAGTTCCTGAGAAATAGGCCACCTATGTTAGCCTGAGGGATGTCTTCTCTGTTGATTGATGTTGAAGATACCCCAGGGAAGGTAAGCACAGACCCTTTTGAGGGACAAGCCTTCCCCCAGGTTCTGCTCCCTCTATGTTCTTCTGAAATGATAGTCTGCTTATCTGACTGTGGTTTTATTAAGTAAAATTGAATTTTAATAACAAGTTTGGATTGGGGAAGTATCAGGGAAGAGGGAATAGGATTTCCCTAGATTAGATTTGAGTCTCAGCCTTTAAGCTGAGACCAGGCCTTGGAGGCTGGTAAAGGGTTTCTTTTATTTCTATCTATGCTATATCTGTTCTAGCTTTCTTAAGTTCAAAGTCTTAGCAATAGGCAGCAAGAGGAAGAAAAGGTTCTGACCTTCAGAGCTGGTTGGGCCTGTCTCTTTGGGCTGATTCTCCTAAAGACTGGCCTTACAGTTCAAGCCACTCTTCTTTAATCCAATTACAAGATCACAGGAATCCAGGTAGAGCCCACAGTTGGGATAATCAGGAATAGAGGTACTTCTATCCCAAGACAGGGAGACAGCACTCCTTCTCGTCCAAGGGCCAGGAGAGAGAGCCAACTGACACTCTCCAAGTTTCCTTCCCTATACCAACTGTCATTCTCATCAATATCTTCTCTCTAACACTCCAACTGCTACTTGCTCCACCTCAGTGGCAGAAAGTCCAAAACTCACTTCAGTTTTCATTTCCACACATCTAATCCAGTTCTCTTAAAACAAAGGCCATGAGAATGAAAATGGTTTTCCATATCCCATAATGTCAGTTAGGTGCCAGAAGCCAATATTTGTACACATTTCTGCTGATGCCAAATTTGGGCTTTGTGAGTGTCAGCTAAGTAGCATAGTGGATAAGATGCCAGGTATGGAGTTGAAAGGACATAAGTTCATATCTGGCCTCAGATACTTCTTAACTATATTACCCTCATCAAGTCACTTAGTCTCTATTGCCTAACTCTTAACATTCTTTTGTCTTACAATTAATACTGGCAGAAAGTAAGGGTTAAAAAAATACTTGGGGTTTATTGGCCATTTGGAACTGACTTTACCTGGAGTTTTATGCATTTGTTTTCCTGTATTTGGTTGTCAAATTTTTATGCCATATTATATGGTCAATTTTTGTGATGGTGCCATGTGTTGCTGAGGGAAAAAAAGGTATTCCTTTCTATTTCCATTCAGTTTTCTCTAGAGTTCTATCATATGAAACTTTGCTACAGTTCTATTCATCCTATTAACTTCCTTCTTTTTGTTGTTGTTGTTGAATTTATCTGCTTCTGAGAGGGAAAGGTAGAGATTTCCCCCACTAGAAATGTTTTACTATCGATTTCCTCCTGTAACTCATATAATTTTTCCTTTAGGAATCTGTATGCTATGCCATTTGGTGAATATATGTTTAGTATTTATATTGTTTCACGGTATATGGTACCTTTTATCAAGATGTAATTTACACCTTTATCTCTTTTTATTAGATTGATTTGTCTAAGATCTTGATTGCTACCCCTATTTTTTTTTACTTTAGCTGAGGCATAGTAGATTCTGATCCAGCCCCTTAAATGTGCTCTGTGTGTGTATCCCTACTTTAAATATGTTTCTTGTAGACAGCACATTATGTGATTCTGGTTTTTAATACACTCTACTATCCTTTTCCATTTTATGGGTGAGTTCATCCCATTCACTTTTACAGTTATGATTATGCATTTCCCTCCATCTTATTTTCCCCCTATTTGCCCTTCTCTATCTCTCTTTTCAATCTTTCCCTCTGTAAAGATAATTATCTTTACATGTGACTTAAAATCTAAATTTAATTGGTCGCCAGGGAAAATCCCAAATAATAAAATACCCAAGTCAGCTGGAAATTCACGGTGATTTAATTGATATAGTGGAAAGAGATTAAGAAGAAGGAAGAAGGAAAGAGAGTAGGATTTCTCCCACCTGGCTCATGCCAGAAAGAAGACCAGAGGCTCTAGAAAGTAAGGAGGAAGGAACCAGCCTGAACTCCAAAAGGACTCAGCCAAGATGGCTGAGCCTGAATCAGCTCAAGGACAAACTCGCCACCAAACCCAGACAAATAGCTGCCACCACGCCAAGATGTTGGAACACTTAGCACACTGCCAGCCAGAGTCCCCTCTCTGGGTAAAGAGGGAGAGAGAGGAAGTGACATGCCTTATATAGATGGTTTTACATCACTTTCCTGCATCTCATCTATACCAATGATAGCTTAGCTTGACTTAGGACAGCCCAGGGGTCTGTCTGCTTTTTCTGTACATGTCTGTTGAAGGCCATTTCCTCAGATAACTAAATCTTTGAGTATGGTGCAGGCATCCTGACCTTGTTAAACTGAGTAGGGTGGAGAAATGTATAGTTCCCAAAACTTGATTCTGTTAAGTCAAGTATCTTCATTGTTACTAATCAGAAAATAGCTAAATCAGATCTTCTAAAGTACGGCCTGAGTAAGGTAGAATAGTTTTAAAATTCACACCTCTTCACAAATGTTTTGTTTTCATTGACCACCTGCCCCAATTCAACCTCCTTTTTGGCCATCTCCATACTACTCTTATTCCCTTTCCTCCCTATATTCCTATAGTTGACTGAGTTTGGGTGTTATTCCAACTTTGAGCTAATTCTAATGAAAGTAAAGTTCAGGCATAGCCTACCACCACCAACCCCATCTTCTTTTTATGCACCTCTTTATGAAAGATGGTTACCCCTATCTGTCTCTCCTTTTTTTTTCTCCTCATGTATTCCTCTTTCCCACCCCTTGTTTGTTTGTTTTTCTACATTAGCCCATCTTCTTTAGTTTCCTTCCTTCTTTCTATGTATACTCCTTTTCTTTGCTCTAATGGTCATACACTTCTTAAGTATCTTAAGTACTTTAGGAATCTTGCATACTTAAAGAACCTGAAGCATCATATATATCTTAATTATTTCAGTTATCATCTTCTTCCCATGTATGAATGCACTGAATGAATACATGTATTAATGTATTCTACTTTATTGAAACTCTTACTCTTTTAATTTACCTTTTTATACTTTTCTTGAATGTTAAATTTGCTCATCAAATTTGCTTTTCTGCTCTGGTTTTCAGTCAGGAAAGCCAAAAATTCCTCTATTTCATTAAAAATCAACTTTTTCCTCTGGAAGAATATACTCAGTTTTGCTGGGCTTGTAATTCTTGGTTGTAGTTCCACATCCTTTGCCTTTCAGAATATCATATTCCATGATTTCCAGTCCTTTAAGGTAGAAGCTGCTAGGTCCTGTGTGTTCCTGACTGTGGTTTCATGATATTTGAATTGTTTCCTCCTGAATGATTATACTACTTTTTCCTTGGCCTAGGAATTCTAGAATTTTGTTGTAAAGCCCTGAAGTGTTTTATTTTGGGGTTTCTTTCAGGAAGTAAATGGTGTATTCTCTCAGTTTCTATTTTTCCCTCTTGTTTGAGATTATCAGAGCAGTTTTCCCTGGTGATTTCTTTTAAAATGGTTGTCTGGGCTCTTTCATTGATTGTGGTTTTCAAGTGTTCCAATGATTCTTAAATTTTCTCTCCTGGATCTATTTTCCAAGTTGGTCATTTTTTTTCAGAAAGGTATTTTTTTCTATTTTTTCATTTTCTAAATTTTTTCATATTGCTTCTTGTTGTCTTTATTGATTCATTATCTTCTATTTGTCCAATTTTAATTTTTTGGAAGTTATTTTCTTCCTTTAGTTTTTGTGTTTCCTTTTCCATTTGGCCAATCCTACTTTTTAAAGAGTTGTTTTCTTCACTTTTTTTTGTTTTGCCTTGATTTCCATTTGATTCATTCTACTCCTTAGGAAATTATTTTCTTCAATGTATTTCATGCCTCCATTTCCTTTTGCTCTATTCTAGTTTTTATAGGGTTGATTTCTTCAGTAAGTTTTCCCCCCAACTGTTGATTGAGTTTTTCTGTCAGTCCTCTTATTATTTCTGTTATTTTTTTTTCAAATTCTTTCAAGGATTCTTTTGGGTCCTGAAATCCTTTCTCACTTTACTTTGCAGTTTCACATGTTTCTTTTTTTGGCATTGTTGTCCTCTTCTGTGTTCATATTTTGGTCTTTCCCATCACTAAAGTAACTTTTCAAGGTCAGGTATGTTTTTTGTTTGTTTGTCTGATCGTTATTCTAGTTATTTTTTCCCATTACTTTATCTGCTTATTGAAGTTCTTCTCTTTTCCTGGAGTAGAAGAATCACTAATCCAAGCTTTCAGAGTACTCTTCTCTGATACTTGTGGTAGACCTGGCTGGCTTTATTTTTCATACTGTGTCTATTGGCCCTGCTGGTTTGCTCTGAGGAGGTCTGCAGCTGTTTTTTCCAACTGAATTAAGCTCCCTATGTTGCCAGTTTCCCTGTTACTTCATGGTCTGGGTTGATCCCGACTCTGCTGTTTCCCTGCCCCATGATAAGTGGCTTGGGTTGGACAGGTTCTCTGTTCTGGACTTTGCTGCCTCAGGCACTCTGCTGCCACATGTGAATGATTAGGTTCCTGCAGTTCAGCAGGTCCCCCACTCAGCTCCCCTTGCTGTTTCAGATGCTCTGCTACCATATGAGAGTTTGTAGGTTTCCTTCCCTTTCAGCCTTCCATATCTGTGTCAAATGGTTCTGGCTGGGCTCATCCCATTCTGCAGTTTCATTACCTCTGGTGGAGTTGTAGTATATTGAACTGGTCCAAGCTCTTCCAGTTCTCTTCTTACCTCAGTGAGTCATGTTCCTACTGCTTTCTTTTGTTTTGAGGTGATTTATTTTCTGTGTGTGTATGAGTGTAGGGATAAGGGGAGTAGAGCATCCTTTACTCCTCCATCTTAGTTCCCAACACGCAATTCTTATTTTCATGCTTTAGTAAAGCTCTTTACATTTTACTTTTCTATTCCATAAAAATTTCACAGAGAAGACAAAACCTGATATTCTGTTTGCTTAAAGAAAAGTGACAAAGAGAAGGCCACTAGATGGATTGAGGAAAGACTCTCCTCCCTGTCCTCACTCAAAAGTCAAGTAGCATCAAGCAGTGGATAATACTGCCCCCATACAAGTCCACACAGTATTTCTGGAAAGGCAATTTTTGATGTTACGTAAGACTATTTAAAATGTGAGTTGAAAGGGACCCAAGAGATCCATTAGTTCAATCTACTCACATGATGGATAGGGCACCAGCCCTGGAGTCAGGAAAACTGAGTTCAAATTTGGTTCAGATACTTGCTAGCTCTATGATCCTAAATAAGTCGCTCAATCCTGTTGGCCTCAGTTTTCTCACCTGTAAAATGAGCTGGAGAAATAAATGGCAAAAACCACTCCAGTATCTCTGCCAAGAAAACTCCAAATGGGATCACTAAGATACAACTATATTGTTATGTATAAGATTTGTCTGCACACATAAGATACAACTAATTGACCAAAAGAAAAAGAAAAAAAAACACTATCACAGCTGGGAAAACAGACCCAAAAAAGGGATACTACTTACCCAAGATATTATAGCTGGTAAATTATAGAGCCTAGATTTAAATGCAGGTCTTCTGATGACATGGAACCAGTGCTCTTCCATTACACCAAACTCCCCAGATATAGTATGGGGGGTTGGGAAAAGGAACATGTATTTATGCTGCCCTCATGCCAAACTGAAACAGCAGCATTGGATGTGTGTTACAACTTTACACTGTGGTCCTAGGTCTGCTTTTTCCTCTCTTACATAGGGCCATAGGATAGAAAGATAGACAGGACTTTGGAGGCTATCCAGCATCTAGTACAATGACTGCCGCAGAGTAAGTATTTAATACATGCTTGTTGAAGGAGTGAATACTTAATCTCCTGTAGCCCATTCAATTTTGTGGTGAGGAAAACAAACCAGGTTAGCTCAAGAAAATTCCAAATCCTGGTTTTTATTCAGGTCCTTAGAGGTCATCAAGTCCAATGTGTACCTCACCAGGAATCTTCTGCAACATTCCTCACAAATATCCGCCCAAGCTCTTCTTGAAGAGTTCCAGAGTGGAGAAGGAAACAAATGACATATAGACAGCTCTAATTGTCAGAAAAATTTCCTTTATTTCAAGGCAAAGTCTATCTTTCTCTCTCAGTCTCTCTCTGTTTCTCTGTCATCTCTCTCTCTCTCTCTCTCTCTCTCTCTCTCTCTCTCTCTCTCTCTCTCTCTCTATCTATCTATCTATCTATCTATCTCTCTTTGGATTCTTATTCTGAACTTAACAAACATCCTCACTGACAGAAAGAACATTTCCACATACACAGCAGAACACAGAGAAGATTGAATATGAAAATATGAATCTCCATTCCACACTAATTGCTTTTTTAAAAGAATAAAATTAATTTTAAAGTGCTCCAAAACTGTCTTGCTTTTCTGTACTTCTTTCTGAACTAACTTCTATTCTCAGCTGTGCTTTTATTAAATGTTTCAATGGCCTTTTTTCTTTTCTTCTTTTTATAAGATTGCTATTACAAAATCCTCCAAACACTTGAACCTTCTCTCCCCTCAATTAAAAATCAGGGGGAAAACGCTTTTTTAACAAATAAGCAAAGATTAGCAAAATTAATCCGATCATTGGCTACGTCCAAAAATATAGGTCTCTTTGTGCATCTTGAGTTTATCACTTTTCTGTCAGAAGATGACAAAGAATACAAGAATACTTATGGTTCCAAATAAGAGGGAAAATAGCAGGCCTAGAAACACATATCATAGGTCCCCTAGAGAAAAGCCATTGCTATGATCATAGTTCTTACTGTTAAAAGTTGTTTTTCTTTATAGTGTTGTCATTTAATAAATCATTATCCAAATTCTAATCATTTCACTCTATATATGTTTATCATTTCTAAGATTCTCTGAAATAATTTCTTTCATCATTCATAGGAATGTAATTCAATACTTCATTATAGTTGAATATTATATTCATTTTTACTCAATTTTTGCTTTAATTGATGTATCCCTGTCTTGATTTCCAATTCTTTGCTTATTTCTTTTTTCCTTTTAATCTCTCCTTCAGTATCAAGAAGTTTATTTTCATTGGTACTGTTTCCTCACTGATATTCTCTCTCCTCTCTCTAAACCTTCCTTTCTCCCTATTCCCACTTAGGTCCCTGTTGATTTTGATATAATTGTTGCAGACTTTTTAAGAGTATGTGAAAAATGAAGGGGAAAAAGTATATGTAAGTCCTATTGTATGTGTCACCTCGTTTTGTTTTGTTCAAATAATTGTGAGGTTCATATATTTGTTCCCTCAGTGCCTTCTTCCATGTTTGCATACTGTTACTCTCACCTGCCAGTTCTGAAAAGTAATTTCTACCCCATCTTGGGCACCTAGCTGGTGCAATGGCTAGAATGCCAGGCATAGAATCAAGAAGACTCATCTTCCTGAGTTCAAATCTGGCCTCAGACACTAACTAGCTATTCAGCCCTGACCAAATCACTTAACCCTGTTGATCTGAGTTTCCTCATCTGTCAAATGAGCTGGAGAAGGAAATGGCAAATCACTCCAGTATCTTTGCCAAGAAAACCCTGAATGGAGTCACAAAGAATCAGACATGATTGAAAAACAACTGAACAATATGAAAGTCTGCACTCAGGACTGTTGTGAGTTGCATGTGATTCCCAGACAAATATATTTTTTACCTTTTCTTGATACCACTAAGTATCCATTTTTCTTCCATAATTTATACTGAGTTTTAAAGGGAAAGTCATTCTTGGTTTTAAGCCAATATCTTTTGCCATTGGGAATATTATGTTTATCTTTTATTTCATGGTTTCTAGGTATTTATTTGTGGGATTTTTTTTTCTTTGAGTCTGATCATAGTTTTAATGGAATTACTTGTTCCTTCTTTGGGAGAAATCTCCAAATCTATAATGATTTTTTTCTATTAGTTGCTATCTTTTTAAAAATTTATTCATCTCTCTATCTTTAGTTCCTGATTTGGGGGTCTTATGCCACAGCTGAGTTCTATCTTCTGTTGAGCTTTTGGATGGGGTTGTTGGCTCTATTTGGTCTTTGATACCTTGGATTCCATCACCTCAGCTTTACTTCTTAGTGTCTAATTCCTATGGATCTTCGAGTTCAGTATATTCAGGACTCCCTATGTCATCTCAGTACAAAATGTAGGTACCCCAAAGCCCCCCAGGCAGAGATAGGCTCCCCATCTGAGCGTTGCCATGATATTCTCCTCACTGCCTCACCCTGAAGCTTCCAAGGACCCCACCCCTAGAGCTTTCTTAACACCACTAAGGCTTTCTAATTTTCCTGGATCTTCCTCCAGAGCTCTTCAATTCTTTTTTGCCTCTAGACAAAGAACCTTGCATGAGATATATATTTATATATCTGGCCCTTGCTGATCTCCCTAGGAGGTTTGGAGTTATTTAACTGTCCTGTAAATAGTTTCATTGGTAACTTCCTTTCTTATTAAAATTCTAGGGTGGTTTAAGTCCCTATAATTTCTCACTGGATTTCTTGATCACTAATTGGTATGATACAAATATTGTTTTTGTTGGAATATATGTGTGTGTGTGTGTGAAAGAGAGAGAGAGAGAGAGAGGGAGAGAGAGAGAGAGAGAGAGAGAGAGAGAGAGAGAGAGAGAGAGAGAGAGAGAGAGAGAGAGAGAGAGAGAGAGAGAGAGAGAGAGAGAGAGAGAGAGAGAGAGAGAGAGAGAGAGAGAGAGAGCTAGGGAGTTTGCATAATGGAGTTTTAAGCTGATTGCTTCTTAGTCAGAAGTCTCCATTTGTAATCTTTTTCTCCACTCCTATTTCCCTAAAGTGCCCTGATTTTTCTTAAATTGCTTAATTCTATTATCTATTATTTTTGCTTACATTTTTTTGACATTTTGCACTCTTTACCCAGGAGAGTATGGTTCAAAATCTCCTCTCCCTATCCCTTGCCTTCTATTCAACACTGAGAATTCAGTTGTTATGTCATTTCACAAGAAATGTTCATTCACTTTTTCTTCCTCCTTATTTCTATATCCTTCTTCTTTATTATATTATAATATTCATTATGTCTATTCTGAGTTGTCTTTTCTTTATTCACTCTTATAAATCATGAAAGGAAGGACTTACAGAAGTCAAAAATTAAACTTCTCTATAGTATTTGCATTTACATAAAGATTTTATTCCTTTCCCATTCTTTTTCTTTATTTCCAGCTAAGTGGCACAGCACATAAGAGCACTGGAAGACCTTGAAGACCTGAAGTCAAATCCTACTGCAGCCAATGTCAGCTGTGTGACCCTGGGCAAATCACTGAATCTCTCAGCCTCATTTTCCTTAACTCTAAAATGAAGATAATAATGATATCTACCTCACAGGGTTTTGTGAGAATACAGTAAAATCCTATAGATTCAGCCCTTTACAGACTTTGAAGTGCATTTAAATGCTAGCTATTATTTGTTGTGGTAGTTGTTTGGTTTGTAGGGCCATCTTCTTTGCCTCACTACTAGAAATCATATAAGAGGCCTTCAGATCAATTAAGTCTCTATAGTCCATTTGATGAAATAACAGAATATAAAGAGAAAAGGCAACTGGGTGGCATAGTAGATAGAGTGCTGAATCTGGATTCAGGAAGACATCTTCCTGACTTCAAATCTGGCCTCAAATACTAATAGCTATGTGACCCTGGTCAAGTCACTTAACCCTATTTACCTTAGTTCCTTTATCTGTCAAATAAGCTGGAAAAGGAAATGGCAAACCACTCCAGTATCTATGCCAAGGAAACCCCAAACTGGGTCATGAAAAGTCAGACACAACTGGATAAACAACAACAAAAGACAAAGTAACAGAGATAATGAACCATTAAGGTTTTTCCCATTCACATAGCAGGGAAACCTTGAATGGCTCAAACCATTATAAATTATCCCACAAAACTGCAAGTGGCCCATTTCTACCTTATAAAGGATTCCCTCCTTTTAGTTAAGTGTAAAGACAATGAAAAGATGTGCTTTAATACTTAGCTCCTGGAGGAGGTCTGAAGGAAGAACTTCCTCATTCAATTAGAAGGAATTATAGGGTGTCTAGCTCAGTGATGGTGAACCTTTTATAGACCATGTGCTGTGCCCCACCCCCAAAACAAGTGCCAGGCATGCCTCACGCCCCCTTATCCCATATAGGGGAAGGAGGAAGCACTCCCATTGGACTGCTGGGCTGAGGGGTGGGTGAAATGAGGAATGTCCTCAGCAGTTGTAGAGAGGAGGAGGGGAATAGCCTGAGCACTCTGCTCCCTTCCAGCTCTGCCGCCTGTGAGCAGCCCACCTTACCCCCTGCGAGCTCCCATTGTGCTGCTGGGCAGAGGGGAAAGGGATGTGAACTACTCCCTCTGCATTTCTAGTAATGAACTCTGTCAGGGGTGAAGGGTAGGGGGTGGGGGTAGGGGTAGTACAAGATCCCACAGAGAGTGCTTTATGTGCCATCTTTGGTGCATGTGCCATAGGTTCACCATCACTGGTCTAGCTGAAAGATCAGTCAGTATCCTAGTGAACTTAAAAAAAAAAGGAGGAAGGGGACATGTCTACCATTCAAAGAGAGAGCTTGCTATAAAATTAAAACTGAACTCTTGAGAGGGACTCTCTCATGAGCTTTTCTTTTGCCTCTCCTAGAATTCAGCAAGGGAGAAGAAGTGCAGGCAGAGTGGGGAAGCCACTCACAGCAGTTAGTATTAACTCTAGTGGGTATAGCTGTACTGTTGAAATGAACTAAGGAGGAGAACCCAGAAGAATACTCTGCTCAGCAGAGATGCTGTACCTAGGGCAGATGTATAAGGATAACAGAAGAAGAGAAAAGACATTGGGGCTTAGGGTATAAGTTCTCTTGGCCCCTTCTATACTTTTTTCAAATTCTGTGTGTACCTACACTTTCCACTATTGCTGAATGTATTGAGGATTCAGTATAACCTTAGGTTTAAGAGGAATGTTTTATAGCCAGTAGTGTTTCTATTCTATTTCAATAAATGCCTAAGCTGTGAGCTAATTGTGTCCTCTGACTGACAATTAAAGGTAAATTCATCTGTGAAAACTAGTGAGGTATTGTTTAATGAGTAGAAGTCCACAGAGCCTCTTTACTTGAGTTAGTCATCTCAGAGGACAAAGCTATGAGTATGAAAGATGAGTGAAAGAGGTAGTAACCCAGAGAGAAGGAACATATCCATTCATGGAGGATGTAGGGGAAGAGAATAAGCATTTATATAGTGCCTACTATGTACCAGGTCCTGTGCTAAGCACTTATTACAAATATTATCTCATTTGATCCTTATGATAACTCTGCTGAGGTATGTGCTATTATCATCTCCTTAGCTGAGGAAATTGAGGCAAACAGAAGTGAAGAGACTTGCCCAGTGCCCAAGATCACATAGCTAATAAGTGGGTAAGGCTGGATTAGAACTCATGTCTCTCTGACTCCAGGCCAAGTGCTCCACTCAACATACCATCTAGCTATGTAGGCTTTTGGTTTAGTAAAAACATAAAAGAATTGATTTCTCTACTTAGTAATTTCTTGATAATTGTGTTAATTTCTTGTGTTTTTCTTGTTTGAAGTTTTTACAAGTCAGATGTTCACCTCTGATTTCTTTTAGAGAAACAATGCATGTATCTCTTTTGTTGAAGATCCATCATTACTCATTGATTATTCAGCTCATTTTCACAAAATACATTTTTATTTCATTTTTAAAAATAGATGTCATTTTTATTTGCTTTTTTAAAAAATGCTATGTCATAATCTTTGTGATTTCTCAAGGATTCAGAATACTTCTGTATTAGTTAAATTAACTGTCATGACTAAAGGCCTTTTTATAAGCCCTTTGCAATATTTGTTGTTTGCCATTGAAATTCTGAAATTTAATCACTACCCACTTTGGAATTTGAATCCGGGAGCTTTTTGTTGGCGGGGATCTGTGACATCTATCAATCAGTACTTTTCCATTTTTACAAAACTTTTGGGCAGTTTGTGTGTGTTATTTATGGCAATATGGTATTTGGGTTTTTAATTTCTAATATATTTCTAGGGGATCCTCAAATTATATCTGCACATCCTATATTAAAGGAAAGTTGTTTTGGCTTGCATAGAATCAATGTGTTCTATCAAAATTTGATTTACTTCTCTGCTGCCAAGTTTTCTTCTACTTTTGTTTTTAGATTCTGTACTATCATTCTTTCTCTGTCTCTGCCTCTCTGTCTCTCTCTGTCTGTCTCCCTGTCTCTCTCATCATTCTGAAGTTTTCTATTATTGTTTTATTATTCCCAGGGATTCTTCTACTCTTTTTCACTGGGGGTTTCGGATTCATTTTTCTTAAACACATTCATTCATCATATTGTATAGTGTTTGCTCATTTCCCTTTCTTTTAGAGTCTTGTTTTAATTTTATCTATTTGGGATCTGGAGTTATTCTGAGCCTTTTCCTCTTGGTCTCTTTTTTGGGGGGGTTGATCCTTTTTCATCAATTTGCAGAATTTTTATCATGTTTCTACCACCCCTCACTGTTTGGCTCTTCCAGTACCTCCTATGCTGACTATGATGAGTCTGGAAGGTCTCAGCCTCCTTGAATTGGTGGTGATGAGGACTTGTTTGGGTCTCTGGTCTGTTTAAACTCTACTAGGATAGGGTTGACTGCTACTAAGTTTATAGACCTGTTTCTCAGGTACAGAGAAGTTCCTTCACCTTCAGCAGGTACTGTACTGACATATCTATCCCCTTCCCTCACAGTTGTACCCTGTTTCCTTCACCTGACTGAACAGGATCAGCTGCTGCAGGATGTAAAGGGTTCAAAATGACTCATTGCCATGATGAGAGAGGGTGGAAGCTTCACATGCCTTTCCAGTTTTCAGAGCTAGCTACACTTGCCTATTAAGAACTATGGGGAAAAGTAAAAGGTAGAAGTATAAGGTTTCTGAAGGTAGAAAAAGTAAGAGGACATGATAGGTAATCCAGTATACCACTATTGTTTCAGAAACCATTATCTTATGTGGAGGTATTTCTAGCTTCTCTTTTTTATGCAGTCTTGATAAGTATACTCCTCGATATTTTATAATGTCTATGTTTATTTTAAATGGAATTTCCTTTTCTATCTCTTGCTGTTGAACTTTGTTGGTAGTGAATAGAATTGCTTATGATTTACATGGGTTTATTTTGCATCCTGCAACCCTGCAACCTTGATGAAGTTGTTAATTGTTTCAATTAATTTTTTGGCTGATTCTCTGGAGTTCTTTATGCATATCATCATTTCATCAGCAAAGGGTGATAACTTTGCTTCCTCATCACCTATTTTAATTCCTTTAATTTCCTTTTCTCCTCATTGCTATAGCTAGCATTTCTAGTACATTTTCAATAGTAGTGGTACCAGTGAGCATCCTTTCTTCACTTCAGATCTAATTGGGAAGGATTCTAGTTTATCTCCATTACAGAGAGTGCTTGCTACTCATTTTAGATAGGTGCCCTTTATCACTTTAAGGAAAGCTCCTTTTATTCCAGTGTTTTCTAATTTTTAAAATAAGAAATGGGTGTTTATTTATGTAGTCTTTATTGCTATTAATTTGGATCACTTTGTTGAGGAAGAGAGATCTTATTGAAAACAACTGCTCCGTAGTCTTGCCAATCACATACTCTCTTCATTCATTTTAATTCCATCTTAACAGATGCCAGATCCTTAATTTCTCATATTGAGTTTATAAGCCACTTTGAAGAGTGTTGAATTACATTCACTTTTTCTTATAGGCCTTTTAAAAAAAGAAAATTCAGCTCTCCCATCTTCGTTATTTTTTGGCCCCATTGTATTTGAGACTTGTTTTAGCTTAACTATTTCTTCATTTGATCTTTTTTTTCCTTCCTTGAGTTGCAATTTCCTTTTATGTTTTTTGCTTTTGCTTTTTTTGCTATTGTTCTTTATTTGGAGGGGAGCTGGGCTCAAACATGGCCATTCACTACATCCTCTTTCCCATTCAATCACTTTTTATGCCATGGCCCAGAAGTCCAAATCCTGTTATCTTCTGAACTAGGTCTTCACTTCAGCCTAATCATATTTTTATTTTGAATCTTCTGCCTTCAATCATCAGTAATGACCAAAAGTGGGCTAAAGCCTTTAATAATTTGGATGGAATTTCATCAACATTAGCAATGCTTTGTAGGTTCCTTCAGGTAATATCATTTACTCCTATATGGATCAACAAAAACAGGTCATAGTCGTAATATTTAACGAGTTTTTACAGGTTCTGCACATCACAGATAGATGCCTTGGAAAAACAGCATATGCCTTTGTTTTTAGTGTACTTTTAAAGACTAGTTCCCCTCAGCAGGGAATCACCAACATCCAATACATCTATCACTGAATAACTTTTCTTTTGACAGTATCTATGGAAAAGATATCATACTTCTTTGGAACATGAGTTACTTCCTCCAGAGATGGTCCAAATTCTGTAACAAGGGCTTTATACCCATTTCTTAGCTCCAAATGTTCAGTGGCCCTTCCTAGAAGAAAAGTTGTGAATCAAGATTCATGTGCTAACTCCTACAAAAAAATCTTCCTGATCAACACAGGGTATTGTTCATGCGTTCTCTCTCTTCTCAAATTGTCTGTCTACATGCTACATCTTTCAGAAGAATATGAACTCTTTAAGGACAGGGTTTATTTTTCTTTTTTGTCTTTGCATCTCATGCAATGCTTTGCATAAAAGGAGAGGAAGATATGCAGACCTGTCGTTTCATTAGTATTTTCCAACATGGAAACTCTCTCTATAGTCAAAGATCAGACACTCATCTGAAATAGCTTAGTTTCCTGGGACAATTTTCCCATAAGTTTAAATCGAGAGAGCTTATCATAAACACTGTTTGAATTTAGTCTTTCTTTTTCATTTATTTTTTTTTGCCAATTACATGTAATAACAAATTTCCATGTAAATGTAAAAGGGAAAATGTAAAAGGGAAAATAAGGCAAGAATCAAATACACATAATAGAAATGAGATGGCAACATATGCATGAGACTTACAAAATTCTAGGAGATGAGAACCTTATCCTGTGCTTTTCTTTCTCTTAATCTCACAGTTCCCATTCCTAGAGCCAATGCATAGATGTCCACATGCAATATGTGTCACTAAGGCATGCACTCAGAAATTTTCACTTTTTAAAAAAAAGTAATCATTTATTAAATACTCAGGTATAAAGGACATTATTTTAATTTATTAAACTAAAGAATCAAATGTAACTAAGCTTAAACATGACCCTAAGGCAGAATATAACAGTCCATATTTTCAAATTTAAAAAGAAACATCATGGATTTTATTAAAATACAAAGCTGTCTTTATTTGGAGACATTAGAGTATACCTTGGCATACCCAGTACACTCTATACACAGGTCTGTGGCTTGGACTACACAGTACATTAAGGGGTTGTGAAGCATATAGAGTAACTTCTAGATCTCTGGAAAAGAACTATGCTCCCAAAGAACTCCTCTCTAACTGTTTCTCTGTGGGCTAAAAATTAAGAGACTAGGTGACAAATCTTTCATTCCACAGAGATTAGAGATAACCTGCAATTGCCCCTTGGAAATGGAATGGAAGTGGAGGTACAGCAGAATGAACCCTGGGCTGGGAACCAGGAAACTTATGTCTAGTCACTTCTCACTGGGCATCTTTTCCTTCTTTGTAAAGTGAAGTTAGTCATGCCTCTCTCATGGGGCTATTATGAGGAATAAATGGGATAATAGATGGGAAAGCTCTTTGAAGCTATTAAAACCTATGCACATATGAGGGAGTGTTATTAGCTGCTAAGAGAAGCCATTCCTGCTCTGATTCAGGTGAACTTGGAGTATTTTGATTCTTTTCCTTCTGTAAAAATCCATAGGCAAAAGACACACGGGGAACAGATTCTTTATACAAGTGAATAATATGGCTTGCTACTAAATGGATCCAGAATTCTGTTCCTATGGAATCTGACTTTGAGATTTCTGCCACTCACTCCCCATGAATGTTGAGAGGAGAGCTGGGTGTAGTATACACTGAATATTGGTCTTGTAATGGGTGACTTGAATTCAAATTCCAGCTTCTGCACTTACTAAGAATTTGACCTAGGGCAAATCATGTTGTGTCCTTATGTGAATGGGGGAAGTTACTTTCTTTTGAAATACTGAAAATTATCCAGTGAGGTTAAAAGGAAATCACATTCAAAGTAAATCATTTGGCTAAGGATTGGAAGATTTGGAGTGTGGAAAGGACCAGCCCTATGATTCCATCTGTGTGAATAACTCTCATTAGTAACTTGTAATCTTACAGATTAACTGAGACACTGAAAGAAGAAATAATGTTTCCAGGGTCACACAACAGGTGCCAGAGATAAGATTTAAACCTCTGTCTTCTTGACTCTAAAATTGGCCTTCTATATCTACTATGCTATATGGTTTAATGATAGAGCAATAGCATATCATTTTGCAGTTAAACAATTTACTAAGCATTTTGTAGGTATTACCTGATGTGATCCTAGCAAGAACCCAGTGAAACAGATAATAGAGCTATTATTATGTCTTTTTTTAAAATGGGGAAACTAAGGCTCTCTCCTGGTTCTCCTCATGCTTGTGTGGCCATTCCTTCTTAGTTTTTTGCTGGATCTTGGTCCAGGTCCAGCCTATTGACTATGGGCATCCCACCTGTGTTCTGTCCTTGACCCTCTTCTCAATCTATTTCATTTGGTGATTGTATCAGTTCCCATGAATTCAATTATTGTCTCTATGCTATGATTCTCAGATGCACTTATCCAGCCCTAACCTCTTTCCAGACCTCCACTATCTCATTTCCAACTGCTAGATGGGTATCTTGAATTAGAAGCCTCATAGATATCTTAAATTCAAAATAGCCTAAGCTGAACTCACTCACTACCTTGCCACTCTAAACCCTCCCATCTTCCAAATTTTCCTTTTACTATTATGGGTATCACCATCCTCCCAGCAAATCTTCAAAATCTAGATATTAGTCTTGATTCCTCACTCTCCCTTACTACCATATCCAATCTATTGCCAAGTCCTATTGATTCCATCTCTATAACATCTTTCATCTCTTTCCTCTTCTCTCCTCTGACACTGCTACTCCCCTAGTGTTTGATAGGACTTTTGTAATAGGCTGCAGGTTGGTCTCCTGCCTCAAGTCTCTCCCCATTCCAATCCATCACTATCCATGCCTAAATTGTTTTTATGACACCCAGGTCTAACCATGTCACCACTCTACTCAGTAAACCCTACTGGCTCCATATCATCTCCAGGAGTAAATATAATATCTATTTGATTTTTAAAGGCTTTCATGACCAAGTCCTTTCCTACTTTTCCATTCTTCTTATGCCTTGCATCCTTTCACATAATTTAAAATCCAATGACACTGGCCACATTGAGATTACTCACATACATTATCATCTCATCTTCAGGTACTTTCATTATCTGTCTCCTGTACCTGGAACCTTCTCCCTCCTCATCTCTCCCTCCTGACTTTCCTGATTTCCTTAAAGTCCCAGCTAAAGCCCTACCTTCTGCAAGAAGCCTTTCCCAGTCCTCCTTAATCTTAGTGCCTACCCTCTTAGATGATCTCCAAGTTATCCTCTATTTATCTTGTTCATACATAATTGTTCATCTGTTGTCTCCTTCATTAGACTATGAGCTCCTTGAAAGCAGAGACAGGTGGTTTTTTGGGATGAATAGGGGGTTGCCTTTCTTTGGCTCTCTAGCATTTAGCACAGTGCCTGTCCCAAAGTAAGCACTTAATAAAATAAAAAAAAAAGCACTAAATAAATAAATAAATAAAGCACTTAATAAAAAAATAAAAAAATAAAAAGCACTTGACTTGACAACCAAATCATGGAAAAGTAGGATTTAAACCTAATTCCTCTGATTCCAGAACCAGTGTCCTTTCCATTGTCCAGTGTCCAGAAACATTGCCTCCTTACCTGAGATCTCATTAAGGAACCAAATCTTGAACTTGGAACATGTTGCTATTGTTGTTCAATTGTTTCAGTTGTGTCTGACTCTTTGTGACCCCTTTTGGAGTTTTCTTGGCAAAGATACTAAAGTAGTTTGTGATTTCCTTCTCCATCTCATTATACAGATGAGGAAACTGAGGCAAACAAAGTCAAGTAGCTTACCTAGGGTCACACAGCTAGGAAGTATCTGAGTCCAGATTTGAAATCAAGAAGAATATTCCTGATTCCAAGCCCAGAATTCTATCCACTTCACCACGTAGATGCCCTCTTTGAAAACAGGACACTAGTAAACAGAAAAGCTAAGACTAGAACCTAGATTTCCAGATTCAAAATTAATAGAATTTTAGAGTCAAAAGAGATCTTAGCAATTACTCAATCCCATCTCATTTTGCAGAAGAAACTGAAGCCCATATTGGGAAATCAACAGGATTCCAACCTGTGTTTTCAGACCCCAAATTCACTTCTCAGTCTTGCTTCTCTTCTCTTTCTATGGACCCTGCTATTTGAACGTGAGCATTTGCTTCAGTAAATGTTGCATCAGTGTGTTTCAAATGTGTCTAACTTGCAGAAATGCCATCTTCCAATTTACATACCACCATGGCAAGGAGGAAATTGTCTCTGTTCCTTTAGGGAGGGTGACTTCTGCAGAAACGTTCATTAGTGGTGAAAATGTTTATACTCCATGGTTCTCCAAAATAGTCCAAGTATCCGCCCAACACACAAAGAAGCCTGGAGTTTAATTTACACCTCAGTGAGTCACTGGAAGCAAACCCAGGCTCTTTGGCATCTAATCACTGCCTTTTGAACCTGAACAATACTAGCCTATTATTTCATACACCATATTTAATAACAGGGGAATGGAACTTTGTGCCTCAAGAAATGCATTCCTGTCTGAGACTTCACTCTGGGCCATGTGAATATACAGCTATATAATATTCTTAGGGAATCACGGATTTGGAGATGAAAGGAACATACAAGGTCATCTAGTTCAGCCACCTTATTTTACAAATTAAGAGGCTGAGACATAGAAAGGGGAAGTGACTTGCCCAATGTCACACAGGTAAAAAGTGCCAGAGCTAAAATTCAAATTCGGGTTGTCTGACTCAAAATGCAATGCTCTTTCCTCTAGACTACACTAGGTGGCTCAGTGGATAGAGCATTGGACCTGGTATCAGGAAGACCCAAGTTAAAATCTAGCCTCAGATATTTACCAGTTCCAGAGGCCACTGAAACCTGAATCAGCATACATGGAGAGAGAGAGAGGGAGGGAAAAGAGAAACAAGATCAAGAAACTCTATCCATATTCTCGTTGATGTTTTCTACTGACTTTCAAGTCATTCTTTCTTTTAAGTCAAAGGTGTTTGGGCAAATGTTTAATAACCATGTCTTGTGAGTGGGAGGGAGAGAATATACATACAACACATCCTTTAAATTTAAATGAATAGCATTTATTAACTTTTTCCTCTATCTTTTTTTTTAAGTCCAGACAAACAACAAAACAACACATTGTGCCCTGATTTATAGCATTTGCTGATTTCTGAGGTGTAAATGCTCACTAAACATTTAACAAATTAGTTTTTGTAGCCTGGTTTAAACTCACTCCAGCACACCTCCATGCCTTCTTTCTTCCTTTCTTTCTTTCTTTCTTTCTTTCTTTCTTTCTCTCTTTCTTTCTTTCTTTCTTTCTTTCTTTCTTTCTTTTTCTTTCTTTCTTTCTTTCTTTCTGTTTTATTTTTCCTTCAAATGCATGTAAAAATTGTTTTAATTTTTTTTTAAATTAAATTGCAGGGGCAGCTGGGTAGCTCAGTGGATTGAGAGTCAGGCCTAGAGATGGGAGGTCCTAGGTTCAAATCTGACCTCAGATACTTCCCAGCTGTGTGATCCTGGGCAAATCACTTGACCCCTATTGTCTAGCCCTTACTACTCTTCTGCCTTGGAGCCAATACACAGTATTGACTCCAAGAAGGAAGGTAAGGGTTTAAAAAAAAATAAATTGAGTTAAATTCCCTCCTGCCCTCTCCATACCCCACCCCAGATGGCAATCCCTATCTGATATAGATTTTACATGTGCAATAATGTAAAACATTTTTTCTATATTCGTCATTTTGTGAAAGAGGCTTGAACAAAAAAAAAAAGAAAGAACTTGAAAAATAGTGTTTCAGTTTGCATTCAAACTTCATCAGTTCTTTCTCTGGAAGTAGATTCTGTGCCTTCTTTCTAAAGCAGGCTCATATTTCTTCTTCACTCTAACCTCTGCCCTCATATTTGGGGACTTCCATATATATATATGATAATATACATATACTGATATTCCCTCAATTAGCTTAGTTTCCCAATCCATCAACTTTCTTGACTCTTTGATCTGCTCCTTGATTCTACCTCAGCTACAGACATATTCTTTTTTTTTTTAACATTATTTTATTTGGTCATTTCCAAACATTATTCATTGGAGACAAAGATCATTTTCTTTTCTTCCCCCACCACCACCTCTCCCCTAGCTGACTCCACTGGTTATTACATGTGTTCTTGATTCAAACCCATTTCCATGTTGTTGGTATTTGCATTAGCCTGTTCATTTAGAGTCTCTCCTCAGTCATATCCCCTCCACCCCTGTAGTCAAGCAGTTGCTTTTCATCCGTGTTTTTACTCCAGACATATTTTTTATGTCATTATCACCCATATCTTTTTTACTTTTATGATCCAAAACTGAAATTTTTGTCTGAAATCATATCTTATTCTTCCATCTTTTCTTCTACTTTTAATCTCCTAAAATGATTCCTCTTCTTCTTATCTCTAGTCACTCTCTTCTATCTTTGAATCCCTTACCTCCTTGACCTGCAATCAACCAGACTTTTCTAAATCCCAATACAAAGATATTTACCCCTATCATTCATCTTTCTCTGCTTCTGCTCATATACAATCAAATACCTCTAATAGAAATCACAGAATCATCATGACTAGGATTTATTTAGTTTCATAATTATGTTCAGCTTTTTTTCATTTACATACACTTAAGATTTGTGAAGTACTTTACAAGTATTTTTATTTATATAATTTTTTCATCACAACAACTCTGAGATAGATATTATTATCCACATCTTACAGATGAGGAAATTGAGGCATACAATGGTTAAGTGATTTGCCCAGAGCCATAAAGCTAGTAAATATCTGAGAGAGGATCTGAACTCAGAACTTTCTGATTCCAGGTCTAGCACTCAGTTATGACTCAGGTCAGAATCCCATCCATAAAAATAAATCTTCTTGTTGGTTCTTTCACTTTTTGAAATATTAAATTATTACTAAAATAGGTCATCAGCCTACCTTGTGCTTCTGCTTTAAGCAGACAGACAGTGCTCCAACAAATTGTCTGGATAATTGAAATCCTCTCATTGCTATTATGTTTATGTCCACCATAGGTATATATTGAGCTGGGTGTGCTTGAGTGTGCTTGAGTTTAATGAAAGTCTGTAATATCATGCTTTTATGTGTTTACATAGGGACACATAAGCTCATACATTTTATTTCTGCCTCCTTTCTTGAATTTTATCTCCTCTGAATTTCTGAGCATCTCTATAAATCTTCCCAACCATCCTGAGAGGTACTTAATGCTAGTATCATTAATTCCATTTAACTGATGAATAAACTGAGACTTTGGGTTTGGGAAGTTCTTAGTTTCTTTAGGGCAAGTATGCCTATCTATTCAAGTTTATATTTCCCATTGTGCCTGGCATTAGCCCTAGTGCAGTGATGGCAAACCTATGGCATGGGTGTCAAAAATGGCACACTGGGCACAGGGATGCCTCCCCCCCACCAGGGTATATTACTAGAAAGACAGAGGGACTTAGGTGGAGCTGCTCCCCTCCCCCTCTTCACTGTATCTGATGACATTTTCCCCATTCCCCCACCCCTCTGCCCAGCAGCCCAATGGGAGTTCACAGGGTGTAAGGTGGACAGCTCACAGGCTGCAGAGCTGGAGTGGAGAAGAGTGCTCAGGCCACTACCCTCCTCTATTCCATACTCGAAGAGGACATTCCTCTCTTCACCCACCCCTCCACCCAGCAGCCCAGTGGGAGCTCTTCCTCCCTCCCCTGTCTGTGGTAAGTTGGGGGAGGGGCATGGCACATGGTCTCTTGGGGGAAACAGCACTCAGTGGAGGGGAGAGTGGCACTCTTTCTCTAAAAGGCTCACCATCACTGACGTAGTATGTAAGAGATGGTCAGGAAATGTTTTTTAGCTGGCTGAATGAACCAATCAAGTCTTTCTGCTGAGATTTTAGTCATCAAATCTGTGCTTCTTTCTGAGAGAATGTCATGTTCTTGAGGACAAGAACTATTTCTTCTTTTTTTTTAATCTTTGCATTCCTAGTACCAGAGATTATTACACAGTAAATGCTTAAGAGATGTTTGATGAATTGAACTGAAATTGGAATCTCTGACATTTTCATCCCATGTTCACCCTAGCCTGCCCAATCTCGGAAAAGTCTCACAACTCAATCCATTCCATCCATATTTCTGTCTGATGTTATCCCTCTTTCAAGGTCCACTTCAAATGCCAACTCTTTCTCTAAAACTTCTCTAGTCTCCCTCTCTTCTCTTCAACCTCAAATTTATTTCTTTTAAAAATGTCTTTATTGATACTTAAAAAAAAAAAAACCTTACCTTCCATCTTAGAATCAGTCCTGTGTATTGGCTCCAAGGTAGAAGAGCAGTAAGGGTTAGACAATAGAGGACTTGCCCAGGGTTGCCCAGCTAGAAAGTATCTGAGGTTAGATTTGAATTCAGGATCTCCTTTTGTTGATATTTTTTAAAACATCATTGCTGGAGTGGCTAGGTAGCTCAGTGGATGAAGCACCAGGTCTAGAGATGCCTCAGTCACTGGGCAAGTCACTTACCTTCCATTCCCCAGCCCTTAGTGCTCTTCTGCCTTGGAACCAATACTTAGTGCCAATTCTAAGACAGAAAATAAGGATTTTTTAAAAAAAACTTTATTGTTACTTCCCAGTGACCAAAAAGAATCATCACTTGTTAAGAATAGTTCAAATGAATCAGCATGTCAGCTATAACCAGGCAATACAATTCTGCACCATCACTATGCCAAGAATCAGAAGTCAGACTGTGTCGTCAATCCTCAGAAGTCACTCCATCAAGCTCTAAAATCCTTTAGTGTTATTTTACCTTAGTCAGTAGTTCTTAAATTTTTTGGTCTCAAGACCCTTTATACTGTTAAAATTATTAAGGACCTCTCCCCAAAAAGCTTTTGTTTATGTGGGTTATAGCTATGAATATTTATCATATTTAAAATGAAAACATCTTAATGTTATTATAAAAATAGTTTTGATCTTGAGGACCCACTGAAAGGATCCATAGGAGTCCTTAGTCCACACTTTGGGAAAAAAGTAACTTTGGGAAGTAATGCTTTAAATTATTCTGGGCATCATATAAATTATTTTTCTAGTTCTACTTACTTCACTTTGGGTCTATACATAGAGATCTTCCTAAGTTTCTTGGAATTCTTTATATAGATCTTCTTTATGGCACGTGATAATATTTCACTACATTCATATAACATTATTTGTTCAATCCTTTCCAAGTTACATCCACTTTCCTTCAATTTTAATATTTAAGAAGTGTTACTATAGATATTTTTATAAATATGAGTTTTTAATATCTCTGGAGGACATGCCTAGTAGTAGTATAACTAGGTCCTCAGATTTCTTAAAATAATTTGTCTTGACCTTTGTCCCTTGTCCCATCATACTCTACTTTATATTGTACTTCTTGTATTCTTTTCTCTTCCTTTATTGGATTGCAAGTTTCTGGAAAACAGAATGTGTAATTTCTTATCTGTGTATGATGAGTATTTAGCACAGAGCCTGACACTTTAGTAGCTTCTTATTGAATATTTGTTATCTTGAGTCACATTGAATTGAATTAGATATAACATACTTTTCCAAATCTTCCCTCAGTCAAAGAAATCCCTAGGATCATCAGCCACAATCACTGTCAAACCTCCATGCAGGGAACAGTTGCTTTGGTTCCTCCAACTCTGGAAGAGGGAAAATAGGGAAAAGATTCATCAGAGTTGACTTCATTTCTTCCATAAACTCAATTCATAAATTTTGGGGCCTGGAGCTGGGGAAGGAGAAAAGACATGGAATAGTATAGGTTCATAGAATATAGAGGTAAAGGACTCTTAAAGATCATCTAGACCATCTCCATTCATGGGAATTGAGTCCCAGAGAAACTAAATAATTGCCTAAAGTCATAAAGGTAGTAAGAAGCAAAGTAAAGATTTGAACTCAGGTCTGGCCCTTTAAGTAGAAAGTTACTATTCGCTACAACTGCAATTCTATATGAAATTACTTAAATCCTCTAAACCTCCAATTCCACTTTTATAAAATCAAGACAATAATCCCTGCCTTACCTGTCTTTAAGTGATGATGTAAAGTTCAGATGAAACCATAGATACTCCTATGATCTAATCTCACAACTTTCAAATGGAAGTGAGAGTGTTTTGCAAATAGTAAAGTCCTCTCCCCATCAATGTCATCAGTTTCCTAACAGACCTCAAAGACCCCCTCATATCTTGGTGTGAGGATGACCCTGGGTTCTAGATAGCTGTACCAATGAAGTACAAGGTCTATGAGATTTTACCAAGCTAGAAAGCCTTCAAGTCTTGGCAAGGTTGATGGATTGAATTCACCTAAGGACCAACTAAGATCAGAAAGGCTCATAGCCAAGAAATATGGATACCAGAGGTTGGCACTCACTGCTGTTTTCACAAAGAACAACTACTAAGGCCTACCATACTTTCTCCTTCTTCCTGAAAGATACTCTCCTTTTTTTACCCTGCCCCTACCCCACCATTGCCCACTATTAGATCTTTTTTGGCTGGAATTTACAAACAAGAAACCTCCATTTTCATGGCCTAAGGGTGCCTTCTTGCCTGTGAATTCAGGGATAGGAAACAAATCTTATCCGCCTAAGGAGGCCCTTCTATACTTATAAACCTTCAGGACTAGAAAACCAATATAACCCACCTAAGAAGGCTCCTCCACTTCCTTTCAAACATCTGAGTTGCCCTGACCCTAGAGCTACATAAAGTAAAGACTTTTAGGCATCCCAGAAAGAGGTTGGTGTGATCATGAACCAAATCTTGGAGGCATCTTTTCACAAAATCATCATGGACTCTCTCTTCCTGTCATGACTTCAAGGCTCCTTCACAAAGCTTTCTGGAAATATCTGGTCTTTTCTTTCCTTATTTGAGGGTGGTAGTTTCTGGCTTATTGGGATCCATGAGGTTGTCTTAATTTTGGAGGTGCCAGCTGCTGCCCTAGTCTAAAGGGTAAATGGAATCCTGGTTCCCTTCCATTGGTGCCCCTCCCTAAGCCTCTGTGTTTGCTTTGGTGATTCCATTTAAACCATATGGTCTTCCCTTGAAGAAGACAAAAGGACATATTGCTTTCTGCATTGACTGACCAATCTGATTCTTCTGAGAAACCTCAATAGAAACATTGCTTACATGGACCAGTGCCCCCCATCCCTTTTAGTACCAAAGCAATGGATCTCAGTAACCTGAAAATTCTAAAATATCATAGCAATTATTATTATTCACTGATACATATAAAAATGTAATAGAAAGCTAACACCGACACCAACATTCCCCACTTACCATTCCCTCCCCCATCAATTGGCCTTCTGTTGGTAGGAGATGAAGAGGCATTTAGTAGGATGTGGTTAATAAGGGGAAGGAGTGAACCTCACATCCCAAGTGGGATAATAAATAAGGGAAAAAATGAGTGAGCATCCACCATCCTTAGGAAGGGTCAGAGAGACCCAGGGAAAAAGCAGAAGAGGGAGGCAAGAGCAACTGTAAACCAAAGCCACATGGTGATGTTTCCCCAGCTTCAGCCACTCATCTTCTGTGGGTGCGCCACTACTGCCAAAACTCAAGTAGTTGTGTATGCAACTAATTTTGCCCACAGACCTCTTGCTCTCTTTCATGGGCATACAGGGAAAGTTGAACACACCAAATAGCCTCCAGTGGGGTGGATCTTTAGAGTCAGGTTCAGAGAGTAAAATGGACTCCTGGGCACAGAACATGGGACAGTACGGTATGTTTCTATTATTTCAAGTTTCCTGTTCCACTAAGTGGTGATTTTATGTCCTTGTTCCTGAAAAGGGCTAGAACAGGAGGTGGGGCTGGTTAAAAAACAAAACAAACAAACAAAAAACCTGCGTGTCCTCCCTCTTGCCTAGTATTGTCCGGAAAACATCCCAACAGAAACATTGCTCACATGGACCAGTGCCCCTCGTCCCTCTTAGTACCAAAGAGGTAAGGCTAGTTAATCATATATCCATAGAAGGTCAGGTCTATAAGAGGCTCGAGAATCTTAGAACAGAGAATTACCTGGAACAATACAACTTCCTCATATTACAGAGAAAGAAGCTCAAGTCAAAAAAGAGAAAGGTCTTGAGAGTCATTCTGAGAGTGTAGGTGAGAACCAGGCCTCAGGCTTCAATTCTTTCTACTATACCAAGAACCCATTGGTCTTGCTGTGAATGTGAAAAGAACTACATTTAAATGAAATGCATGAAGGAGAAACTACTAAAATGTAAATAAACAATGTAAGATATGAATATTTGTGCAATCTATCCCAAAGACTAGGTTTTTGAGGAAAATACTTTATATAACTTAAAGCCTATAAAAATTAAATTATTATGTGGTAGGAGAAATATTTATGGTATGAAAAGAGCACTGGGTTTGGAGTCAGAGGATCTAGACAATGCTGAAAAAGTAACTTCCCATCTCTAGGCTTTTCCACTCTGAATTCCAACAATGCCTCCCTAATTGATTCCCTATCATATTCACCATAGCAGTCATTCCAAACTTTCCCATCTCCCTGCTATTAATTTTCCCATTCCTATGCCCAAAGGGCTTTAAAAGACTGCCTGCCCTTTGATCCAGCCATAGCACTGCTAGGTTTATACCCCAAAGAGATAATATGGAAAAAGACTTGTACAAAAATATTCATAGTTGTGCTCTTTGTGGTGGCAAAAAAATTGGAAAACAAGGGGATGCCCTTCAATTGGGGAAGGGCTGAACAAATTGTGGTATCTGTTGATGGTGGAATACTATTGTGCTCAAAGGAATGATAAAGTGGAGGAATTCCATGGGAACTGAAACAACCTCTAGGAATTGATGCAGAGTGAAAGGAGCAGAACCAGTGTGGCACAATCGAATGTAATGTAATAGCAATGCAATAATCCAGGACAATTCTAAGGGACTTCAGAGAAAGAACTGTGGAAGTAGAAACACAGAAGAAAAACAAGGGTTTGATCACATGAGTTGATGGGGCTATGATTGGAGATATAGACTCTAAATGATCACCCTACTGCAAATATCAATAATATGGAAATAGGTCTTGATCAATGATACATGTAAAATACAGTGGAATTGCTCATTGGCTACAAGGGGAGGGGAAGGAAAGAAAATAAATTATGTAACCATGGGAAAATATTCTAAATTAATTAATTTTTTTTCAAATAAAATAATTTTTTAAATTTTTCCTGTTACACAAAACTGCTCTACTGAGGAGTTCACTTTATGCTCTAGCAAATCAATTGAAGGTATTCAGTAAGAGCTCTTTTCTCATCTATGTGCCTATGATGTCACCACTCACATTCCTCTGATGAGGTATCTCTTCTGCTTGTCTTTACATGCATCCTTGATCCTATCCCATCTCATCTTATTCAAAAGATCACTTCATCATTCTTCTCTTTCCTCTCTTTCTCTCATCCTCAATCTTTCCTTACCTACCCATTCCTGTTTTGATACCTAAAATTACCTCCAAGTTTTCCACATCTTTAAAAAATTGCCATGACCATCATCTATTGACCTACATCTTTACTCCCCTTCATAAGTAAACTCCTTGAAAAATCTACCTACAACACCTACCTCCACTTCCTCCCCTCACTTTGTCTTTTTTTTTGTTTTTTAATTTTTAAAAACCCTTACCTTCCTTCTTGGAGTCAATACTGTGTATTGGCTCCAAGGCAGAAGAGTGGTAAGGGCTAGGCAATGGGGGTCAAGTGACTTGCCCAGGGTCACACAACTGGGAAGTGTCTGAGGCCAGATTTGAACCTAGGACCTCCCATCTCTAGGCCTGACTCTCAATCCACTGAGCTACCCAGCTGCCCCCTCCACTTTGTCTTAAGCCCTCTGAAGTCTGACTTCTGATCTCACCTTTCAAATAAAAATTTTCTCTCCAAAATTACCATTAGTATTTTAATTGCTGGATCTAATAGGCTCTTCTCAGCCATTATCCTTCTTGTCCTCTATAGCATTTAACACTGTTGACCACCTCATTCTGGATACTGCTTTCTCTTTGTTCTCCTTGTATCCATCTGCCCCCTCTTTTTCGATCTGTCTTGCTAGATCTTCTATGTCCCTCCCATTAACCATTGGTGTCCTCCAGGGCTCTATCCTGTCCCCTCTTCTATTTTCTCTCTATTGTCTCTCACTTGTTGATCTCATCAGTTCCCATGGGTTCAACTGTTATCTCTACAGCGATGACTCCCGGGTCTATATAGCCAACCCTAGTGTCTCTCCTTATCTCCAATTCCCCATCACCAACTTCTTTTTGGACATCTCAAACTAGATATTCTATACGATCTTTGAGTTCAACATATCCTAAAAAAAACATTAACTTTCCCTAAAACCCTTCTTCTAAACTTCTATGTTACTGTTGAAGCTACCACCATCCTTCTAGTCCCTCAAGTTTGCAACCCCAGTGTTATCCTGAACTCTTATAGGTAGATCTTATAGGATGAGACAAGGCATATTTAATGGCAGTTAGAAGGGCTATTGAAAGACAAGTAATAATTACTTATAGGCTCATAGAATTTGGAAATGAAGGGGCCTCAGAGGTAACCTAATCTAACCCCTTCATTTTCAGAGGAATAAACTAAGGTCCAGAGAGATTCAGGGTTTTTTTCTCCACAGCATTCTTCACATATGTCCCCTTTCCCCAACTCACGCAGCCATCTCACTCTAATTCATCCTAGTGCTATTATTCCCTATGCTTAGAAAGCTCTCTACCACCACCACCCCAGACTCCCACTCATAGAATCTCTGGCTTTGCTCAAGCACCACCTCCTCTAAGAGGCCTTTCTTGGTTCTCCCACACACATATACCAGCTGCTAATTCCACCTTCTCTAGGCTTATCTTCCATCTACTTCATATTTTTATTATATTTTCTAATTTATATATGCTGACCACTACATTAGAACATAACCTCCTTGAAGGCAGGACCACTACATGACCACTACATTAGAACATAACCTCCTTTTGCTTTTTCTTTGTATCCCCAGCACTGAGTCTAGTGCCTAGCACAGCATAAGTATTTTATAAATGTTTTTTTGATGTGGTTGTCTGGTTGACTGATCAATTGAGCCTAAAAACTAACCTCTCTGGACCTCAGTTTCTTAATCTTTAGATTATGTGATCTCTGAGGCTCCTTTAGTTCTAAATTCTATAAGCCTATACATAATTATTACTTGAGTCTTTCAACAGCCCCTCCAACATCATTAAATATACTTTGTCTCATCCTATGAGATTTTCCCATGAAAAGAGGGAGACTACTTGCAAGAGGAGATGGGGTACTCCAGAAGTACCAGTCCCAGGAATTCAGTTCAACAAACATTCATCCAGAATACCTGCCATGTGCAGGGCTCTACACTAATCACTGAGGGAAAACTCAAAAATTAAAAACAACTCTGTCTCTACTCACAAAAGCAGGACAGGAGATTAAAACTCTCTTTTAGCTCTTCTGAAGAAGATTACAGTCTAACAAAACTATGAAACAAGTTAGAATATGGTCATGTGTATAGGAAAGGCCAAAATGGAATAGCTTCAGAATTGGAGAAAGAAGGATTGTTTAGAGCTAGAGAAATAAAGGGAGGCTTTATGGAGGTAGATACAAATTGGATCTTGTAAGAAGAGAAAGATTTCATCAGGAAGAAACATGAGGGAATATTATTCTTGTCTGGGAATTAATCAGCACAAAGACATGGGATTGGGAGAAGAACATGAAGAGAAGTAGTAGAAAATAAGTAGAAGAACATAAAAGATGTTTCATCAAGTATCCCATCCGCCTAAAAGTAATTGGCTTGTTAGCTAAGAACACTTTTTGATTGAACCAAAATGAACTGGGCCTGTATCCCAACTTGAATCAATCAAAGCTTTTCTATGAAAGTCTGAATTCATGTAACTGAAGAAAGTATCACAGAATGGGATAGATTGGGGAAAGATTTTGAGAATCTAGCCCATGAGTGGAGGTTGAAACAAATTTGGCATTTCTAGGCTATTTCTGAGGAATAAAGGGAGGACCAAGTTGTGACAGATAAGGGAGAAATCAAAGAAAGCAATTGGCTCTATAGCAGTCTCCAAGCAGAAAGCTCCCCCCTCCCCCAACTGAGAGAAGTTCCAAGCAAAAGTTAGCCCTTTCCCCAACTTACCTTCCCAATATCTATCTAGTCATAGATACTGAACAGTAACCTGTTCAGGGATTTTTCCCTAAATCTTTCAAACAAACTGAATTTTATTTCAACTACAAAGAGGTCAGGAGTTAACTAGAAATAGAAATAAATGTCAAGTGAGGCAGAGAATCCAATCTCTGCTGAGATGTTAGGAATTTTCCTAACTGGGGTCTCAGAGTGATTGTGATTAAACTCAAAAATTGTCATCTAGAACAAACTTCTTAAAACTGAAGAAGAGAAGGGACCAAATGAACTGTAGGGGCTATCATATTGCACTCTAGACATATTGTTTGGTCATTTTTCAGTCATGCCTAACTCTTCATGAAACTATTTGGGGTTTTCTTGGCAGAAAGACTGGAATAGTTTGACATTTCCTTCATCAATTCATTATATAGATGAGGAAATTGAGGCAAACACCATTTAGTAGCTTGCTCAAGGTTACACAGCTAGTCAGTGTCAGGTCAGATTTGAACTCAGGAAGGTGAGTCTTCCCGACTCTGGACCTGACCCTTTATCCACTTTGGCATCTACTTAAAACAAGTTAATTATCTTAACAGTTTTAGCCTGGAAAGGTAGGATAGAGTAAGACGAGAATTTTAAATTCCACACTAAGAAACTTAGTTTTTGCCAAGTATGGCAGAGTAGGGTAAGGGAGAAAGATAAACCCTGGACCATGGAGGAGGTAAAAATCTAGGTGAAAAAAGGAAAAAGCCTGAAACAAGATGGAATCAGTGGAAGCAAAGGAAATAGAAAAGATGTGAGAAATAGTGTGGAGGCAGAATAAAAATATTTGGCAACAGATTGTGGGAAGAGGAGGCATGAAGGGTTGATCAGGGCTATCTCTCCATATAGATACAAAGATACAAAATCAAGTAACAGTGAACTTTACAGGCTAGGCTGAAAACCTTTTACATTCTGCTGAACACCTCATATCATTTTTTTTTTGCTATTGGGGGCAAGAAAAAGATTTTTTAAAAAAAGGAATGACATCTGCAACTCAGGGAGGATAACAAATTCCCAGGAAAGGGGGGAACTCTCCAACCCCTATCTTGCTTCTGTTTACTCTGTCAAAAAGAATTAATTTTAGATTGGCAGAAATGAAACTTTAAGTGTGAAAAGGGTAAGAGAAAAACCTAGCTGACCTCCTTGAACATAAGCCACTAGGCCCCTGGGAAACTACATCACAGGTAAATAAAAGAGCTGACAAAGGTGATTATTGAGCTATTATCAGTGATCCTTGAAAAATCATGGAGAATAGGAGATATGCCACAGAACTGGAAAAAAAGCAAATATTACCTCAGTTTTCAAAAAAGGGCTGGCTTCTTTGAACTAAAGGCCAATGTGCTTGACTTAGATTCCTGGAAAAATCTAGAAGGTGTGGTTTGTAAGCTTTCAGAAAGATTAGGTTAGATAGGTGTAGGCAAGGTAGGTTGATCAAGAATAAGTCAGGTTTTGTGATTAGATTTCCTAGAATTCTCTCATGAATCCATGGAGTCCTGATAGGTTTTTAATGTAACAGTTCATATTTAATTCATTTTTTCAGATATTAGTCTATTTAGATTACTTAATTGTTTTTTGCCAGTTTCATATTTTTATATTTTAAGTATTCATCTATTTATATTACGTTCCCAGGTTTGCTGGCATATGTGATTTTTTCTAATAATTGTTTTAACCCATCACTCTTCATTAAGACTTGTTCCTTTTTGTTATTTTTGGAACTTAGTTTTCCAAATTCTAGTTTTTATTTTGATAATCTGGTAATCTCAATGTTTTAAAAATATTTTTCAAAACTAAACTTAATATTCTACTCAATTCTTTCAGTGGAACAAATTAGGCCCATACTCTAAATCAAGGAAAGATAAAACAGAATAGACCAATGTTATTAATGAATATATGAAATAGTTGTGATTTCTTTGGTGTATGAGAACCCTTTCTACCAACATAGAAAAAAAACATTTGTAATTTAGTAGATAAAATTTGGGCTATTGTTTAAGGTGCCGAGGTTTTAAATGACTTACCCAGGATCATACAGTTAATAAATGTCAGTGGTGATATTCCAATTCAAGTCTTCTTGACTCCAACATTCAATCTCCTATGATTTTTTTTCATTTTTAATTGAATGTCAATGCAAAAGTATCAAATAAAGCACTGGAATCAATATATATGTGTAACTGTATATAATATATAATAATACATAAAATTTTTATTTTATTATAATATTATTAAAATATTATATTTTTTATTATAAGATCAAGTAGGATTTCTACCAGGAAGACAAAAGGAGCTTAATCTTCATAACACATAACAAAATTCATAACACATAACACAATAACATAATAATTAGCAAAATTATTCTACTTTAGAAAATAAAAATATTATATCCATATATGGCTTGGAATGCCTATTAAAATACAACACAAATTTATGGGCTCTTTTTAAAACACTAAGAAAGTATAGAAATAGAAGCAATTTTTCCTTCACATGTCGCTTAAATTAGACTACAACAGTAAAGAGTTTATTTTAATAAATGGACATCTTTACTGGACAGTGAGGATCAACTGAAATGATATTTGTAAAGCACTTAGCACAGTGCCTGGCACATAGTTGATACTAAATAAATGCCTGTCCCTCTCTTCTTCCTCATCCAGTCTCTGTTCAAAAACCTCCAATGAGGGAAAACCCACTAACTAATGAGGCAATCCATATTTCTTTTGGACAGTTCCAATGGTAAGCAAATTTTTCTTCATCCTGGGACTAACTTTGAATCCTTACAACTTCAGTCTACAACTTCTGGCTCAGGTTTCTGAAGCCAAACAAAGCAAAACTAATCTCTTCTCTCCCTGAAGCCTCTTCAAATACCTGAAGATAGCTATCATATCCCACCCTGGGCCTTCTTTTCTTCAGGCTAAATATTTTTCCTTCCTTGTAAGGGATCTTCAAGTGGCCTTTCACCATATTCATAACCCAATTAGCATAATATTCATACTAAGAAAACAAAAATATTATATCACTAGATGCTCTGGATGCCTTATTAAAACATGCCACCAATTTGTGTTTTTCTAAAAATACTAAATATAGAACTGAAAAGACTTTTTCCTTTACATTTCTTTTACATTCAGTATGATCAAGTAGGATTTTACTTTAATCATGCACTTTTTCACATTTTTTATCTGAAAACCAAAACAAATTTTGTTATTATTCCAAGGACATTGAAGTTAAAGGTCACCTTTTTGGAATCCGCCAGTCTAACATTGTCTTTCCTTCATTTGGCATCTAAACCTGAACATGATAGTCTTGATGCAGGCCAACCATAGTAGATTGCCCCAGACCAGCTGCTTCTCTTAACTCGGCCTGAGATTGCCCTTAGCTTTTTTCTTGAATCTTCTGTTGTGCTTCCTTCTCCCACCCCCAACCGGCCCCCTTCCATGCTATAGACATAGGTGACTTTTAGTCTAATCAGCTTAGTCAGGATCATAAAAAGCTAGTCTTCACACTTGAAGGGACCTTAGAAATGATCATGTCCAACTCTTTCATTTTACATTACAAAGACCATTGAGGCCCAGAGAGGTTAAGAAATTTAAGTCATGAAGGTTACTTATATAGAGTGTCCCAAAAATTCTAGTGGAGTTTCCACTAAGACTTTTGGGACACCCCCATTAAAAGCAACACAGTTCTAGGCTCACTGTCCCAACCTGCACAGTATTGGAAATCCCCAGAGGACAAGCTGACTAATGCTCCTCTCAAGAGTTCTAGGAGGAACCCTACTGGATTGGGGGTTTTCTATGATACTGCCTCTCACAAAGTCCACTGGCTGTCATCCCCTATGGGTATTCAGTTGATATCAATTAGCCAGTCACACTTAATTAGCATTTAGAAATGGCTAGTTCATAAGGAGATATAGTGGGTACAAAGCTTTTCCCTTGTCCTGTTAAATTTCCAGTTTTGATTTAATGGATCACTTGGGAGCTGAGGGTTCAGAAAAACAATCCCTTTAATAAAAACATCCAAAAGCCCTCAGGGAAAAGGCAATTCACAAGATCAGGAAACTTAGAAAATAGTCAGTAAGGAGATTCCCTGGGGTCTCTGGGGCTCTCCTACCAGAGCCCTAAAATGGTTTTTACATGCTCCTTATCCCAAGGTTCAAAGCTAGGTCCCAAATCAGTCTACATTGGAGCAAAGTGATTCAGACTGCTCCAGGTCTGCTACACAACTTCTTCAATCACAACAGTCTTAGCTGGTGTTGTCATAGGGCATTTGTGTGGGCAGGGATGAGGGGGTAACTTGAGTGTGCACGGTTTCACCAGTATCCTAGCTCATAACACACTCGAATAGGAGGCACTCTCCCCCAAGTCCAAAAAGAGTCCAGAGTTAAGTAGGCTTATATCAAGGGTGAAATTGGGGTTTCCTCTATTGTTGATTGTCTAGAAGTAAGAAAGGGATGGAGAAAATGGCAATAATGCAGAATACACATAAAACTGTATCCCATATACCTTTTTCTTTCTAGAGAGTCAGTTTACCAGACACCCTTGGCTCATGCTTGAAGAATATGTGTGGCAAAGGAATCATTTATAGCCTCTGGTTGCTAAGAATCCTTTTCTCTATTACATGGGATTCTCATGAGATCCCCTGAGGCATGCTGGAATTTTCTACTTGATGTACCTAACTTGTCCTCAACTTCCAGTGCAGATGATGCCATTAGCCTTTACTGTTCTGGGGACATTGCCAGGACACTCATGAGACATCCAAAATCTTCCAAACTTTGGAAGTTCACAAGGTCATCCTATGGTCAAGGGATAAGGGAGGGAGACAAAGATTCTCTTTTTTACCCCATCCCCATCCATCTAGTAATTCCTTCTCAAGCTAAAACTACTTCAACCATTGGACTGTCCTGCCACCAGAATGTTCAGTTCTGAACTGGCTTGTTCTTTTTTTTTTTCCCAAGTCCCACAAAGAATAATTGAGTCTCTTCAACTGATCTCAATACACTTCCTATGTAGCATCATTCCATTCCACTCAATGGCTTTCACTTCTTAGAAATTGATTAAGAACTTTCTGAATCCAGCTTTAATGTCTTTGATTGAATGTTTGACTCAACAGAGGTGTTGGAACATCTTGTCAGTTATTTTAAGTGGTATCGGGTGATTGCCTTCAGTTGACCTCTACCTATAGATGAAAAAAAAAAACACTTGAAAAAAAAACACTTTTGTTCAACAAAAAGGAATTCAATGAAAATTAGAAAAAGTAAAAACTGAAAAAATCTTAGCTTCAAATATTTCTTCTTGAAGCCCAGAATTCAAAATATATGAGGGAACTGACTCAATTTTATAAGAAGAGAAGCCATTCTGTAATCAATAAGTATTCAGAGCATATGGTCCTTTGTTTTTGTTTCATATTGTGAACTTGCTTTCCTCATTTTCTTGTTTGTCATTCAGTATGATGACTTTGGGATGGTAATGTGTTCAACCATACCAACTCTTCTAAGACCACCTCCTAGGTCTGTATGGTACACTGGAAAAAAGCAATGACTTTGAATTCAGAGGACTCGGGCTTAAATTCTTCCACCTAAAATGTGTGCAACTTAGAATGGGCAAGTCATTTATTCCCTGTAGGCCTCAGTTTCCTTTTTTGTAAAACGAAGAAGTTGAACCATCACTCAATCTATGATCTTTGAAACAATTGGTTGTTTGAGGGAGATTTGTAGTACAATGAGAAGAACTCTAGCTCTGAATTCAGAGAACCTGGGGAATGTAACATCCTCTCACAAATATTAATTTTGTGACCTTGGACAAGATACTTGACCTCAGATTCTTCAGTTGTAATATGAAAGGGTTGGTCCTTCCAGCTGGCCCTGTCAGATCCAGGTTCCTTTCTTGGAAGCTCCCTACTCTGAGGAAATCAGTGATTCTGTGCAAAAAGTCATGAGGGCTTACTATCTGTGCTACTGAAAGGAGGAACTACTCCAAGGAAGATATTCTCAACATCCTGAAGAATGAACTTCTTTATATATTTGAACACTTATATGTGTCAATGGAAGTTAAATTATATATATATATATATATATATGTACATATATATATATACATATATATGTAATAATAGGGGACACATTGTGGAAGGTCTGAATTGGGACAGTGGCTGCACGAGTCAAAAAAGAAATAGCTGTAAGAAATGGAGAGTCAGAATCAACAAGCTTTAACAATCAAGCAATCAATAAACATCTATCCAGCTCCTACTATTAGCATCTGCTAAGCATTGGGGATATAAAAACAGGCAAAAGTTAAAACCTGACCTAATGGAGCTTATAACCCAATGGAGGAAACAACATGCAAGGAAATATGCACAAAAATGGATGGATACAGGATAAAAAGGAAATAAAAAAATATCATTTTGGTTGGAATGTAAAGAAAGGAAGGAAGGACAATAGTTGGAATAAAGGAGGGAGAGCGTTCTTGACATGGATGGAGTAAAGCCAAAGAATGCCCAGAGCAGAGCCAAGAAGTATCCTGTTCGAATAACGCTGAGGAGACCAGGGCCAAATGATTGATTGTAGGGCATGAGGGAGAGGTCAAGGAATACTTTAAGGTTGTATCCTTGGATGGCATTAATATTTAGCATCATTATGACCAGTCACACTTGCTTAGTAGTATTTAATTTACAAAAATGAATTGCAAAGCATAAAATGTCATAAAATTTCAATCTTTCCCAGTTGCCATCAGGTTTCTTTGTCAAGTTATTTTCATTCACTTTTCTTTTTCAAGGGATCTCCTTCTGGTTCTGCTCTTCTAATTTCATATTATTCAATAAATTCCAGGTTTCCTTATACTCCTCATACTTGCATATCTTAATTACAATAAAATATTCCAGAACATTTTGTGTCTGAAAATTATTTAACCATTCTATTATTATTGGACATTTAGCCTATCCAGTTTTCTTTTTACAATTAATAATGATATCATTGCAGATATGTATATAGACATATAAACACATTTGGAAATATTTGAACACATAACAGAATATGTTCCCAACAAAGTTTATAATCCTACTAACAAGAAAGCATACCTGCTTCTCCATAACACCATCCTCATGGCATTCCATTTTATTTAATTATTATTGACAATATTTGGCTGCAATGTAATGCCTTAGATTTGCTTCAGTTTTCATATCTTTTAAGAGTCTGAATTTTTTAAGCCCTTGCCTTCTATCTTAGAATTGATACTAAAAATTTATTCCAAGACAGAAAAGTAGTAAGGGCTAGGCAACTGGGGCTAAGTGACTTGTCCAGAGTCATGCAGACACTCTGAAAGTGTCTGAGGCTAGATTAGAACCCAGAACCTATCCTCTGAAGGCCTAGATCTCTATCTACAATAGTTCATGCATGTTAAGTTTCCCTTTTGATCACATCTCTCCATAACTCCATTATAGAGGATTACCTGGAGGAGTAGCTCCAGTTCACTTAATATTTCATATATGCCAGTCAGTGCAACATCAGACTGATCTTTTATCCCTTACTCTTGTTACCTGACCAGTTCACTTCCTTTCCCAGTGGTATATGTCCCTGATAATGACTTTATGATTCCCTGAACAACACAGCATTGGCCACATGCTACGACCTGCTTACAATACTCTGGAGTCATTTCTGGGTTGCCCTTTGGTCACCTGCAATTCTAATTCTTCTGAAATCAGTGTCCCATGATTTGCAGTCATATAGCACCCCTGGGCTGATGTCAGTTTTGGGTTGTTTTTTTTTTTTTTAAGATCAGTTTTTGTAGCAGCCAGTAATTTGAGATCATTGAAAGAAATATTCACTTCCCCAAATTGCCATTTTCTGTTCAGTTCTGAGCCCAGCTCACTGTCCTTCTCTAGCACCCATCCATATATTCTGCTATATCCATGGCAACACGATATCCAGAATAAGGTAGATGGGAGTCCTAAAGTCCTCTATTAGACTGTGAACTCCTTGAGAAAAAGAACTTTTTGTTTATTCTTGTTTTTTTGGTATTGGAGAAGTTGTTTTTTGTTTTGCCTTTTTTTTGTAAACATTTAGCACAATACCTGGCACTTACCTGGCACTCTGTAGGTTAGGTGCTTAATAAGTGCTTGATGACTTGGCTGCCTTGATCAGACCACATTTGGCTACTGTGTTCATTTCTAGGTGCCTCCTTTAAGGAAAGAGAATGAATTACTTTTGAGTTGGATTGGACTAGGTGACCTTTGAGATCAATGAATAAGCCAGTGCCAGGCACTGGATGTAAATGTAGAAAGAACGAACATGGAGTATGTCCAGAGTGCATAGAGAAATGAAATGCCAGTTGAAGGAATTGGCGGTGTTTAGCTCAGGGAAGGAGACAGAAAAGTCATACTTGCTCTTTTTAAGTATTTGAAAAGTCATAATGTAGAAACTTGTTCTCTGCATGGCTCCAAGGCAAAGGCCTAGCAAAAATGGATGGAAATTGTCCAAAGACATCTTTCAGTTAGATATATGGAAAAACTTCCTAACAATTAGAGTTGTCCAAAAGTGGAGGGGAAGGGGCTTTAAAGAGTGAAGGGGAATCAGTTCCCTATCACTGAAAGTGTTCACACAGAAGCCAGAGAATCTAGGGCTACTAGGTGGCTCTGTGGATAGAATGTTAAGCCTGGAGTTGGGAAGATCTGGGTTCAAATATGATCTCAGTCACTTCCTAGCTGTGTGACCCTGGGCAAGTCACTTAACTTCCATTTCCTAGCCCTTACCACATTTCTTCCTTGGAACCAATATTTAGTATTGATTCTAAGATGGAAAGTAAAGATTTAAAAAACAGGAGACACTAAAGATTCTCTTGTTAGTGATATTGAAGGAAGATCCCTGCTTGGTTACAGGTTGGACTAGGTATCTTCTGAGGTTCCTTGATTCCCTCTTGAAGTTCTCTGATTCCCTGATGCTGTTATTCGAAGACTTTTGAAGTGCCTTGTAACTTGGTAACTTTCCCTTTGTTATTTTAATCTCTGCCTGTTTCCACATAGTTACAAGCAGTGAGCAGCCTAAGAAAACCTCAGGAAGTGTGTACCCTGCTCTACAAGAGGCTTGAGAGAAGTTGGTAGATCGACCATTTCTGCAGGGGGCTTGAGAAGGGAGAAACAGGGAACAACCAGCAAGTGGTAGTGGCCAGAAGAGGGAACCATGGCTTGGCTCCCTGAAGAAGTGAATCAGAGGATTGAAGGGGACCATCCCCAACTGAAAGCTATCCCTGAGGTTTTAACCCCCAGTATAAGAAAGGTCCTTTTCCCTAGAAGAGCGTAAAAGAAGCTGAGGTCAAGGAGGGAGTGGAGGACGTGGCACATTAAATGGGCTTGTACTGGCTTCACATTTAGAATCAAAGAACATGGAGTTCCAGAATTAGAGTGGATTTTAGAATAAGGAAATGGCAAGTATTAAAGTCAGGACAGACCACAGAGATCATATGCCCCCAACCACCTCATCACACAAATTAGGAAAGTGAGATTCAGAAAAGATGATGCTGAACATCATCCAGAAAATGCTGTCAAATTCCAAACTAGATCCCTGACACTGAGCTGTAGGCTCTTCTCACCATGTTGGAAGATAATCCTAAGGCTTATAGGCAAGAAGCTAAGACTTGAGTTGTGTGATGCTTAAAGGACTTTCCAAGCCTTAAGACTCTATGACAAAAACCCCAAAGGAAGACCCAAGGTCCTGGGCTCCCAAAGCTTCCATTGGAGATGTTCTTTGAGCTCCTTGATTTTGCAAGCACTCTTGGCCACTAACCTTCATTTCTCTGGCAATCACAAACTTTGCTCTTACGTTAGTCAATCATTTCCCCCACTTCTTAACAATCACTCTGGAAGAAGGTTGAACTTCTCATTGGTTTCAGTTATTCTCATTTGTTTCCCCTCAATGCCAAATGCTTCTAGACCAAACAGCCAGGAGATATTTCAGGCCCGAAAGAGAGAGAAACCTGCCATCTCAGAGAATGAGCACCAAGTGTTATATCTATCTTGAAGGAAGTCAAGGGAGCCAGAAATGGGAATTGATGAGTAAGAGCATATCAGATAACAGGCACAGGCAGTGTAAATGCCCCAAATCGGGAGACTGAAGTATTGTGTTCAAGGAACAGCATGCTGAAATGGAGATTGTGTGACAAGAAGTAGTAAAAGGTAAGACTAGAAAGGCAGTTTCTGACAAATTGTGGAAGATGATGACGAATTAAAATTTTATTTAGTATAGGATGGGAAGTCGCTAAAAGTTTTTCATTGCAAGATAAGAGTAGTACATTCAGAAGATTATTTGGGCAGGGGGGTACAGGAGGGACTGGGTTTGCAATAAACTTTTAGAAGGAAATCCAGTAAGCTAATCCAATGGAGGCAGCTAGGGTGACACAGTGGATAGGGCACTGGGCCTAAAGTCATCAAGACCTGAGTTCAATTCTTGTCTCAGATGCTTACTAGCTATGGAACCCTAGGTTAGTTACTTAACCCTGTTTGTCTCAGTTCTCTCATCTGTCAAATGAGCTGGAGAAGGAAGTGGCAAATGACTCCTGTGGCTTTGCCAAGAAAGCACTAAGTGGGGTTACAAAGAATGGGACACAGCTAAGTGACAATAAGTTATTATAATAATCTAGACAGTAAGAGGTAAGGGCCTGAACAAGGACAAAGACAAGATTATAGAATGGTATCTAGAAGTGAGAGAGAGAGTAAAAAGTCAGAGATTGACTCCAAGATTCAGCCCAGCTAACCTGGAGAAAGGTAACACCCTCATCAGAAATGGAGAAGTTGGAAGCAGCTGAGTAGCTGAGTGGATTGAGAACTAGGCCTAGAGATGGGAGGTCCTGGGTTCAACTTTGGCCTCAGACACTTCCCAGCTGTGTGACCCTGGGCAAGTCACTTAACCCCCATTGCCTAGACCTTACCACTCTTCTGCCTTAGAACCAATACAGAGTATTGATTCTAAGGCGAAAGGTAAGGGTTTTAAAAGTTAGGAAAAGGGGAAAGTTGGGGAGAAAATAATCAAAGTCAGTTCTAAACAACTTGAATTAAAAGTGCTGGCAAAAAATATAGGTAGAGGGGGCAGCTGGGTGACCCAGTGAATTGAAAGCCAGGCCTAGAGATGGGAGGTCTTGGGTTCAAATCTGGCCTCAGATACTTTCTAGCTAGGTGACCCTGGGCAAGTCATTTAGCCCCTATTGCCTAGCCCTTACCATTTGTCTGTCTTTGGTTCGAAGACGGAAGGTTTTAAACCCTTACCTTTCATCTTAGAATCTTAGTCTTAGAATACATACATACATATATGTATATAAACAGAGAGAGAGAGAAAGGTGGGGTATCCAGGAAGCAAATTAAAAATATAAGATTGAAGCTCTAGAGAGGGTGGATTTTGGATCATCACACAGAAGGAATCATCAAAGCCAGGGGAAAGTATAAGGAAAGAATATAGAGAGGAAAGAAAAAAACCAAGAGCAGATCCCGGGGACACACATTGAAGAGGTGTCAAGAAGAGGAAGCCAACTAGAAAGATAGAGAAGTAGTGAGAGAGGGAAAAGAAAAGCATGTTAAGAGTATAGTCTAGCTCTTATCAAGGTTCCAGGAACATAATGAATGCTTAATGAATATTTGTTGATTGATATCAATATTAATATAAATCAATTGTCAAGATGCTTAATGAATATTTATTGACTAATTTATTGATCGATGATACAGAAGCCCTGACAGAAGAACACAGAATAGCAGAAAGATTGCTAGATCCAAAGTAAGAGAACATTGAATCTTATCTCTACTTACTGAGTGATCTTGGATAAGTAATTTGTTCTCTCTAAGGACTCAAGTTTCCTGCTCTCTAAAATGAGGGAGGTGAACTCCATGATCCCCAATATCTCCTCTAGCATTAAAACCTGTTGCTTAAAGCCGGTTGTGGGTAGAACAGCCCTTTTGAGTATCAGCCAGAGGAAGCTCCAATCTTTTGTCCCACTCCTTGCCTTTCTGAGTAACTGATCTTCCCTGGCAATATAGGGTCCAATAGCTTAGGATTCCCTTGGCATCTCTGGCTAAAATTATATGAGAAGATGTATTAGAGAATAACCCCTGGCTACAGGCAGGCTTTTCTGGGTGTTTTTTTTTCCTTCTCTTTTCAGTCTTCCCAACCTAACTAAATTAAACAGTCTGGATTCCACTAAAGACCACCTCACATGACCTATTCCCCACTGCTTTCCTCAACCTGGCTGCACTCCCTGGCCCCACTCCAGTTTCTCTACATTTTCTTTAAAGCGTGAACCTTAGCTGGACACAGAAGCCTAGTGATGCCCTGATCCAGCTAAAGTACGGCCAGAAGGCCTCCTGGATCCTACCTGTCTCATTCCCGTTAAGCACGCTCCAAGTATCACGTCCCTTTTCTGTAATAAGAGAAGAGTGGGCCTTAACTCACTGGCAGCTGGTGACTCAGCATGACTCGCAGATTCCTCAGCAATGGATTTTTCCAAGCCTACATCCCTCAGGTTTCCCATTGGTCACCAGGGAGACAGGTCAGTCCTAGGGCTGCAGAAAGGGAACTGACCAAGAAATCCTGCAACACCAGCTCAGTCCTTGACAGGATGTGTGACTTAGAGGAAATAGGCGTGGTATAGTGGGATCATGGCATTCGGAGGAAGACCCTCAATTTCCTCCATTGTAAAATGAGCCCAAAAAACAAAACCAAAAAAAAAAAACCTGTTCACTGTATAATTATAATGACCCAGCTCTATTCCAGAAAACAAGTGAGAAAACACACCTTCTCTCCCTTCTGTGTATATGTGGGGGGCTATGGGTATATTACAATGTGTACTCATTTAGACTTGGTTTGTGTGTTTGCTTGTTTTTCTGAACTACTTTTTTTCCTTTTTTAATTCTTTGTTAAAAGGGAAGATGGTTGGAATTGGGGAAGGAAGAAGAATAATATTCAAAAGTGAAACTAATATAAAAATAAAATATTTTTAAAATGTCTTTTGAAGAAAAAAATAGGATGATTAGACTAGAGTCATTTTGGGGAACCTGTGGTACACATGCTCCCCTCTTCCTCTCCACCACAACTGAGGACATTTCTCACATGACCCACCCCTCTACCCAGCAGCCTAATAAGAGAGCTTCCTCCCTCCTCTGCCTAGGGTAAGGGTTAGGGTGGGGCTCACATGCAGCATGAGGGTGCCATTCAGGCACTTTATCTCTAAAAGATTCACCATCACTGGATTAGATGCTCCATAGATGGGGTCTCTTCCAGATCTACATCTATCATCATCATTGTTGTTATTATTGTTATCTGTGATGCTGTCTGCATTCATTCTGCCTCCTGGTAACATGAGGGGATGGGTAGCTAGGTAGATAGAAGACTGATCTTCCTGGGTTCAAATCTGGCCTCAGACAGACACTTTTTCAATGTGTGATGCTGAGCAAGTCACTTAATCCTGTTTGCCTCAGTTTCCTTGTGTGGGAAATGCGCTAGAGCAGGAAATGGCAAACCACTCCAGCATCTTTGCCAAACTGCAGATAGGATCACAGAGTTGGACAGGACTCAATAGCAACTTGAGGGGATGGGACTGGAATAGAAAACCTAGTTCTATTACTAAGGTAAAATGTGACGCAGCTGAGAAAGCAGAGTGCTCTTGGGGTCCACAGACTTGGGGCTTCAATTCTCTGCTCCAGCACAAAGTAGCTTTGCCTGGCTGGGTCATGATTTCTTTATACAACCAGTCTTATAGAATGTTTTTGGGGAGAGAACTTGGCAACCTTATCAAAATCAATGGAAATATGGTTCTTATTAAGGTCCTTCCCACCAATGACAGTTCTAGAATCTTTCCAATAGACCAACAACCATTAAACCTCCATTATATGTCAGGTACTTTTACCTGCAGAGAAAGTAAAAGCAAAAAACCATCTCTGCTCTCAAGAGGGTTATGTTCGCTTCTGACTGAGCAAGCAACATGTACACATAGGAGGAATAAGTGCAATGTGCTAGCAGCCAGGATTGAGAAAAGTCTCTGTAGGAAGAAAGGAAGGAAACAAGCATTTATTAACACCGACTATGTTAACATGAACTCATTTGATCTTCACAGCAACGCTGAGAAATAGATAACATTGTTATCCTCATATTATGGTTGAGGAAACTGAAGCAGACAAAGGTTAAGTGGCTTACCCAGGATCATGCATAGCAAATATCTAAGGCTGGATTGGAACTCAAATCTTCCTGACTCCAGGTCTAGTACTTGATCCCTTTCATCATCTAATTGCCTCTATAGAATATGGGGCAGCTACAATATGGAAAATGACAATTGGGTTGAGCTTTGAAAGAAGTTCTAACATTCTATAATCTACAATTATAATAATAATAATTAAATTTATATAGTACCTACAATATGCCAGGCACTTTACAGATATATTTGATCAGCAAAACAACTCAGAAAGGAGGTGCTATCATTACTTCCATTTTATAATTGTGTAAACTGAGGCAAACAAGTGACTGGCCCAAGGTCACACAGATAAGTAAGTGTCTGAGGCCAGATTTGAACTCAAATTTTCCTCATTTTAAGCCAGTCACTATATCAACTGCATTTCCAGCTACCTCCAAGGTACCATCCAGCTCATTCTTTGCTTCTAAGATTTCATCCATTCAACAACGTCTTACTGAATACCTAACCTAAGTAACCAGGCCTAAGTTAGGCTGTATGTCTTACCTCTGTGGATTATAATTAATTTATCCTGTCTTTAGCTTGTTTGAATGTCGTTATTTGGATGTTGTCTCCCCCATTAGAATGAGGTCCCTTTCTTTGCAACCCCAGTCCTTAGCAAAGTGTCAGACACATTTTAGGTGATTAATAAATGTTGATTGATTAATTGGCTAGACACCAATTTACATTTATGTAGCACTTCTCAGTTTACAAAGTGTTTTCACAGACAACCTCTCATCTTATCGACCTGTCTGCAATGTGAGCTAAAGAGAAGGAAACTGAAACCTAGGAGAAGCTAAGGCAAACTGGCAATGATTCTGTAGTTAGCAAGAGCAGGGGGTGGGGAGTAATGCCAGATTCAAAATGAAATCTTCTACCAAGTCCTCTGAGCTTTCCTGGGACTTATAGTGCATTGGGGGTGGTAAGAGACCGCATTAGTGAAGCATCCCCCTCCCTGTGCCTAGGATGACTTGTTCTCCGAGAAGCATAATCCATTACAATTGGAAGAGAGCTTAGAATCATGGGCTATAGAATGTCAGAACTGGGAGGGATCCCAGTCATAGAAAAGAATATCAGAGTGAGGAGAACCAAAGAATCATAAAACATGGAATGCTAAAGCTGGAAGAGGCCTTTGAATCATAGACCACAGAATTACAGCTGGGTGGCTCAGTGGATTAAGAACCAGGTTTAGAAATTGGAGGTCGTGGGTTCAAATTTGACCTCAGATACTTCCTATCTGTGTAACCCTGGGCAAGTCACTTAACCCCTATTGCCTAGCCTTTACCACTTTTCTGCTTTGGAAATGATACACAGTATTGTTTCTAAGACAGAAGGTAAGGGTTTAAAAAAAAAAACAGGTTTAGAACTGAAAGATCCTGGGTTCAAATGTGATCCCAGATACTTCCTAACTGTAAAACTCTTGGCAAGTCACTTAACTTGCCACTCCTCTACCTTGGAACCAATATACAGTATTGACTGATTCTAAGACAGAAGGTAAGGGTTTAAACACACACACAGAATTTCAGAGTCTCAGAACATAGACTGTCAGGACCATTAGAAGGGATCTTAGAAACCATCTTGTCCAACACTCCCATTTTAGAGATGAGAACACTGAGACTCAGAGAGGAGAGGTAACTTGCCCAATGTCATATTAATAGCCAGTTGACACTTGAACCCAGATCTCTAAGCTGTCTTGCTCTTTTGCCTTATACCAGCCACATCCTCATCTCCAGTTTATCAATCCTGGCCCCCTCCCTCCAGGAATCAGTTTCCTGGCCCTTCCCCCTTAGGACAGGTTCTCTTCTGACCCCCACACCCCATCCCCTAACACACACACACACACACACACACACACACACACACACACACACACACACACACACAGAGACATGCGGTTGAGACAGCTTATCTTATTGGAAACCAAATAGCCCCAGTGACCCACCCTCCCTCCCTGTTCAGCGTAGGCAGCGAGGACAGGAAAGTGGAATTTTAAAATACCATCAGGGAGGGAGGGGGGAGGGAGAGGGAGGGGGGAGCGGCTGAGCATTCCCTCCATTTGCCTCGGAAGGAAAGAAAGAGCTCTGGGTGGTGGTGCTGGTGGTTTGTTTTGTTTCATTTCGGTTTTTCCCCCCAGCTAAAAAAGCATGTTTGGACTCGGAATTAGCAGGTGACTTACACGGGGGAGCATCAGGGTGGGAGTCTGGGCCTCCCCCTTCGTTTTGTTCCAGGTTATGCTTTCAGAGTCAGTCAAACCCTCCATCCGGGCCCACCAGATTCAAGTCATTGCAGGGAGCCCGGAGCTCAGAGCCCAAAGCAGACGCTGTCAGGAATTTTGCCTCAGATAACCCGACCCACCATAGTTCTGTTTGGGAATGAAAAGGAATCCGAGTTTCTTGGCTTCAGAACTTGTCTTGTTTGTCATGTTCTCCAATGTGAATCGTGGCCACCGTTTAGCATTATAATTAAGTACAATTTAGAAAAGGGGGGTGGGGTGGGGGGGAAAGCTGTCAGATCTGTTCAAGGCTCTTGCCAGAAACAGCTAAATGAACTTCAGCAGCACAGACAGGGAAAACAGGGATTTGTTTGAAACTTTCCAGCCGAATGTTCTTGTGCTGGTGGGAGGGAGGCTGGAGGTTCCTAGTTCTAGAGGGAGGGACTTGGCAAGGACTAGAGGGGAGTCAAATGCCAATTCCTTAGTGACCTTGGGCAAGTCATTTCCCCTACCCCAGCCTCAGCTTCCCCATCTGTGAAATGAAGTGGGAGGAGTAAATCATCTTGATAGTCGATCTCTTCCCCTCTGGAGAGAACAGTGTCACCCCAGCTGACAAACAGGCCCAAAAGTGTAAGCATGAAGAATCCCTACTACATCCCACTTCCAGCTGGAATGCTAAAGAAGAAAAAATGGAGGGGTGATAAGACAGTTGTTTTCAAGGATGTGAAGGGTTAACATGCAGAAGAGAGATATTTATTCTTCTCAGCCCCACAGAGCAGAAATAGGAGGAATAGAAAGATGTTTCAGAGAAAATTTCAATCTTATATAAAGCAAATTATTCTAAGTAATTCCAGTTATCCAGATGCAAAATGTGATATCTCAGGGCAGTAGTGGGTTCCCCTTTGCTAGAAGTCTTCAAGAAAAGGTTGGATGATGATTTGTCAGGTAGGGGACTCTTTGAGGGCCCAGGTGACCTCTGATGGCCCTGCCAGATTCTCAGAATCTGAGTTCATGTGATCTGATTGGTTCAGCTAACACAAAGAGGCCCCAGAAAGGAGCCATGACTAGTGGACCAGTAATGAATGATGGCAAAGGATAGGAGCAGATGCTAGACCAAAGGACCTCGGTGTCAACCATAGCCCACCTAGCTGTGCCATTGGAAACAAGAGGGGCAAAGGTGGTACTACTGAGCAGCTCTTGGCAAGCCATGGCAGAGAAGCTTCCTCTTCCACAAGGAATAGCCTAGCACTACTTTCCTGTCCTCCACCTACCTGGGCTCTTGGTGGTGAAGAAAGGCAGAAAGTTTTCTCAGATCTGAGACCCTGCTTTGACCTAAAGCAATAGGCTCCACATGAGCAGCCCTCCAAGCCTAAAATCTCAAATGAGATACTTTTTGTAAAGCACTTAGCACAGTGCTTGGCACATAGTAGGCACCTAAGAAATGCTTGTTCCTCCACCTTCTCTTAAAGGAGCTACAGCTCAGGCACCTGACCACCCAAGTGGTTCAAGGAAACCCAAAGGGTCAAAAGAACTTTCAACTCTTTTGCTAAGCAAGTAAATTTTCCAGCAAAGCTTTGCCCAATGCCATAACCAGAACAAAAGCATGAAAAATGAAAGCAGAGCTGCTTTATTTTTTCAGTTCCTTCATGGTTGGTCCATTAACAAACACTTTTCTGTCTTATCTTCACAGACCTGGGATCACAGCCTGTGAGCGAACTTCTGGAGTAGAAGTTTAGCTAGAAGAGGAAGGGTCAGGTAAGAGAAGTCTATCAAATCAGGCTTCACTGTACAACATTTCCCCTCCTGCCCTCTGAATGGAGTTTAGGAGTGACCACAGACCCATGTGGGCAAGAGAGATTGCCCAAAGGCTATAGCTGGGGAATTGGGGGGTTGGAGAAGGGAGATTGAAGCAGGTCTGAAAATGGGCACATGAATTTGTTTTGAGCACTCTGTTACTGAGAGACATTTCAAACATTCCCAGGCAAGGGAGTCGATGACCCAGGAGTCACAGAGCTTTCAGTGTAAAGGTGGAGGTAGCCGAGTAGATGATCTTATTCAACTTTTTCATATCACAAATGAGGAAACGAGTGTCACACAAAGGGGAAGTCACTAAACCAAGGTCACAAGGCAAATTAGCATCACGAGATTCTAAAGCTCAGGTCTCCTGACTCCTAAAGAAAGATCAAGGGTCTTCTTACAGTAGAATTTAGGAACCTTGCCTTAGTAATCTGACATTCACAGTTTCCCAGTGTGTCATAGTCTAAGTTTGACTTCAGACCTCAAAGTTTCTCTAGACCCTATTTCATGACTGGAATGCACTTATGCTTTACTTTTCTACACCTCAAAATCCTTCCTTCATTCAATATTTAACTGAGATGCCACCTCTTCCAAGGAACCTTCCCTGATTGCCCCCACAACACTCATTAGTGTTCTCTCCTTAAAGATTACTAGATTTGAACTTAGAGGACCTAAGTTTTATGATGCATGAGACCTTGGACAAGTCCCTTAACCTCACTAGTTTTTGGTTTCCTTATCCAGTAAAATGAAGCAATTGAACATAATAGCTTCTAAAGTCCTTTCTAGTTCAGGATTTTTTATCTTTCCACAAATTTTTCTGTATACACACACACACACACACACACACACACACACACACACACACACACACACACACATATATAAAGGGCACTAGCTTTGAGATGAAAGGACCTGGACCAAATCCTGTCTCTGTCATTTTACTTTTATGACCTCAAACAAGTTACTTCTATAAATCTCAATTTACACATTATCAGATCCAACCCTTCATTTTACATCTTAGAGGAGAAGAAAGGGAAAAAATCTTAATGTATTTTCCTAATCTATAAAATGAGGGTTTGGGACTTTATAACCCTCTTAGTTTCCTTTCAGTCCTAAATCTATGATCATATATTGTATCTGGACAGCTAAGTGGTACAGAATGCTGGGCCTGGAACCAGGAATACTATCTTCCTGAGTTCAAATCTAACTTCTGTCACTTAATTAGCTACATAACCCTGGGTAAGTCACTTAATCCCCATTTGCCTCTATTTTCTCATCTGTAAAATGAGCTAGAGAAGGAAATGGTGAACCACTTGAGTATTTGTGCCAAGAAAATCCCAAATGAGATCATGAAGAGTCAGACTTGACTGAAAATTAGTGTATGTTACCAATAATGTTGAATCCCTCCCTCCCTTCATTTCTGCTCAGTGGATAGAGCCCTGAAATCAGGGAAGACACTAGTTCAAATCTGGACCCAGACATTTACTAGCTGCGTGACCCTGGGCAAGTCACTTAATGTTCATTTGCCTTAATCCACTGGAGAAGGAAATGATAAACCACTCTAGTATCTTTGCCAAGAAAACCTCACATGGGGTCACATAGAGTAGATCAGACCTCAACAACAACAACTATCCTCTATGGTTTCATAAGTCTAGGACTGTAAGATTCTAAGTCTAAGATTCTGAGTCTAAAATTCAAATGTTCTTTGATTCTGTAGAAGCAATTATACAATTTCCGCCACAATTCTCAAGCATTCATAAAGGTTACACAAGAAGTTTGTGACCAACTTTTGAGTTGCATCATTTTTACTAACTCTGAAACCAGAACATGACATCCTTCACTGACTGGAAATGTCTTAGCAGGCTCTGGTCCCTTCCCCCTTTTTCCATCCCTCCCCACTCCTAGCTACCACCACATAGGTGTGGTATTTTTAAAAGATTAAAAGCTCAGCCTAATTTACGTTTAAAGTGATGATCAGTTCCTAGTATGGCTTTACCAGAGATCAATGGGGTTGGTTAGAGAGTATCTTTTTAATGAGAGAAAACCAAAAGGTGGGGCCCAGACATATTGCAAATCCCTTGCCTTGATCTGATTGTAATAAGTGAATTTTCTGTCATAAATGGTGTATAATCACATTCAGTCCTATAACCTCATTTCCAGTCATCTTTATTCATTGTTGTTTTTATTCCAAGAATTCCTTGGCATGTTTGAGGAGCTACTGAAGTGTTTAATAGCTGTTCAAAGTAACAACATGCGCTGTTTAGAGCTAAACTGAGGGGAAAATAGACTTAACCAGTTGGGTCATTATCTTTGTAAGTAATGTGTTTGCTTGGGACAGGGCATGAAACAAACTTGTCATATGGAAACAACCAATGTTCAGTACATTCATAGCCAAAAGGCATCCATCATAGAGAAATAACTATGGATTGAGGAGTTGCGTAGCTGGGCTTCTCACCCCTACTTCGGCTGCTCGCTTGCTGGGTGACCTTCAGCCAGTCTTTCTCTATTCCTCAATTTTCTTGTCTACCAAAAATGGACAGTAAACCCTGCCCTGACTCCCCCACGGTGTCTAATGATGTGATTCTGGTAGTGCTTTTTAAACCATAAAGCACTTGGTAAATGGTCAAATTCAATTTGATTTAGCAAAACCATTACATTCATAGCTAGAAAAGCAGCTTGTCCTAGTGCCATAAATAATATGCCTTCAGTTTTAAAGACTCAGGTTCAAATCCCACTTCTGTTGCTTATTAGCTACTGGAATAAAACTAACAACTAAATTATAGAAGGCAGTTAGGTAATACGGGAGATAGATTGCCAGGTCTGAAGTCAGGAAGATTCATCTAACTGAGTTCAAATCTGGCCTCAGACTCTAGCTGTGTGACCCAGAGTAAGTCACTTAGCCCTGTTTCCCTCAGTTTCCTTAGCTGCAAAATGAGCTGGAGAAGGGAAGGAATGCCAAACCACACCAGTATCTTTGCCAAGAAAACCTAAAATGGGGTCATGAAGAAACAGATATGCCTGAAAACAACTGAACAACAGCACTAAGTTATAGATGGAATAGTATCTGTTACTGTTGCCCCATATTCCAGAAACTGTTCTAATCACTGAGGGTTACAAAGACAAAAATGAAACAGTCTTGCACTCAAGGAGCTACAGTTGTCCTGGAGGTGATAGATTTCAATCTATCAAAATTTCAATCTATCAAAAAATGAGGTTACTTGTGAAAGCAAAGAACACATCATTAAAAACTAGAATGACTGGGGAGACTTCATTGATGAGAAAATGATATGTGATATGATCCTCAAAGATAGAAAGAGGAAGTGCATTCTAGATATAAGGCGTGGTTTATGCAAATATTTACAGGTGAGAGAGAGAATATAGTTTCATCCTGAGTATTGAATGGAACATAAGGATGCCAAAAGAGGAATAGTATGAAATGGGGCTGAAAGGGCAAGGTAGAGGCAGATTTGGAGGTGCTTTACACGTCAGGCTGATAAAATTGTGTTTTATCCTAAAGGCAATAAAGAACTACTACAGACTCTGGAGCAGGAGTGACACAATCGGGCCCATGCCTTAAGAAGATAGTTTTGGCAGTCTGGGAGAAAATAAGTAGAAAAGAGAGACTGGAATCAGGGAGGACATTTTTCATTTAGGTGGTGAAGGTCTGACCAAGAGTTAGGTCCATATGATTGGAGAGAAGGGGTTAGAGTATGAGATCTTGTGAAAAAAGAATCAACAAATTTTAGCAGCTGATTGAAGTATTTGGGGTGAGGATGAAGAAAGGGTCAAGATTTGCTCCAAAGTTATAACTGGGAAGAATGCAGAGACTTCAAATCTCTTCTTCCCCTTCCTCTACCACACACTTATTCTGAGATAGCTTCATTTTTAAAAACCTTATCTTCTCTATCTTAGAATCAATACTATGTATTGGTTCCAAGGCAGAAGAGTGGTAAGGGATAGGCAATGGGGGTTAAGTGACTTGCTCACACAGCTAGGAAGTATCTTAGTCCAGATTTGAACCTTGGGCCTACCATCTCTAGGTGTGGCTCTCAATCCACTGAGCCACCCAGTTTCCCCCGAGATAGCTTTATTTTGAACAAATTACTTAGGACAGGACAGTCTCTCACACAATGACTTTAAAGAAAGTATAAGCCTTGTCCACAATTCAGTTCTGATCCTTCAATTCAATCAAAATTATTCTCAATTCAATTAGTCAAGGTACCATAGCCAAATGAGTTTGTTTCAAAGACTACAGGGAATAGAAATCAGTAGAAATGAAGATACAAAAAAGTAAGAGAGAAAGGTAAGCTTCTGGAGGAGAGAGGAAGGAATGAGATCAAGGGTACAAATAAAAGAATTGATCTTAACTAGGAAAAAGGTCATCTCTTTTTCAAAGACTGGGCATGAGGGCAGATGAAGTGTAGGAGTGAAGGAGGCCTAGCTATCAGGTGCAGGAGATAAGGAAATTGAACCAAAGGTCATGCCCTAGGCTCTCCTCTTTTCTTTTGATTTTTCCCTAAATTGACTTAATTTTCATCTTATACAGCTGATTCCTGTAAGATTTAAATTAATATCCAATAACTCCAAGTATTATATTTTATGTTTTATTAATAATCACTTGAAGTATAAGAAAATTAAAAGAACAAAAGTAAAAATCTGAGTAAAAACACCTGAGTAAAATCCTCCTGCCTCACCTCCCTCAGCCATATTTCTGGGAGAAGAGAGTGAGAGGGTGGAGCTACACAAAACTTATATTCTCCCTATGTTAGCACCTAACGTGAGAGGGAACATGGGAAGATGGGAAAGAGAGTTTCTGGGGAGCAAATTCTACTTATACAATTCCCAAAACTATATATCCAACCCTAGTTTCTCTCCTGAGCTCCAGTCTCCCATCACTAGTTGCCTATATAGGACATTTCAAACTGACTGCCCCAGACAGCTCAAACTTAACTGGTATGAAAGAAAACTCATTATCTTTTCCCAGAGAACCCATCCCTTTTCTGAACTTCTTATTTCTTTCGGGAGCACCACCATCCTAATAATCTCCTAGGTTCTCAACCTTAACTTTAGCCTTGATTGGAGGGCAGTTAGGTGGTTCAGTGGATAAAGAGGCAGGAGGCCCTTGGTTCAAATCTGACCTCAGACATTTCCCACGTGACCCTGGCCAAGTCACTTAACCCCCATTGCCAAGCCCTTACTGCTCGTCTACCTTGGAATTGATGCATAGTATTGATTCTAAGACAGAGGGTAAGTGTTTTGTTTTTTTAGAAGACAAAAAAATAGCCTTGATTCCTTACTATTCTTTTCCCTATATATTTGGAGCTATCAGTACAGGAGAAAAAATGTTGGATCTGATAGTGAAGGATATGGGTTCAAGTCCTGGTGCCACCACATACTACCTGCTCATTTGGAGCAAGTCATTTAACCTCTCTAGCCTTGGTCTACTCACCTGTAAAATAAGGACCAAGAGACCTTAAAGGTCCTTTTCATACCTATTACTCATTCTGTTCCCACATCTTATTTCTACTTCCATAACAACTTTGCATCTGACTCTTCCTCTCTACTCACATGGCCTTTACCCTAGTTTAGGTCATCTCAACTATTGAGATAGCTTTCTGTTGGTCTCCCCATGTCAAATGATTCATTCTCCCACCCATCCTCCACAAAACTGCTGAAGAGAATTTCCAAGAGCACAAATCTGACCATGTTACACCTCCACTCAGTAGAATCCAGTCTTTCCCTATCATCTAAAATGAAATATAAACTCCTTTGTCATGTAAAACCTTTTACAATGTGGCCCCAACCAACTTTTCCAGCTTTACTACATATGCATAAGATAATACCTCTTGGACACTGTGTAGTCCAGTCAAACTGACCCTTTTTCTGTTGTTCACACCTGAAGTTCCATCTTTCTTTTTATGTTTATTTTTTTATATCTTTACACAGGCTGTCTTCCATATTTGAAATGCCCTTCTTCCTCTTAAAATTCCTTCATTTCTTTCTCAACCCTTCCTTCCTGTCTCAAGGTAAGTACTACTTCTTCATGAAGTTTTTCCTGATCTCTCCAACTCTTAGTACTTTCCTTTTCCAAGTCACATTGTATTTATTTTGCATCTATACCATACATACTTATTTCTGAATGTGCTGCCTCCCCTAATGAGAGGGGGTATGTAGCAAGAGGACAAGAACATTTCATTTTTATCTCCTAGCACCTTGCAACAGTGACTGGCACATAACAGGTACTTAGTAAATGTTTGTTGGTTTTATGGATGGGTGGGCTCAATTTTTCCAATAAAGTAGGAAGCTGAAAATATCATTGCTGAAAGAAAAAAGCAAACAAACATTATTAAAGAACTGATATCTGCCAGGCCCTGTGTCAAGCACTTTATAAATGATTTCTTATTTGATCATCACAACAACCCTTAAAAGGAGGTGCTATTATTATTCGAATTTTGCATTTGAGGAAACTGAGATAAAGAGAGGGCAAGTGACTTGCTCAGTGGAACATAGCTAATATAGTGTTTGATGTCAAATTTGAATTCAGGTCTTCATGACTCCAGGCTCAACACTCTATCCACTGAGCCACCAAACCTCCTCTACTAAGAGATAAGGGGATGAAGGAGGTTTAGAGAGTTTGAAGAAAAGGGGGTTTGAAAACAGTAGTTTCTAGAAATGTAGTATTGTCAATAAGAAAAGAAGAAAAGGCTTTCTAGGCAAAACTGAAGGTGCAGTTCAAATTAGATGACGCAAATTTGTATTGGACCCAGTTAATGGTATTTGGTAGCACAGGAGACAGAGAATTCTCAGCAGGTGGTGGAGGTGGGAGAGGGTTGTTGACCCAGGATAGAGGATTGGTGGGGGATATATAATGATGAGAAGACAAGTTGAGCTGGTCAACTACAAACACTATAAAGGAGAAAAGTGCCACCAGACATAGGGAAAGAATTGGGAAACAGGACGTGATTGAAAGACTAAAGATCCCAATGGGAATGAAAAATAAAGATTTAGAGTGAGACAAAGTAAGAGATGGAAAAATAAGAGATATTTTTAATAAGGCATTTTTAAGTTAAAGATTATAAAGTTAGCATAGTTATAGAGGTCAGTGAAGAATTAAGCTACCCTTGTAACTAAGGTAGATCTGAGGCTGCTGGATAAATGGGAGATCACAATGTTTGAGGAGACATATATTGAAGCATCCATTTCTAGGAGTGAGGACAGAGTAAAACAATAACATTGCAATCCAGGCATAGAATTTCTTTGAAAAAGGAGGGGAAAGTGGCCTGAAAGCTTGTATCATGGCTACAAAGATATGGTTGAGATGATATGGACAGAGAGTGAACTTTTAAGGAGGAGGTACAAAGTTATGGAAGCAGGGAGGATCTGAATGTGGCAATGGGGGCCAATGAGAAAACTAATTCCTCTCTTGGCCAGGGTGTCCAATAAGGTAAAAGAAAGAGGAGTCTGCACTGAAGAGGATAGCAATGGATTTTGTATCTTCTAGAAATAAATATCCATGAGCTCCAAAAGATGGAAAGAATGTAAGGTGAAAAAGTCTAGGGAGAAGGGAAGTTGTTAAGAATAGAATGGTAAATCCAGAGCATACATTAGACTAGACAGGCAAAGACTAAATTGCAAATTGTAAAGCCATTTGTACACTCAAAGTCCTCCATAAACTATAAGTTTATTTGTAAATGTTAAAGTACATTTAAAACTGTTATATACAAATGGGAAATATTATATATCTGGTTCTCATCTTTTTTCACAAAGATGTCATTATCTTTATTATTCTTTAATATATACTTAGTTAAGTTTAATATTTAACATAATATATTTAATACTTGTTATTCTTTAATATTTCATGTTCTGTAGACTATTGCACAGATATATAAAATAACTGCTTTTATAATTAAATTTAAAAGTATTGGGATGTAAATTGATCTTGATAGATTCACTGAAAGCATCTTTGGAACAATTCCAATAGCAGACAGAATAATGTATTTTATTCGCACATGACTTTTATTTCATCCACTAATACTCTGTATTTGGAAAGCTTTTATGTTCCACATAGCTTTGAGATGATGAGCATTTGGTATGACAAAATCTATAAATATTGTCTGCAAAGTTTTATGGATCAATGGTATGTGTAGGCAATTGTGGGTAATAGCCCTGACTATGATAATGGTCTAGTTTATTGGTTGAATTCTCAAAGATAATTTTGAGGTCTGTATTTGTAGGTTGGGGATTTATTATCTGTTAGCTAATGAAAGATAAGCTTATGATATGTAATTCTAGTCAGCACATGATATCTTCCTAGGTATTTGGTAAATAGTTGCTAATTTTTTTTCATCTACAATGATATCTACACAGTACCACACGGTATCTACCTTCTCCTTGCATAAATCTTTCTTGATCAAGAATTTCTGAGGAAGAATTCATGACCTAAGATTCTTTAAGGATAACTCTTCTGTAGTTTGTGGTGGCAATGATCTTCAGTTGCCCTAACATCCCACCATTTCTATAAAGAAGTCCATGTGACCCAGACATTTGGTTGATTCTTCTTTGTTGACATATTGTTGGATTAATTCATATGGATGTTGCCCACAGAGGGCCTTTAGATTCCACTCTTGGATCTTAGCCATTTCATAAGTTCTGACCAGAAGTAAATCATTTTTTGTCATTCTGCCAGTCCAGCATCATGTACTTATTGTAAGCCTGATGACAGTGAAGTGACTTCTGCTTGTTCCAAAAATAATAGCATTTTATAACCTTAACTAGGCTTTTGTTAGGATGCTTTTCATCTCTTCAATCTTGCATTTTCAAAAGTGTATGTTAATAGTGGTGCTCCATAGGCGTTATTATATAGCTATTTGTTGCTTTAAACTTGTTTTTCCCGTTGAGCTTTTAATTCAGAGTGCTGATAAGTCTCTTGAAATACACAGCCACATATTTCTCATTGAAAAGTTTATGCTCAATTTGTCTTGCCTGAAGATATTCGAGTCCAAATGATATTTTGATGTCACTGGAGAAAGATTCCAAAAGACACGGTTTTTTAATTTGTTTTTTTTTTCATGGAGTCATATAACTTTGTTATCCAGGTACATCAAATGATTAATAATTTTTTTTGTATGACTTCCTCTTTAATTCTGAAACCATACTCAGTTCCATTTAGGTAAGATGGCAGTGGTTTCAGGCTAGGTAGAATCATTGTTGTTGTTTAGTTGTTTTTTAGTCATGTTCAACTCTTCATAACCTCATTTAGGATTTTCTTGACAAAGATAATGGAGTGGTTTGTCTTTTCCATCTCCAGCTCATTTTATAGATGCGGAAACTGAGGCAAACACGGATAAGTGAATTGCCTAGGGTCACACAGCTATTAAGTATCTGAGTCCAGATTTGAATTCAGGATGATGAGTCTTCCTAATTCCAGACCCAGCACTCTATCCACTGTACCACCTGACTGCTGAGGTGTCTCCCAAAGAATATCACATTTTATATCAGTTGTTCTCAACTTTATTGTTTTGGTGGTATGTTGTAAATAGAGAATGATTTTCAATGTGGGTCCCAAAGGGTCTAGCATTCTCACAATGCCTGAATCTATTTAATGTATTTGTAATACCTGAATAAGCCATGGGTACAGAACTGAGCTAAAGGCTTTGTATTGATTAATATGGCAATACTAATTGCCCTGGGACTTTGGGGCACACATTTTGCTCTTCAATGAATATATTGTTTTGCTATGTTTGTAGATTTTTAAATGTTATAAGCTCTGAACGTTTTCTATTTATACATACCTACAAAGTACAGAAACACACAATTTGCCTATATTTGAAGATATCACTTGTGTTCTCATATTGTAGTAGTATATTATGAAGACCTCTTTAAAAAGGTTGGTTCCAGCGTGTATATGAGAGGAGACTTCTAAGGCATATTGCCAGTAACTAATGTGCCATTGTGAAACATTTGAACTCATCATTATCCATTTTATCAGGTCCTTCCACTTCCCAGTTTTTCAGAAAAGCTAGAGTTTCAATTAACAGCCACTTCCCTTAATGTAATTCTCTTGTTGTTTATCATATGGACAAGGCTGAAACTTTGTGTTTTACATTTTTTAAACAACTTTTGGAGTTGGTTTTTGGGGGTTTTTTTGTGTTGGACTTCTTGTGACTCTATAGATGGCCTGAAAATTTTCTACATCCTCTTTCTTTTAGAGAAGCAAAATGGAAGTCTAAATGTGGCAGACATTTTGAGAGGGGAATGTTTTTTTCTTCTCTGATTCTTGAATCTTAAGTCATAATAGTAAAGGGTTTTTTATTATTAATATTGAATTGTGTATTTTGTTTATACTACTTTGATCCTATGTCACCTTAAAATTTTGACTTTGAGATTCTAGTCTGCCTTGATTAGCAACTGAAAGTAAAGTATACTTTTATTTTCTGCCTTTCTTTCTACATGTCATTTTTTGTTGCTTTCAAGTAGATGACATGGAGTTTGTATTTTTTCTACTTTACATACTGGCCAAGTATCAATAGTATCATTGTTGTTGTTGTTTCATTCTTCTCGTTCTTGTGTTGTTGTTTCATTCTTCTCGTTCTTTTTTATGGTGGTAAGCCAGAAATAGTTCTACAAGAAGTCACTACCCTGCTATGGTCCTCTTACACATAATGGTCTACAAACTATTACACTATTGGGTTGTTTTAACTGCTTTTTATAATTGAATGCAAGTATCAGAATGTAAATCATGTAGACTCACAGAAAACACCCCCAGCATCACCTCACCAGAAAATAGGACAAGAAAGTTGTTCTTGTTCCCACATGATTTTGATCTCCTCTGTTAGGTATGTTTTGACAGCTTTTTATTCTATATAATTTAGAAATTATGAGTATGAATTCATAGAGACAGATATTTAAAAGATTGCTCTTTAGAGTTTTGTGGATCAGTGTTATGTCCGGGTGATTGTTGGCAATGATTCAGTCAGTGATAGCAATCTAGCTTCAGTAGTTTTTTGGTTGAATTCTACAGGATATTTTGAAGACTGCATTCATAGTTTGGGGATTTGCTGCCAGTCTGTCCATAAAAGAGTGAACTTTGGATGTATGATTCAAGCCACCAGCTTACGTCTTTTTTAGCTATTTAGTATGTTCTAAGTGTCGACAGCTTGTAATGATGTTATTTCTATTATTTCCTCCTATAATCTATGTCGATTCTATTATTATAATTGTTATTAGAAAATGGAAGGGAAGAGAAGGATGATGTTAGACAGAAAGTAGAAGCAGATGTGAATTGGGGTGAAGCCTACCATGATCTATCCTCCATTCTCGCTGATGTCTTTTGGTTTAAAAGGTCAGGAAATAGCGCCCTCTGTGTTTATACATTATATCATGAATAGATAGTGTAAGGAATGGATGGATGGGATGGATGGATAGATTGGAACAATCAACCAATGGATGAAGGGATGGATGGGTGTGTGGATGAATAGATCATTGGATTATTAAAAGCACTTTCATGATGTAAAAGTTCTACAAAGAATGTTCTATGATTCTAATTTCTCTTCTAGTTCTGTGCTCCCACATCTCCTTCAGCCTAAATAGACTGTCTTGGGGTAGCTTCAGAAAATCACAGAATTCAGAACTGGAAGGGACTTTAAAAGGTAGAACATGGAATGTTAGTCATGGAAGAGACTTTAAAAGATTGTATCAGAGGAAGGGGAAGTTGAACAAAGTCTTAAAGAATGGATGGGATCTTTAGGAACAGAGAAGGCAAGAAGCAGGACATTTGAGGTGGGGAGACATACTCCAAGAGTTTCCTAGTTCCAATCAAATTGGAATATGGTTGGTGAAGGGGAATAATAGGAGATAAAATTAGAAAGACCGGTGGAGTTAGAATTTAGCTACAATACCAGAAAGTTTGGATTTTATCTTGAGGACTAGAGGAGGCCTCTGAAAGTTTTTAATCAGTGAGTGGCTTTAGGGAGATTAATTTGTCAGCTCTGTGAAGGATAACTAGATCAAAGGAGAGATCAAAGGCAGGGAGACATATCAAGCACCTAGGCAAGTGATGATGAGGGGTTGAACTAGATGAGTAGAGAAAACAGAATGGATGAGAAAGAACTTATACCATCAGCTAGGTGACTCAGTGAATAGAGAGCCAGGCCAAGATACTGGAGATCCTGGGTTCAAATGTGGCCCAGACACTTCCTCCTAACTGTGTAATTCTGGGCAAGTCGCTTAACTTCAATTGCCTAGATCTTTACTGTTCTTCTGCCTTGGAACCCATACTTAATGTCAATTCTAAGAGAGAAGATAAAGGTAACTTGGAGGATGCTGGTGCTCCCAACAGAAACAGGAAAATTGAAAGGACAACTAAGTTTAGGGGAAATGGTGATTCATTCTATTTTGGACATAATGAATTCTGGATGCCAATAGAGTGTCCAGGGGATGATGTTCAGCAGGCCACTGAAAACATGAGGCTGAAGATTAGAGAAATTATTAAGGATACCAATAAAGACCTGGAAGTTCTTTCATCTCGTGAGACTTACAGAGGTCTAAATTGCTAAAATTGAAAGAAGTCTTAGAGATCAGTTGTAGGTTAATCTCCTAATTTTCTAGAAAGAAAATTGAATCTCTAAAAAGTGAAGCAGTAAGTGACCAAGATACTTACCAGATCCTAAGTGACAGAAGTAGGATTCAAACTATGGCAGCATTGAATGTGAAGAGGAGACCCAATTTGGGAGTCCAAAGGAACTAAAGTTTAAAGCCTCACTGTGATGTTTTTTAAGAGTTAATCTCCTTTTTTTTTTTAAAATAAAGAGATAGAAATAGATAACCGTTGAGCTCTCTTCCAATTCTCAGGACATAGTTCTATTTTTTTTTTTACCTTCTGTCTTAGACTCAATACTGTTGGTTCCAAGGCAGAAGAGCAGTAAGGACTAGCCATTTGGGGTTAAGTAACTTGCCCAGAGTCACACAACTAGGGAGTTTTTAAGGTCAAATTTGAACCCTGGACCTCCTGTCTCTAGGTCTGGCTCTAAATGCACTGAGCCACCTAGTTGCCCCAATCCTATTCTTCTAACTCCATATCCACTTTCAGGGCACTAGAGTGTTTATTATGGGTGAATGGATGGTTGGAATCTTTAGCTTATACCAGCCACTCATCTGTCAAACAATTTAGGCTTAGGAAGAGCTAACCTGATCACTGGAACGGGGGAAGACAAAGGAGAAATGTAGTTTGCAGACAATTTTTAGTTGGTCTGTATTCACATAAGCCCTAATGCCTATTGTCCAGAAGTTTTTTCCTCTAATTTTTAAGCCCATGTGTATTTTAAAGGAAATTCAATCTGTATGTTTCTGATTCATGTACACTTTAATCATTACACTGCTATTTTGTAAGAATCATTTGAAGTCCAGGAAGTCTTTTGATGCTGTTTAAAAGGCTTTTAATAAGCATTTTAATCCTTTTTCTCTTAAAAACAGGAAGGGATAGTTTGCCAGCATTAAAAAAAAAAGCCTTCAGCACCAGAAGGTCCAAGCTTGGTTCTAAACTCTAACCCCAGGAGTTCTCAGGGACTCCTAATCTTAGACAGATGGGAAGTTCTATCCCTGACTCCAGCTCTAAAACCCCTACTCTTCAGAGAGGAGTAATACTTCCTCCTGCCCAGATACTGTAACCACATACATATTTGCTGTTTCACTGGCCTAGCTTCACAAGGGAGGGCAAGTGATCTACAACATGTACAATCATGTTCTGAGAAGACTGGAGTTCTATTCCCCCAAAATCTCCCCTCTACCCTTCACAGTCTCTGAAATTTCACCATGGATATTTTGAATCTCTTTTCTCTGTTCTCTGGGTTTTCAACATTCTTTTGTCTTTAGAGAGCTGCTCCTACTCCTGTCATTCTACAAATAAAGAGACACCCAGAGAGATTAAGTGACTTCCCCTCAGCCCCTTTGTAGTAAGTAGCAGGGCCAGTCCCTTCTGAACTGCAATGGACTATAGATTCACCGAACCATCAGCCGTAGATTTTAGACCCAGAAAGGACTTTTTTCTTTTTTCTTCTTCCTCTTTCTTTTTAATAGACCTGTGATTTCACTGTACTACAAGGCTAATGGTTAGTGATTTCCTCTACAACACAGGTCAACACTTTCTCTTCAACTTCCAGTCTTGCTTCATTGCCCAGGGATACTGAAAGGTTAAGTGACTTTCCCAGGATTACACAGCTAGTCTGGTACCAGAGAAAATACCCAGGTCTCCCTGACTCTAAGGCTAGACCTCCTATTTCCATGACCCTTTTTAGTCCAATCCTCTTATTTTACAGAGAAGGGAAAAGAAGACCAGAAAAAGAGAATGACTTGCCTGTTGAAGGTCACATGACAAGTCAGTGACAAATTGAAAGCCACTAAGGAGTATTTCAGGCATTGGAGGTTACTGCTCCTCTCTCCCCTTAACTTGGAAGAACGGAGAAAGTGTCCTATTGTCTCCTTTCCCCATCCCCCAGTATCCCATCACTACTTGCTCTCTAGAAATGATTCATTGCCCTTTGACAGAATCTTGCCCCAGGAGGTAGCATGGAGATGTACAAATTCAGCACATTTAGGTGATAGATACTAATAATAGTTTACAATTAGATAGCACTTTTAGGCTTGTGAAGTCAACAGTACAAGTAATATATTATACCCATTTTACCATTGAGAAAGGTGAGGTTTAGAAAAGTTAAGTAATTTATCCCTAGCCTAGTGCTTTTAAATGTTTTATCAGTAACTTGGATGAAGGTATAGAGGCCATGTTTATCCAATTCACAGTTGACATGAAGCTGGAAGGGATAACTAATATTTTGGGTGTGGCATAAAATGTTATTACCATTTTGTTGTCATTCAGTCATTCAGTTATTATCTCGAACTCTTCATGACCCCATTTAAGACTTTCTTAGCAAAGATACTGGAGTAGTTTCTCATTTCCTTCTATAGCTTATTTTACAGATGAAGAAACAAATAGGATTAAGTGATTTGCCTAGGGTCACACAGATAGTAAGTGTCTGAGGCTGGATTTGAACTCAGGAAGACAAGTCTTCCTTTCTCCAGTCCTGGAACTCTCTCTCTGCTGTACCATCTAGCTGCCCATTTACAAATAGGCATTGCCATTTACAATACACTTCACTATTTAAATATAAAAGTATTATAATTTACAAAGCACTTTCATATCCACCATTTTGTAGGGTCTCTACACCATCTCCAAGAGATTATTACTCCTATTTAACTAATGAGGAAAAGGAGGCCCAAGAAGAAGTGGCATAGTCAGGGCTGAAATACAGGAAACTAGAATACCTGACTCTCCCTGACACCAGATAAGCCTTCTCCCCCTTTTATCTCTCCAACATGGGGGCAACTTCTTTCCTATAGAAAAGGGATGTGTAGACCTGCATTTTCTTCTGTTTTTAATCAGTGACCTTTCTGTCTGCCTGGCAAGGGTAAGGATCCCATTCCCAGAGGAGGGGGGAAGGGTCACATTTCCCAATGGCAGGTGAGGGGTGGAAAAGGACTTTGATCTTGGCCTTGGCTCCTGCACCCTTACCTTCTTTCATTCAAAATGACTATCTTCTGATTGTGTCAATATCTGGCTGAGCTGACTTTAGCTGATTTTTTTTTTAACTGGTGAGCTTACATTTTTTGTAGCAAATGATTAAAAAACACTTTTAATGTACCCAAACCTTTGCTTCATCAATATCACTGGTGAAGCAATTTAATTCATCCTGTATGTCCTGAGCACCCTCTGGGGATTAGTCCTGTCCTTCCAGCATTGTGGGAAAAGGGGAGGAGAAGTCTGGGAAGAAGGAATATAGACCCTACCATTAAAAGCTTTAGGGGAAGGTCAGGAATGGACATAAATAGACTAGGGAGACCAAACTAGCACAAAAGTTAATATAGGACAGATCTTAGCATATCACAAGCCTCTCGTCCTATCTCGATGAAATCACCAGTCCTATAAAAACAAAATAAAATCCTTATTATATTTTCCAGAAAGGGGAAGGGGAAATTTAGGCAATGTAAAACTAAAAGACATAAATAAATAATGATTCCCTTCCTCTAAAATATCTTCAAAGCATGCATAGATTTTTTTTCTCATTAAAAATTGTATAGATGTAGGGCAGCTAGATTGAGGTCCAGGCCTAGAAATGAGAGGTCCTGGGTTAAAATCTGGCCTCAGACACATCCTAGCTTTGTGACCCTGGGCAAGTCACTTAACCCCCATTGTCTAGCCCTTATCACTCTTCTGCCTTGGAACCAATACACAGTATTGATTTTAAGATGGAAGGTAAGGGTTTAAAAAAATAATAATAAACTGTGTCTATGTGAAAGTAGACATGTGGATTAATAGTTATTAATAACTAGTTTTGGGGGGTTCCAAAGTTGGTATCCTTCCAAACTTTCATTTTCCAGAAAAATCATTCCTTTAATCCCCATGAAATTATGTTATCTCTAGCATAGCTTTCTTCTCTGCATATTTGGTCTATTGCTTCTTTTTCCATCTTTTTTTAATGTCATTTCCACTGTCTCAGGCAACCCAACATCATTCTACGTAATTCACTCTTTCCTTTGCCACTGGGTAGAGCTCTCACACTGGCAAAGGTCCTCAGTCCAGTCTTGACAAAACAGTCAATCTATAAGGCTTTGTTAAACTCTGTCCATGTGCAGGATAGAATGCTAAGTGCTGAGTCTATAAAGATAACATTGAAATTACCCCAGCCCTCAAGGAGCTTACTTTCAGTTGGTGGGGAAAAACAAACAAACAAACAAACAAACAAACAAAAAAACAACCTTACTTGGAAGAAGAGTTTTCCCTGGCTCTCACAGGCTGAGCCCTCTCTTCTCAATGGGTATGAATATTCCCATGCCCTTGGGTTCCATTACCTAGTCAAAGATTCCTAATCTAATCTGATTTATGTTCTTCAATTCCTAACACTTGAGTAAGGACCACATAGCAAAGTTTCTTAGATGTTCAACAATAGTCCTTTCTGATCTCTTTTGTTATATTCTATTTTTGGGAAATTCCCAAGTAGATAAATCTATACCAAAAACTAAAACCACCTTCAAGGTATCATAGTCTCAGAACTGGAAAAAAACCTGAGTGAGGATCTAATCTAACCACCTTACCTGTACAGAAACTATATCATTCTTGACTGGTATTTGGCTTCTGCTTGAATCCCTCGTGATGGGGGACTTACTACCTCTCTTTCAGAACAGTATAACATATAGAACATTGGATTTAGGACATGGGTTCATATACTACCTCTGCCACTTTGACCTCTGTGACCTTGTGCCCAAGTCATTTAAACTCTCAGAGTATCAGTTTTCTAATCTCTGCAATGAAGGAGTTGGATTGCATGAGCTCTAATGCTCCTTCTAGATCTAAATCTCTGATGCCAAGATCCTAAGGCAACTCATTCAACTATTGAACAGATACAAAGGTTCATTCTTTGGCTGACCTAAAATCTGTTCCCTTCCCTCTTTTTGTTCCCTCCTGAAAACAAAAAAGGTAAGGCCAAATACAATAATCCTATGTTAGAGCTGGAAGAGTCCTCAGAGATTATCTAGTCCAACCCCATCATCTTACAAGTAAAAGACCAGAAAAGTGGAAGGACAGAACTGTGCTAAGGTCACATAGCTAGAAAGTACAAAAGTTAAGTTTTAAACCCATGCCTTCTGACTCTATCCATATCTAGTTATCTTCCATTATATTGTGAGATCCTTGAGAGCTGAGACTGTCTTTTACCTTTCTGCACATCTTCAGCACTTAGCATAGTGCCTGACACATAGTAGGAGTTTAATGAATGCTTATTGACTGACTGACTGACTTTCATCTACATCACACTGGCCCTGGCTTAATAGTCTAGAAGATTCTTGAAGACAATATGTCCCCTCTTAGTCTTCCTATAAATCCTCAATTCCTTCACTCAGTTTTCATACAGCACAATTTTAAATCCCATCAACATCCTGATAACCATGTATATGCTTAGCTTATTATTTATCAAATTATTTCTAGTAATAGCTTAAATTTATCTGATGATTAGGAGGCAGCTGGGTGACTCGGTGGATAGAGCACTGGGCTGTAGTCAGGAAGATCTGAGTTCAAATCTATCCTGACACACTGCCTCACTATATGATCCTGGGCAAGTCATTTAATCTCAGCTAGCCAAAAAGATCCATAGGAGAAGGAAATGGCAAACCACTAAAGGATCCTTGTCAAGAAAACTTCATGGATAGCTATGGTCCATGGGGTCATGAGGAGTGGAGCATGAATGAACTGAACAACATTTGATGATTAAGGGGAAGCTAGATGGCTGAGTTAATAGAGTTCTGGGCCTGAATTCAAGAAGATCTGAGTTCAAATTCAACCTCAAATACCTATTAGGCAAGTCACTTATCTTCTGTTTGCCTTAATCCATTAGAGAAAGAAATAGCAAATCACTCCAATATCTTTGCCAAAAATAGCTCATGGACAGCATTGGAGTGCTACTATCCATGGAGTCATGAAGACTTGGACATGACTGAACAACATCTGATGTTTAAGATTTACAAATTATTTTAGTAATAATAGCTCGCATTTATATAACACTTTAAAGTTTTCAAAGTGCTTTACAAACATTTGATTTTATCCTTACAACAACTCTGGGGAACAAGTGTTATCATTTCCCTCATTTTACAGATGAAGAAGCTGAGGCTAGAAAACATTAAGTAACTTACCTAAATTCACATAGCAAATAAATGCCTGAGGCCAAATTTGAATTCGGGTCTTCCTGACTACAGGCCCAGCACTCTATCCATTATAGAATCAAAGATTTTCAATTGAAAGGGACCTTAGGAGTCATTTAGTTCAGTCCCTTACTTCATAGATAAGGGAACTAAGGTCCAGAAAAGTGATTTCCTCTAGGAAACAGTCCAATGACAGATTGAGATTTGAACACAGATCTTATGATTATAAAACTCATGCCCTTTCCACTGTATAACACTGCCTAGATTTTATCTAATCTCAAGTACACCTTGTGAAGTAGGACATGGATTATTACTTGTATTTTTCTGGCAAGAAAAGTCATATAGAATCTTCTTTTGGTCATCAGGCAAATGCTTTCCACCATGCTCCACCCTTCTGGTTCCTAGATTTCTTCATATGAGTTTATTTTCTTAATATACAATGTCATTCTGCCCCACCCCTCTTAACCTATTATCAGAAATTAACAGGGCCAGGATTCAAACTCAGATCCCTTTAACTACAAATCCAGTGTTCTCTCTAATAACTCCAGGTTGTCTACTAAAATTTGATGTACAAAACAGGAAACAGCGTTGCAGATGGGAAATTATTGTTATCATTGTTGTTCGACTTTTATTTTTGAAGAAAACCAACAGTATCACAAAGTGATATCTTGATTTGCCCATGAATCAGATTTAAGTGAAGCAATTGCACAAGGTTGTCCACCTCACCCTCTTTTTCAGAGTCATCCAAGTCCAGTGGCAAGACAAAAGTCGGGATGGCCCAGGATGCAATAAATGATCTTTGAAGTCTGACCAGGCTCAAAGCAATCCACAGCACTTGCTTCAGCTGCCTTCATGGCCCTTGGAACAAATTGTTCTCACTTGCACATTCCACCAGTGGAAATCTTCACATGCTTGCTGTAGACATCACCCTACTACTGGAGAGGAAAAAAAGCAGGTCACCTAGGATGAACTTTAACAATGATAGAACTCTAGTCCTCTTGTGGCAAAGAAGCTCAGGGGACTTGGAAATTCTCTTGTCAGCCAAGCTGAGGAGGAAGTATATTGTGGTGGAAAAGGTATTGTACTTGAAGACAGAAGACTTTGGTTCTAGTCAAGTTCTCTAGCTCTCACATTGTGTCATACTCAGCTCTACCTTCCCTCCCTGCATTCCCATGTTGCTCAACATTCCTCTTCCGACATCAGATATTCTCTAATATTTCGAATGATTTCATAAATCTTTACATTTCTCCAAAAGCTCATTGTGTTTTTCTGGGAGAGAACAGGTCTAAGCCTTCATAGAAAGTCTGTGGTAGAAAAGATTCCCTGAGAACTGAACCTTGTTGACAGCTGCATGGGGCCTCTGCTTCAGCTCCAGCTTCTGTCCCAGGCCCATGGGCTAAGGGTTGACAGACCACTAAAAGGCAATGGAAAAACTGATGAATGCCCATTTTCAGGAAGATTTCAAAGAAAATTATTTTTCTTCCAAGAATCAATATGAAATTCCTTGAATCCTCCTCCATTGAACTAAAAACTGGGCTGAGGGCAAGGGTAAGACCCAGGGGAAACAGCCCCATGGCTCTTCCCACCCCACCTCAAGTGTTGTTGGGGGTTTTTTCCTGATGAATTCGGCTCCTGAGTGGGCCTGAATAAAACACAAGAGAACCAGAGGTGGATTTCAGGTAGGAGTGGGCAGAAGGGTTCAATGACTACCTCTCTACCCCCAAAGTCCAGAGCAGAGAAGCAGAATGACAGAAGGACATTTTTATGAGTCTATATAGGTTTATAATGTGCTTTTCTCAAATAGAAGGGCAAGGTGAAGGGATAAGAGAGGGACCATTAGAATGGGTGCTGATCAGGGAGGTCAGAAGAAATTAGTATTCTGAGGAGGGAGAGGCCAAAAAGAGCGGGAGAGAAGAGCAAACCATGAGGAAAAATAGATTGGAGGGATACACACATCTAGTAATTATGACTTTGAATGTGAATGGAATTAATTCACCCATAAAAACTGAAACAGATGGCAGAATGGATCAAAAACCAAAGCCCAGCAATCTGTTTTTTTACAATTAAGTGCTTTCCTCTCAATACTCCTGTAAGGAAAACAATGAAAGAATCATTTTTCCAAGTGAGAAAACTAAGACTCAAGCTAGTGAGGTGACTTTTCAAGGGTAATCTGACTTTTAAGGGTCACAGTAGGAACTTGACCTATTTCCTGACTGGACAAGTACTCTACTATTCAGTCTTTGTTGTTGTCCAGTCAGTTTTCAGTCCTTTCTCACTGGCTTTGAGCAGAATTCTGGCTCTTCGTCCTAGAGCCAACTGCCTCCCCACATCTGAATCCCTCCCTCACCCACAATGATCTGAAGAGCAGTTAATAGGACCACAGATCATAGAACTAGAGTTGGAAGGACCCTCAGAGGCCATCATCCTTTAACATCACAGATGAAGCAACTAAGCCTCAACAAGTTTAAATTAATTGCCTGAAGTCACATGACTAGAAATTGTGAGAAATATCAGAGGGAGAATTTTAACTCAGGTCCTCTGACATTGAATCAAAAGACCTGAGTCCAAACAATAATTCACTTTTATATAGTATATCAGAATTTATAATTGTACTTTCCTCACAACGAACCCTGTTAGAAAAGAAATACAAATATTATAGTGTCTGTTTTAGAGATGGGGAAACTTCTGAAAAAGAGAAGTGATAAGCACAGCTAGTAAATGTCAGAACTAGGCCTTGAACCTTGTTTTTCTGATTCCTATCCTAGTTTAGTATTCTATCCATGCCACTTTGATGTCTGTTCCATGACTGAAGTCTATGGAATTTGTAATGTTGTAAAAATAATAAGATAGGATTCTGAGAAACCTCTCCATAGTGAGCTTCAGCTCTTGACCCTCCCTCTTCAGCCTGAGGATAACTATAAGATAATAACCTCTGGCCTCATTGAGAACAAAGAGACAGAGAAGATCCCTTGGTCAAGCAAGCATCCAGACCATCATCACAAATGAAAAAATAAATAGGAGATACCAATAATTCAAACTAAACAATGATTTCTGCCTGTGTCATAGGAAGTAACTCCCTGAATTAATATTGCTCCATATGAGTCACTGTGATGGATTTATAATGTGTCTGTAATTAGGAGGCCCAGAAGATAGATCTCTGACTTGGAGTCAGGAAGACCTTAGCTTGAATTCTGTCTCAGACACTTGCTATTTATATGACCCTGGGCAAAGTTTCCTCAGCTACAAAATGAAGGGGTTGAACTCAATAACCACTAACATCCCTTTCAGCTCCAAATCTATAAAGCTATGAATATGTGGGAGGATAAGAAGAGGAAAAAACTCAGAATTGGGAGGCAGAGACCTCTCTGATCATGGGCAAGTCACTTCCACCATTAGTTTCCTTTCCTGTTGAGGAAATGAGGGGGTTGGACTAAATGGTTTCTACAATCCCTTCTACTTCCAACAATCTCTGCTTTAAAAATAATCCCCTTAAAGGTTTGAAGAATGTGTATTTTTCTACTTTCTAATTTCTTTCTCCCTACTCCCAGTAAAGACACCACCATTCTCTCAGTTACCTAACCCTGAAGTCATCATTAACCCTTTGTTCTTCATCATTCCCCATAGCTAATCACCTATCAAGTCCTATAAATGGTACATCTTGAAACTTTATATTCTCCTAGATTCCCACTACCACCATCCTTCTAGGCTCCCATAATCTTTAATTTGAGCTCATAGCCTCCCAGTTGATCTCCTGGCCTCCAGCCTCTCTCTTCTCCATTCTATCTTGGATAGCTTATTGGAGTTTTCTTCCCAACACGTGACTCTATAATGTCACTCCCAGGCTTAAAAACCTTTTGAGGGGCTTCTCATCACCAAGATGATAAAATACAAACTCCTTTGCCTAATATTAAAAGACCTCCTAGATCTAACTTCTACCTCCCTTTCCTCTTATCTCATTTGTTCCTCTCCAATGCCTTCTATGCACAAGTCAGACTGATCTAGTCAGTGTTCCTGGAACAAGAGCTGTGCTCTTCTTCCTTAATGTCTTTGCTCAGGCTGTCTCGTATGCCTTCCCCTTCTTTGACCCTTAAACTCAATTATCTCTGAGTTGGAAGAGTCTTTAGAGGGCAATTAGTCCAACTAGTACTGGAAATAGGAACCCTTCTACAACATACCCATAAATGGCCACCCAGCCTTTTCCTGAATGCCCAAGTGAAATGGAACTCACTATTTCCTGAAGTGACTGATTTGATTTGTGTTCCTAGGATCAGAGAGCTAGATTTGGAAGAGGCCTCAGAGTCCATCTAGCCCAACCCACTTATGTGACACATTAGACACATGATGAAACTGAAATCCATCAAGGTTAACTGACTTGACCAAGGTAACATAAAGTGTGATTTGAACACAGGTCCTCTGACTCCAGAAAACTATTTAACTCAAAACCTCTATGATTCCATAAACAATGTTCTTTCCATTGGGTTTTTTAATATCTTGTTTTATTGATGCTTCTTGTTACATCACATTCATTTCCAAATATTTCTCCTCTCCCCTGTAAACCATTGCTTGTAACAAAGAAAGGGGAGGGATAAAGAGGGGGTAGGTTCCACAAAACCAAAACAGCAAAAGTGCCTTTTATCATTTTCCATTTATATTATTATAGTCAGAGGCTGTATTTTTCCTAGTTCTGCTTACTTAACTCTCCATCAGTTTTTAATTTTAATTTTCCCATGATTCTCTGAATTCTTCATTTCATTGTTTCTTGTAGCACAATGATATTCTATTACATTCAAAGACCACATTTTCTTTAGACATTCTCCAATCAATGAAAACCTGCTTGTTTCTAAATTGTTGCTACCAGTCAGTCAACAAGTACTTGTTAGGTGCCTCCTGGGACAGCTAGATGGCACAATGGATGATGCTGGTCCTGGAGTCAGGAAGACTCATCTTCCTGAATTCAAATCTGGCCCCCAAAACTTCTGTGTGACCCTCGCTAAGTCACTTAACCCTGTTGGCCTTGGTTTCCTCATTTGTAAAATGAGCGGGAGAAGGAAATGGCAAACCATTCCAATATCTTTGCCAAGAAAACCCCAAATCCATGGAAAAAAAAACCCATGGGGGAAAAAAATAAAAAGTCAGCTATGACTGAAAAACAACTATGTGTCAGGCACTCTATGTGGTGATGGGAATACAAAGAAAGGCAAAAGGCAGTCCCTTTTCTCAAGGAGTGCACAGTTTAAAAATGGAGATAATGTATAAAACAATAATTCTGTACAGGGAAGAATATTAGCATGCCTTTTCCAGTAGCAATGGTAGCATTGATTTGATTATGACTCCATGATGGAAGAGGAGGGAAGGAAATAGGCAGGGGGTATAGGTTGGGGTAGCTGTTGAGAAAATGCCCAAATAATCAAGCAAAACATCATTGAAGACAGTCTACGTATGATGAGCCATGTGAGGCATTTACTCATCAGACCTGCTGGGGAACAGGGGATGAGAGATCCCCTGAGACCATGGTCTGTGATCCATGTTGGATAGTGACTGGTAAGAAGATGACTGGAGAGAATAGTCAGAGGATCTAGTTCTTAATCTTATCTCTACTACTTTCAATCTATATTGTGTGGTAGGTAGCCCTATGTATAGAGCACAGGAAAACTTGAGTTCAAATCCAGTCTCAGATACTTAATACCTATGTGAGATCTTGACAAGTCACTTAACCTCTGTTTGCCTCAGTTTCCTCATCTGTAAAAATGGCAATAATAATAATAGCACCTATTTCCCAAGTTGTTGTGAGGATCAAATGAGTTAATAATTGGAAAATGCTTAGCAACAATACTTGGCACATAGTATGTGCTAAATCAATGTAAGCAGTTGTTATTATCACCTTTAGCAAGTCCATAAATTGCATATTGTATTGTTCAGATAAAAGGAAGTGGTTAAGTGTTGTGATCTCTAAGCTCCCTTCTAGCTCTGAATTATGAATCCAGGAAAGAAAGGGTCAGTGAGCAGTCTCGTGGGTGTGGAACAAGAAAAAGGCTTACACTGTCTGATGTAGCCATTGTATTGATTTATTTTGCTTAACTATTCAATTCTGTTGCAAGGAAGGGTTTTATTGTTGGTAGGGGAAAGGGGGAAATCGTTGGGAAATAGCAGCACTTTTTTAAAAGAGCTTCAACAGAGCATTTTTTATATCTGCATTACAAGAAAGCAGTATGAGATAAGGCTAAAAATATGAGATTGGAGACATTGCAAAGGGCAATGAATCCTAGAATCAAGCATTCATCTTTTACTTAGGAGGCAGAGTGAAATGACTGATGGTTCTCAAGTGGAAGAGTGATATGTTCAGAACAGTCACTGCCCTTAAAGGTCACAAGACCTAAGGTTTAGAGCTAAAAGGTATCTGAGAGATTATCTAGTCCAGTCCTCGTGTTCACAGGTCTCAGAAGATATAGACACAAAAACCTTAGTACAAAGCAGGATATGATTGTGTCATAAGAGATAATAAATGCTACAGAAGTTCAAGAGAGGGAGAAATAATTTCCAGTTGAAGATGGAGGAGGGAGGAGGATCAGGGAAGATTTCCTGGATGAAGAAGCACCAGAGCTGGACCCTGACAAGTGGGTAGGATGCCAGTGGGTAGAGTGGAATATTACAAGCTTGGATAAAGCCTTCAGCAAGTTAAAGTGTGGAGATGCATTTGGGAGGTGCTGAGATAACCAGTTTGGTTGTATCTTAAGATTACCAATATGCAAGATGTGTAGCTGAAATTTGCAAAAACTTCACAAATATAACTAGAACACAATCCTACCTTTCCCCACCCACCCAATCTTATATATTTCAGACCTTCAGAGAACAGTGCCATGCAGGTTATACAAGAGAGTTGTTTTGGAAATGGAGTCTCAGAGGTGGAAGGAGCCACAGAGTATGTGAAACCCAAATTATATATGATCTCTTTCCCTCTTTACAGTGTCCCTAAACACACCATAATTCATAAGGAAACCTAGTACCCCTAGGGATAGCCATGTTGCACTTCGGGGCAGCAGCCAACATTGGGAGTTTTTCATTGTATTGAGCTGAAATCAGGCTCTCTTTGCACCTTCCATCCATCGCTCCTTGAAGCTTCCACTTCCCCCCAACCAATCATTCTGCTAAGTGAATAAATACCATGAGCCAGTGGGTGAGTTGTGGATTTAGGAGAAAATCCAGTCTGAGCATAAAAGCCCTTGAAGCGTTGGGTTTCAGCAGCTGCTCTGTGAGCAAATATTTCAATGGACATTGTTGTGAATGCAAGGCCATAGCTGGAGCCATGATCTGTTATCTGTAGTCTGTTACATAAATGCAGGTATTATTGCGAAAGGCAGGGTCAAGAACTCGGACTGGGCTGTTAGAGGCCCCTTCTCCTGCAAGAGGTGGCTGTGATATCCTGGAAAGAGCCTTTGACAGTGAGTAAGGAGGGGAGGGCAATGTGGTTGGAAAAAGGCAAAGAACCCTGGAGCTGGCATCAGAGGACCTAGATTTGAAAGACATTTCAGGTCCTTCATTTGACGCTGGATTTTGTGATTCCTTCCAACTCTAAAATCTAATCTTAGAGAGTTTAGTCCCTGTTCTGCCACTGCCTCAATAAGTGACCTTAGATAAGTCACTTCCCTTTGTTGGGGTCTCAGTTTCCCTATCTGTAAAATGAAATGATTGGATTTAACACTGATTAGTGGTGGATGAAGCAAGGGGTCTTAAGTCAGGCAGGTCTATGTTCAAATATGGCCTCAGAAACTTACCAGCTGTGTGGCACTGAGCAAGTCACTTTTCCTTGTTTGCCTCAGTTTCTCATCTATAAAGCAAACTGGAGAAGGAAATGGCAAACCACTCCAGTATCCTTGCCAAGAAAACTCCAAAAGGCAATCACGAAGAGTTGAAAACAACTAAACAACAACAGAATAAAGAAAGAGTTTTTAATATTTTTGTGCCATGGACCCTTTTGACTCTCTAGGGAAGTCAATGGACCCCTTCTCAGAATATTTTAAATGTATAGAATTTGCAGACTTAAAAAAATACAATATTTTTTTTAAAGGCATCTTCACAGAATTGCAAGGAAGTATACACATCCTGGATTCAGGGAGAACTTAATTACAGCCCAAACCCATTATAATGCAACTCATTGTTACAAAAAATCAGATAAACCACAGATGACATACTGTCCCCTGAAATGGACATGGGTGTGGGGCCCACAGAAAATCACAGTGTTCCCTCCTTCTCCACCAACAAGATCCACTGTCCTCGTACAGCAAAGGATGACAGAACTGGCAGAGATCTTAGAATCATAGAATATAAACTGTCAGAAGGGGAAGGAACCTTAAAATCACAGGACATCAAATATGGAATCTGGAAGGGATCTCAGAATCATAAATCATAGAATTTCTGAGCTCAACTCAAATGCTACCCACTTTAGAAAGCCTATCTTGATTCTCTGCCTCACCCTCCCCATGTCCTCCCTAAGTAGCTGTCTCCCCTTCTCTTTGAAAATGACTTTGTGCATACTTTGCATATATTTTATATTTACTCTTCTGTATGCACAATGCTTCCTTGCAGGAAAATACAAACTTCAAGAATTGCCTCATTTTTGTCCTTAAATTTCCCTTGTACCTAGTAGATTATGGGTGTATGGATGGATAGATAGATATATTGGTGGCACAATGGATAGAATGCTAGATCTGTTGTCAAGCAGACCCATCTTCCTAATTTCAAATCTAGCCTCAGACATTTACTAGCTGTATAACCCTGGGCAACTCATTTAACCCTGTTTGCCTCAGTTTCCTAATCTGTAAAATGAGTTGGAGAAGAAAATGACACTCCACTATCTCTACCAAGAAAACCCCAAATGGAGTCATGAAGAAACAGATTGAAATGACCGAACAACAACATCCTCTTATTATAGATTGGAAAATTAATATCCCCAAAGTGGAAATGATTAACAGCAGAGCTAAGAAGAGAACCAAGGTCTCCTGACTCCCAATTTGATGCTAAGAATAAATGAATATAAAGATGTAAAGCCAGGAACATAGTTACACTAGTCTTATGTGCTTGAGCTATGTCCTTGGGGCTATTGAAGAGGCCCTTTAGTAGAAGAATCCTGATGATCATGCTCAAAACAGTGAAAGCTTATTGGTAGGGGAAGGTAATCAATAGCATAGAATCTATAACTTGAAGACTCCTACTACTGCTCAATGCATCAAGAAGTGAGATGACATCAGGTCTTGGGCCCTACTGAGTTCAATTTAGGGCAAATTTTAAACTCTGGGTAATTGTTGTCCCTCTCTCTTAGTTCCTCCTTCTTAGTTAATAAAGTGCTTTCCTGGAACAAGAAGGTTGGGGACCCTTATTACAATCATTCCTGGCCCTACCCAAGGCCCTTCCTTTTCCTAGAAAAGGTGATACTTGTTCTAACAGTAACTGAATTGACCTTTCCAGTACACTTTCAATCACGTTCATCCTCTCTCAGATTTTCTATGGCAAATCCAAATTAAGTTCAAACTTGGCATTCAAGGTTCCCACAATCTAGGAGGCAGGATGGCAGGATAGAAGAAGGATAATTAGATTACAGGCAGGAAAACTGAATTCTAATTCTAATGCTGCCACTTGCTACTTATGTGACCTTGAGTAAGTCACTTCTACATTTTTTACCTTTGTCTCATCTATAAGATGAGAGGTTTGGACTAGATGTTGGTATTGGCATTGAGTCGTTTCAATTGTGTCCAACTCTTCATGACCCCATTTGAGGTTTTCTTGGCAAAGATACTGGAGTGATTTGCCATTTCCTTCTCTAGCTCATTTTACAGATGAGAAAACTAAGGCAAAGAGGGTTAAGAGAGGTACCCAAGGTCATACAGATAGTAAATTCTGAGGCCAGATTTGAACTCAGGAATGAGTATTCCTGACTCCAGGTTTGCTCCACTGGACCACCTATCTGCCCCTGGACTAGATGATCTAAGTCTAAATCCTATGCTACCTTCCCACTCTTACCTCATTGTACATCCCCTTCACAGTCTCTCTGCTTCTGCCAACAGGCCTACTCATTGTGTCCTGTATTTTCTAGCTTTGTACATGCTGTTCCTGACACATTAAATGTCCTCTCTATACTCCTCCCCCTCTCCTTTTGCATTTCTGCCCATCCAAAAGCCCAACTCAAATGTCATCTCCTTCATTGCTTCCTTGACGTGCTCTATGAGCAATTATTAAACTTTGATTAATAACGCTAACTCTTATCTCCTCAGATATGCTTTGTTCAATAACTCTAACAGACAAAGAATGCATGATAGCTGTCCATCCAGGTGTTTTCACTTGTTTTTACCTCCAACTGAGACCATAAGCTCCTTGAGGGCAGGGAGTGAGTATCTCGGCTAAACTTTGTATTTCCTGCAGCACCTACCTATCGCAGTGTTCTATATACTCTAGGTGCCTGAGAAAATACAAGCCTCACCCAGTGATGTGCCTGTAAATGTTTAACAACCAGGTCTGGAGGTGCAAGAGAATGTATGATGCATGCTTTTTAAATGTTTAAGTTTAGTCTGAATTATTAGCATTTCCTACATCACTTTCTTAAGTCTAGACAATCAACACGACAATAAATCAAGCCTGAAGAACCTGGCTCTAGCATGCCTCTGGTCCTACTCCTCCACTTGGGTGGGAGCTGGGGATAGTTGTTTTGTGGGTCTAGAAACTTCTTGTTTCGTTAAACTTGTTAAAGAGATTGACACGGGTTTGCAAGCAACTGGCTTTCTAGGGCACCAAAAATATGCACAATATGCTAGAAGCCTTCCTGTCTGGGAATGTAAACAAGAGTCAGTTCTTGACACTGAGCTCAGAAGTTTGCATTGAGCTAGAGGTGGGGTCATTCAATTCTCCAAACAATTAATTTTAAATGACTTACTAGCATACCTGAGGAGATAAAAAGTCCCTCTGCAGGAGAGACTGAAGAAAATGGGAACAAAATGACTTCCTTCTTTCTACTCTTCATTCCCCACTCCTACACCCCACTTTCCCAATGGGCTTCTCCTCCAGACTTCTTTTTGTCTGCCTATGACATCCTCCTGGTCACTGAGGCTCAAGATCTTGGAGTCATCCATGATGCTTCCTAACATCTTGCTCTGTCCCCAACAACAAATGATTAATCCTACCAATCTTTCCCCTCCTTTAATAATCACCTATACTGAATTTGGAACTATGCCCAAAGGGCACTAAAAGATTTTCTGCCCTTTGATCCAGCCATAGCACTGCTGGGTTTGCACCCCAAAGAGATAATAAGGAAATAGACTTGTACAAGAATATTCATAGCTGCACTCTTTGTGGTGGTCAAAAATTGGAAAATAAGGGGATGCCCTTCAATTGGGGAGTGGCTGAACAAATTGTGGTATATGTTGGTGATGGAATACTATTGTGCTCAAAGGAATAATTAATAAAGTGAAGAAATCCCATGTTAACTGGAATGGCCTCCAGGAATTGATGCAGAACCAGGAAAACATTATACACAGAGACTGATAGACTGTGGTACAATCAAATGTAATGGACTTACTTCTCCATTAGTGGCAATGCAGTGATCCTGAACAACTTGGAGGGATCTACAAGAAAGAACACTATCCACATCCAGAGGAAAAACTGTGGGAATAGAAACACCAAAGAAAAACAACTACTTGATTACATGGGTCGAGGGCGATATGAATGGGGATGTAAACTCTAAATGAGCATCCTAGTGCAAACATCAACAACATGGAAATGGATTCTGATCAAGGATACATGTAATACCCAGTGGAATTGCGCATTGGCTACAGGAAGGGGGGGAGGGAAGGGAGGGAAAGAATATGATTCTTGTAACCAAGGAATAATGTTCTAAATGACTAAAAATAATAATAATAACAAAGAAAAAGAAAAAATAATCATCTAGTCTGTCATCCTATTTCAGACCTTCATCGCCTCTTGCTTGGACAGTATAAATGGACTGGTCTTCCTATGTCTATTCTCCACCCACCCACACCTCCACCACACATACACACATTCCAATTCATCCTTAATGCAACTGCCAAACTAGTGTATAATTCTAGCCATATCACTCCTGCTCAAAAATCTTCATTGGCTTTCATGGCCCATAGAATAAAATTCAGTCTCCTCAGTGTGATCATCATTCAGTCTCCTCAGTGTGATCATCATGACCCTTCACAATCTGTCTCTAACCTACCCTTTCTGCTTTATCTTACCTTATTCTGCTTTACACTTTCTATTCAGACAAAATGGACTAGCTTCTGCCCACAAATAGATATTTTGATTTCCTTCCTACTTACTTTTACTCATATCATTCCTTCTGCCTGGAATGCCTTTCTCCCTTCTGGGATCTGCCATTCATCAAGGCTCACATCCAGGAAACCTCCCAACACCATTGAGATGAATGATCCATAGGATTTCACAGATGGGCAAATGGAAGCTCAAAGGGGTCACAGGATCCCAGAACATTAAAGTTGAAAAGAATCTCAGAGATTATCGGGTCCAATAGCCTCATTTTGAAGATGGATTATAGAATGGAAATAATTTGCCCAAGGCCACACAGTTAATAAGTGATAGATCTGGGACTTGAACCCAGGTCTTCTGACTCCCAGTCTCCTTGCTGCCCTCCTCTCTCCCCTTCTTCTGTCTCTGTCCATGGCCTTAGAGGCTTTGGAAGGCTCTGAGTGGGTCTCTCGATCTGTCCGCTCCCAGATGGGCATGCCTCTCCACAAAGTGAAAGTTTCTGCATATGGGGGCTTATATCTCCATATGTTATGTTTTATACAATATGCTTGCGTGCCCTGAAATGCCAGGATCTGGTTTTTCAATGTTTCCTGCTCCTATTTTAGGAATGCTTTAGCAATGTTCCCTTGAACACTTAGGGACATGTTCCCCTGAAGGTGTTCAGGGCTTCCTATCATCATCCCAGGCTAGCTTGGCCCTCCTACTCCACTCTGCCCTCAGTTACAAGCAAGACCTCTTCTTCCTCCCTTCTTTTATTCTCTTTTCCTCCTTCCCAGCCCCCCACTTTTGCTGACTCCAGTTCTGAGAAGAGAACATACTCTTTGGGTCTGTGTTTCCCTGGGAGAAATCCATTTTCAGAATCTGGAGGTGTTAAAATGTGTTTGTTTGTTTTTTTCCACTCCAAGGAACCCATGGTGAGGACACGGAGCTCTGAGGATCCCTCTGCATGTCTGTGTCCTCACTATCTCCCCAGGGGACCTCAAGCAGAAGCCTCACATTCCTCTGGTTGAGGAGTAAACCCGAGGTCCCTTGGGGTGGGGGGGCAAGGGAGAAAACCTGGTTTCCTGCCCACCAGGCTGGTGGCAATCATCTGGGACAATAGAAGGCAGTTCCTCCTTTCTCTATAGCTATGCCACCACAGATGGCCCTGTCCTTAAAGAACCCCAGATTTCCACTGCCCCCTGGGTGAGTCTCTGACTCTACCCTTGGCTAGAGCTTCTGCTCATTGTGTGGAAGAACAAAAAGATTTCTCCATTTCCAGAGCAAGGCAGACGACTCAAATATTCCTCATGGGTATCTGAGTTAACCTCAAGTTTGAATCGAAAGGAATATCAGAGCTGGAAGGGATCTTCAGAATCATCTAGTCAAAAGGTGCTTAACCTAAAGACCCACAGATAGACTTTAGGGGGTCTATGAACCCAGATGAAGAAAAAAATTACACTTTTATTTTCACTAACTTTTATCTCTAGCATTTCCTTAAATTATGAATTGATAACAAGAAAAAAAAAACATTATTCTGAGAAGGGATCCATAGGCTTCACTGAGGGGTCTATGACAAAAATGGTTGAGAACCCTATGATAACTTCCCACTTTCACAGATGAGGAAACTGAGGCTCATAAAGGAAAAAAGAGGCTTGCCTAAGGATGTATTAGGAATTGGGGCAGGCCTGACCTTGGAATCTATTCTCCTGTTAAGTTTTGTGAGTGCACTTTCCCTAGATTACACTCTTCTGCCTTCCAACCATCTCACACTAAAATATATAAAAATAATATGCTGGTGAAACATATTTTTGTTATTGTTATATAAGTTTCTTTTAAAAAACAAATACCATTACTTTTTTTTTCTTATCATAAATAAAGGACAATCATAGACAGTTAAGTTGTTGGAGCTTTTCTTGCATCTTATTATCCAAATCACAAAGCTGTCCACAAGTATCAGGGTGAGGCTTTCCTAGCACTTGCAAAGGAAAGTGGGGAAGGCAACACTGGAAAATGTGAGCCCTGAACTTGGAATTAGACTATCTGAGTTCAGATCCTTACTCTGCCATTGTGTGACCTTGGGCATATCTCTTCCCTAGACCTCAGTTTCCTCATCTGTTAAATGAGAGGGTTGGACAAGATAACCTAAATCCTAGATCTAGATCTGTAAGGTACATATTAACAAGGCTCCATAAATACATATAGGCTGGCATATTACAATGGAAACAACTCTAAACTGGGCACCAAGATCCTAACTGGGACCCTTGCTCCTTGGACAACCTTGGGTCCTGACTTCCTTCTCTATAAAGTGATCAAGGACAGCACAACTACCTTGGCTAGAGGCTGGAGTCAATTAATGCAAAATAAGATCAAATGAGCTTTCTTAGTCACAATTAATTCATTAATGCTTTTAATGTGCCCAGACCCCAACCTTGGGGATGGAGAACAATGTGAAAATGAGACAATGTACTATTCCCTTGCCCTGATTGACCTTGCATTCTAGGAGGGACGATAAGACACAGGCACAAATTATGCTCTCAGGGCTCCCAGGCCTTTTTCCAGGGAACTATTGTCAAGCTAAGTTTCCCCATTCTGTCCTTGGGATCTCTGATATCTTATTGTTTGTAAGATCTGAGAGACTACACATGACTTGAAGCAACTCATTTTGTTTTGATGGATATCACTCAATTACCAAATTTCTCTTTTCTAGCTTCTTAATATCCCTCCTTAAAAGAGTCCCCTTCTCTTCACTCACACAGCAGCCCAAATTCTGGCCCTCATTATATCTCCCTTGGACCCTTCCAGTGGCCTTCTAGCCTGTCTCTCTGCCTCAAGTCTCTTCCCACTCCAACCCCTCCTCTACTCAACTGCCAAAGTGTTCCCTACCCTACCTACTCACCCCACCTACCCCCAGCTCAAGGTGCTCCAATGGCTGCCAATTACCTCCAGGATCAAATATAAACTCCCACCTGGCCCTTAGGTCTCTTAAAATCTTGGCCCATTCTTATCTTCTCTATCTTCTTACCCTTCACTCTCCTCCATGTACATGAAATTCCATCTCCTGTCTCCAGGCCTTGGCTATTTCCCATGCCTAGAATGCTTTGCCTCCAACATTTCCTGCTTTTCCTTGAAGATCCAGCTCAAACTCCTCTAAAGGCCTTTCCTGGTCCCCTAGAGGCATCTGGATGGACAGTGGATAGACAGAGCACTAGCCCTGGAGTCAGGAAAATTCATCTTCCAGTGTTCAAATTCAATCTCAGATACTTACTAGGTGTATGACCCAGGGCAAGTCAGGAAACTATTTGCCTCAATTTCCTCACATATCAAAAGATAAGGAAATGGCAAGCCTCTAGTAACTGCCAAAAAAATAAAATTTTGAAATTTTGAAAACAGGGTCACAAAGATTCAGACAAGGCTGAAAAACAACTGCCACAGTCCCCACAACTGCTAATGTCTTCCATCTACTCTTTTTGTAACTCATATGGGACTAATTATTGGCATATACCTTAAAATGTATGCTGCCTAAAGGCAGGGACTGTTTTTTGTCTTACTTTGTATCCATAGGGGCTTAGCACACTTCCAGGCATATAGTAAGCACTTTTCTTCTTAACCTTTATCTTCTGTCTTAGTATAAATTCTAAGACAGAGGAGTGCTAAGGTCTATGGCAAAGGGGGTTAAATAACTTGCCCAGAGTCACATAGCTAGGAAGTGTTTGAGATCAAGCTTGAACCCAGATCCTGGCTCTCTATCCACTGTACTACCTAACTGGCCTGACAGAGTAAGCACTTAATAAATGCCTGGTGACTAGTTGACAGATGGTATAAGGTCCCTTCCAGATTTAAATGCTGTGATGCTTCCAGTTCAACCTCCTCATTTGGCAGAAGTGAAAACCAAGGCCCAGTAAGGCAAAATATCTTGCCTAAGGTTACAAGATGAGTTAGTGGCACAATCAGTATCCAAACCCAGGAACTTGGCATCTTTGGCTCTAGGGTTGGTCCTTCCCTCATTCCCCCAGGGTGGGGTGGAGGTCCAGGAATACACTCAGAAGTCAGTTAACTTTTACAATCAGGGCTGATATACCAAGCTGAGATAAACAGACCTGGGCTGATTTATTCCTCAAGCATGCTCTCAGGAAGAGAGCCTAGACTTCAAGGCAGAAGATCTTATTGTAGGCTTTGCAGCCTTGGGAGTCAATTCCATTCTCTGAGCCTCATTTTTCTCATCTGAAGCATGGGAGTGATGACATTTGTTCTACTTTCTTTCAGATGGTTTTCCTGAGGAAATATTGTACACGTACAAAGTCTCATTATTGTGATCTGATGCAGTACAGTGGGAAAGAACAGTGGACTGACTTGATATTAAAACATCTCAATTGAAGTTCAGGCTTCCACATCTACTAAATAACACCTTAAGGAAAAAAACTTTTCTCCAAGCCTTAGTTTCCCCATTCACAAAATAGATAAGAATTTATGTACTGCCTAGATGACAGGACTATTGTAAGGAAAATACTGTCAATTGTAATGTGATCTAGAAATGTGAGCTGTTCTATCTAGCCCACCAACTCCAATTAATTAGTTCCCAACAAAGAATTGGAATCCATCAGATCTCGACTTTACCTCACACCAATCCATGCTTTAAAAAAAAAAAAAAAGCACCCACCTGTGATATATCTCACATTCCTCCCCTGCTATCTTTGTCATAGAGTATTATTAGCTGGGTGGCCCAATGGACAGAGTGAGGGGCTTGGAGTCAGAAATACCCGAGTTCCAATTTGACCTCAGACACTAGCTGTGTGATCCTAGGCAAGTCACTTAACCCTAATTGCCACTGTTTCCTCATCTATAAGATAAAGTGGAGAAGGAAATGGCAAATCACTTGAGAATCTTTGCCAAGAAAAAAAAAATCCCAAAAAGGGGATAGCAAAGAGTCAGACAGGATTAAAAACAACTATACAGCAACAAACTATGTAGCAATCAAAATACTCAAAAAGGACAAAATGAACCCCTTTTTAGAGCTAGTCCCCAGCTGCAAAAGCTTCCCAGTTTATGGTAAGAGCACGAGGCTAGAGGAAAGGAGACTAGGGTTCTGGGTGACCGGAGTTCAGGCCCCAGCTCAGTGGACAAAATTAATTAAGTAATTCCCTAAATGTCAGAAAAATATTTCTTGAAACTAGAGCTGTCCAAGGTAGAAGGGTGGACCTGGACAGGTGGTAGCCCTTGGAGTTCTCCCAACAAAGTCAAATGCTTATTTATCAGATATATTATAGTGGGGATTCTTTTCAAGTATAGGTAGTCAGATGGCTCCTGAGGTTCCTTCCAATTCTATAATTTCTTTCTGAGCCTCAGTTTTCTACCCTGTAAAATTGGAATAATAAACACTGTCTGACCTCCCTACTACTGATAAAATGAATGGGAAAGGGCTTTATTACTGACAGCATAACTAGTTAATTTTGTCCTCAAGACAAGAATGTAAAATTGGATATTATCCCTCCCTAAATAGTATGGCAAACTTAGGAAAGCAGATATTTATTTTAAATAATTGTCTGTAGGGGTCAGCTGACTAGCTCAGTGGATTGAGAGCCAGGCCTAAAGACAGGAGGTCCTAGGTTCAAATCTGACCTCAGACACTTCCTAGCTATGTAACACTGGGCAAATCACTTAACCCCCACTGCCTAGCCCTTACCACTCTTCTACCTTGGAACCAATGCACAATATTGGTTTAAAAAATAAATAAATAAATGCTTGTCTGTAGCCCTGAGCTTTGAGTGCCCAAAGGAAGGGCTTCACTTCCTTCTCTTTTTGTAACCATCAAGTACTCTGCCAACCTCAGTTTCTCCATGTTAACAGAGACAACAACAATAATAATAACACATTTATAGAGAGTGCTGTAAGCTTTGCAACTTACTTGGTGTGTATTATCTCATTTGATTTTCATGACAACTCTGAAACATAGGTGCTATTGTTACCATGCCCATTTTTTAGATGAGGGAACTGAACCTTATAGAGGCTAATCAACTTCTCAGAGTCTAACATAGGAATCAGCCTGTTTTAAAGGAAGAAAATCTGAACTTGGAATCTAGAGACAGAATTCCAATCCAGCTCAAAAACTTAATGAATCATAGGAATTTAGGCAAATTGTTGAATTTCTCTTGGCCTCAGTTTCCTTGTTTGTAAAGCAGGGATAATAGTGATTGAAAGACTATCCTGAGGAAATTATTTCAGAAACCGGAAAGCACTATAGAAAACAGGAGCTGTTATTATTATCATAAGCTCTCAGGGCCCTAATAGCTTCCCAGTTACTCAGAGCCTTTGTCATGACCCTGGCCATGAAAGTAAATGATGATGGATTTTCCATAATTATGCTGGGTAATTATATAATCCAAGCATGTTGAACTACTTAACTGTGATACTTAACTCTAATAACAAAAGATTCTGGATTCACTAAATACAGATTTATTCTAAGTATCCTCCATGGTTTAGGAAAGTCCCTCCTTCCTCCCTCCCTCAACTCTTCACAGGAGACACCCAGGGCTGCTACCACATATAAGAGGGAACACAAAGTGCCTGAGACAATAAAATAGAGAAACTAGGCTGCATAGAAAGACGTGGACATCCACGTGGCAAGAGGGGTATGGAGGAGAGGATGCCTTGATACCAAGGCTATAATTAGGGGGCACTTCAAGAGCACTGATTCCCCATTTTATGGGTTTATATTTTCTGCACTAGGACTTCGGTTAGTTGGGACAATTCCCTTCAAGCATAGAACTGTACCTCTAGACCAGCGGTCCTCAAACTTTTTACACAGGGGGCCAGTTCACTGTCCTTCAGACCATTGGAGGGCCAGACTATAAAAACCTAACCCTAATCAGGCAGCAGTATACACAGTGTGGAATCCCCTCCCCCATATCACCGCTCACCATTGTCTTCCATTGTGCAGCCACATAATCCTTTGCATGGCTCTTCATTCTAAGGCACCATGCAAAGGATTATGTCACCAGAAGTAGTACTGTATGTGAGTGATGCTGCCTTTAAGATGCTGACACATACAATGCTCCTCTCACTGACCACCAGTGAAAGATGTGCCCCTTCTGGAAGTGCAGTGGGGGCCAGATATATGGCCTCAGGGGGGCACACATGGCCCATGGGCCAGAGTTTGGGGACTCCTGCTCTAGACCTCTCTTTAGCCTGGACTCCAACTCATGGTTCACTCCTGCCATATTCCTGCCCTACCTCCCTCCTCCTGCTGCTGCTTGTACTCCTGCTACACCCTTTGAACTGGACCTCCAGGAAGAACTGAACCATTCGCCTTTGAAATATTCTAACCTGACTGTCCTGGCTCATGGTGGGAGCCCTCTCCACAGAGTGGGTCTCCTAACCAGGTTTCTTCCCAGCCATGTTCCCATCATAAAATCATGCCATTCCTCCTTCTGTACCCTCCTATTCAAATCTCCAGAAACCACGCCCCGAATGAACTGAATTACTTGACTTTGGAATTCCTGTCTTGAGCTATGTTGTCCTTATTGGTGAGAGTCCAGTGTGGGTGGCCCCAGGTTTTAAACCAAAGCATCGGATCCTGTTTCAAATCTCATGTAGCTGGCTCATTCCTAGTCCCTGTCCCTTTTCCCATCTCTTGATTATAATATATATATTATTGAATATATTGATTGAATATAATAATAACTAAAATATATAAAGATATGGCCAGGATGACATAGCTGATGTGTCTGTTACTATAGATATTTGGATTTATTATGAAAGGACACATGCAACAGGGAAAACAATACAGCCATTACCTTATGTGAACTTCCTGAAATCATGGAACATTCCCTGGTTCTTAGATATACCCATAGAAGTAAGGACTTGGTCTGATTACTATATACTCTGCACCTTTCAAGGACTCACTAAGCAAAATAAGGCACAAAATAAGAGAGAACTCTTAAAAAGTTGCCTTCCTCTTTGGCCAACCACCAAATGCCAGGAGGGATAATGATCCAGACCAAGGGACATACTGTCAAGTAACAAGTATTGCCTGAAGGGGCATCTGGGTGCCTCAGTGGATTGAGAGCCAGGCCTAGACACAGGAGGTCCTAGGTTCAAATCTGGCCTCAGACATTTCCCAGCTGTGTGACCCTGGGCAAGTCACTTAACCCCCATTGCCTAGCCCTTACTGCTCTTCTGCCTTGAAACCAATATACAATAATGATTCTAAGGTAGAAGGTAAAAAACTTTCCTCAGTGAGGAGTATCTACAAGGCCTGGAAAAGAAGTATTAAACCATGATTGAAATGGACTACAGAGATGGTACAAGAATAGCAGGTCCCTGGTACAGAGAGATGTAGTAGCTTGCTAGAGAGCCTCAAGAAATATGTCTTTGATCTACAAACCCGACTACTTTTATACTGAGTTCATTCAAGAAGAGAATCCAACATTGATCTTATTGATCTTATATAATTGATCATTATATATTATAAGCTTATGAATTTACAGGATACAGGATTACAGATTTACAGGATAAATAATTTGATCAGTCTCTTAAGGGCTGAGTTAACTGCCTTTTCTGACACTATTCTAAAGGACCTGGTGTCAGTTTTGTACCAGAATAAAGATAACTATCAGGAATCTGTTGCATTTGCCTACAAGAGATAACTTGAGAGTAAGATCTGTTCCAAACTGCAGTCCATGACTTGAGAGTGAACTGTCACAGCAGTGTCAAACTCTATGAGAGCTCTTTGTGTTTGGGAGCTCAGGTTCAGACATGGGAAAGCAATAACCCATTGATCTGCATTTTGACAAGCACTAAGTTGGGTGTCACCAGCCAGAGATGGGTAACATCCTTGGACAATTATGAGTCCAGATGCCCTAATGGCTTAAGAGAACCAACTTGAATATAGTCTGTCTTGAAGGCCCAGTTTATGGGAAACCTTTATGATTCCTGTAACAGGGGATTTGAAAAGGGAATGGAATAGAATGGTACAAGCAGCACCTGGGTGGCGATGGACCCTTTCACCCAGTATGCTCAGGCCTACTAAACAAAGGGCAGAGAGCTTTTATAGTAAGTATTTGGAGAAAACTATTTCTTGGCATATGGCTTCTCTTGCCAAGCTTTATTCCAATCAAAGTCAAGAGGTAATTAGCCAAATCGTTAAAGATTTAGCATCATCCTGCACAATAACAACAATGAAAAAAATAATAATAGCTCATATTTTTGCATTAGAATAACTTGATATATAAGTATATGATATATTAATATGAATATATGAGTATATGTTTATATATTCTGATATTATTAATATAATTCTATATGATATAATTTAAGCATAATAACTCACTTTAGTACTTTAATGTTTGTAAATCTCTCTTCCTATAGTCCTGAGAGGAAGAGTGGTACAAGTATTATTATTCTCATTTTAGATATAAGGATACTAAGGCTCAGGGTAGTGCTACAATTTGTCCAGGGTCCCAAAGCTACAGAGTATCAGAGAGTGGATCAAATCCATGTCTCCTTGCCTCAAGACTGGAAGATCTTGCCTGATTGCACTAAACAAACTTCACAATTATAAAGTTAGCAGGTCACTGAAACCTAAGGAAACATCCGACCCAGAAGCAAACTGCATCCTAAATGACCCTTAGCCACAAGAGGATTTTTAGTACTATAAGTCTCCCCCAAACAGTGGTTTTCACCTATCACAAGAAACATCCTGCCTATTGATGCCAGAAAATCTCATTTAAGAAAGAAAGGATGGGAGCAGATTAGAACTGAAAGTTCTCAGATAAGTAGGGAAGAGCTCAATCCGGGTCACCACCCCATGGGAGCACAGAATGTGAAAGGTCATGGTAGATGAATTGGGGCAGGTAGGCAGCACAACGGATAAAGTGCTATGCCTGGAGTCTCCCTTAGTTCAAATCTGACCTCACTCACTTATACTAAATAAGGCAAGTCATTTAACCCTGTTTGCTTCAGTTCCTCACATGTAAAAAGATCTGGAGAAGGAAATGGTAAATCATTCCTGTAGTTTTGCCAAGAAAACCCCAAGTGAGGTCATGAAGAGCACAACTGAAACTACTCAATAAATTCTACTTATGTCACTGTGCAGGTACAAGTCATAGACTACCACAATCTCTAGATAATTAAAGTTTCAGATCACCCAAATAGCAATAGGAGTGAATGGAAATTTATTACTGATTAAGAATCATGCAGAAGAAGTCACCTGTAGGAGATCATGGCAGCTGGTATTGTAGTGGATAGAAGGCTAAGCCTGGAAGTCATGAAGGCCTACAGTCAAATTCAGCCTCAGACACTCACTAGCTCTGTGAAGCTGGAAAAGTCGCTCATTTTCTCAACTATAAAATAGCTTCTACTTCCCAGGGTGGTTGTGAAGATCATTTGTGAAGGGCTTAGCCCCATACCTGTATGTGCTATAAAATATTATTGTTATTATTATCATCATCATCATCATCAGAGAATTTTAGAACTGGAAAAGGAAATATACCAATCATATAGCCAGAGAAGGGAACTCTATGGGATCTTAGATGGAGAGTTCAGGGGCCATCTAGCCCAACCTCCCCATTTCACAGATGATGAAACTGAAATAGAAAGAGGCTGAATAATCTACCTAAGGTTAACCACTATACAGTGTTGGATGATTGAAAGAAATTGGAAATATATGGGGGTGGGGGTGGTTAAGGAAGGAAAGAGGAAGCATTTATTTAGGAATGACTATATGCCAGGCACTTAATAAAGCACTTCTAAGTGCTTTACAAACAATATCTCATTCAGTCATTACAACAACGCTGGAAGGAAGGTGGTATGATTATCATTACTCATTTAATAGTAAAAAATAACTGGGGCAGAGATTAACTGACTTGCCCAGGGTTCAATAACTAGTCTTAGGCTAGATTTGAACTCAGACCTTCCCTCCTAAAGCCCATCACTATTAGCTGCCTCTAAAGAGGTGAAAATCAAGGCTGCTACTTCCTTACAAATCTGGGTAGCTGAAAAGATGCTGGGGCTTGAAACAAGAACAGGGATATTTGGAGGAAGGACAGGGTGGGGGAGGGGAGAGATGATGAGTTCACTTGGGGACATGTTGTGTTTGAGGTGCCAGCAGAACATCCAAGTGATAAACTGAGGAACAGATTGGACAAGATGGCCTCTGGCGTCCCTTCCAACTGCTGAGATTCTGTGGCGATTCTTTCCTCTCAGCTCTCCTGTCTCCTTTCTCTTTTCTGCACTGTCTTTAACCCTCCCTTCCCTCCCCCTTTCTTTCCCAGTTCTCTCCCCCTTCTCCTGTCCATTCATCCCCCTCCTCTTCCCTCTCTCTGTCCTGTAATTTTTTAGCTTTATTTTTATTTCCTTTTTTTTAATCACTCCACTCCCTCCCGTTCTATCTGTCTTGGTCACAACTGTGACTCTCTTGCTGTGTATATCACTCTGTTGCTATCTGAATCGGTTTGGGGGTCTGTTTCTACCTTTCTTGGTGTATCACTGAATCTGGATCTGTGTACAAGCCTCTTTCTGTGTGCCTCTGATTCCTCCCCTCCTGTCTCTATTCTCTCTCCCTCCCTTCTTTCTCTATTCTCTCTTCCCTGGTCCTTTCATTTCTTCGTCTCTCCCATACCTCCTTGCTTCTTTCTCTGTCACTATTTATCTCTATCTTTCTGTTTCCCTTATTTACTTTCTCTCTGTGTACCTTTCTGTCTATCTGTCTCTCTTTCTTCCCCTTCTTTTCTTTCTCCCTCTATCCCTCTCTCTGTCTCTCTACCTATATCCCTCTTTCTTTCTCTGTTTCTTTCCTCCCTCCCCCACTCTCAATTTGAAAACAGAGTCCTTAATTATAATCAGCCGGTGCCTGCTGCTTACAGTTATCGTTCTGCTGAGAAGCGACAGCTGTTTCTATTGGCAGCCCAGCAACTGCGACCGTCAAAGTCCTTTCCCATGATGCCTCACCTCATGAAGAAGGCCTGGGTGAATGCAGGGCATGGTCTGCCCCTCTACCCCCCCCCAAAGAAACCCCAGCCCCTACCAATGGCCAGCACCTGGGTGGACTTGGGGCTGTGGCTCCCCTGGGGGCTGAGTGAGGCCAAATCCAAGCAGGCTTCCTTCTGCTGGTCAAGTCACATCTTTGTTTTTGAACACGAGCTTTGTTTTTGTTTTTTCCATTCGTTTTTTTGGCTCAACTGGAGCGTAACGCCAATTAAAATTAGATTAGGAAGAAAATGTCCATTTCTGCAGAATACACCAGGATTCTGAATATGTTCCCTTAGTACAGGCTGGAGAAAAGAGGAGATTCGCCTACAGTGGGCAGCTCCTGGCACTGTCAGAATTCTGCTGAGCTTTTATTCCTCTCATTCTTCCTATCACATACTTGTCACTGAGACCACAGGCCCACAAAATGAATATCTAGAAAAAAATGGTCTTCCAGGCACCACTTAGACTGCTAGCTGTAGATAATCTGAGGCAGGTAGCCAATTAAAAATCTGAATATCAATTTGAAGGAGGCTATTTAAACTATAAGCAGCTTGGAGATTACCAAGTTCAACTCCATCCTTTGGTACAGAAAGAAATTGAGGCTCAAAGGAGAGAAACTTCCTCAAGGTCACAAAGCAAGACATTTAACTCCCAGACCAAGCAAGGGAGTTTTTCCTTGTCCTGTGATGATTGCCACTCTTTTGCCAACCAGTAGTTTCCTAGAATAAAACACAGAATGATGCATAGAAAAACATAGAATGTCTGAACTGGAAGGGACAAAAAGCATAGAACACAGGCTATCAGAACTGGAAGGGATCTTCAAGATTAGTCCCAACCTCTTCATTTTTAAGAAAGGGGGAAATTGAGGTCCAGAGAGAGAAAACATGAAAAGATGATGTAGCAGATCCATAAGTAAAACTCAGATCTTACTTCCCATCCCTTTTCCTTTCTCTCCATCCTTACCAACCTCCAAATATCTCCACAATGGGCTTCTGTGGCTGCTTGGATGATAGACATAGCACATGTTCACATGTTCAAGATGCAAGATGTACCTCCCAAGCCCCTCCTTTAATCCCCATTGACAACTTATTCCTCATTAGACCTAGGGTGTTGGGATGAGGCAATGTGGTGAAGTAAGCAGGAGCACTGAATTTAGGGTAAGAACACTTGAGATTTGCTACCTGATCAGCCACTGACTGACTTACAGAGTTATACAAGTCATGTCCCTTCTCAGGGTCACAGTTTCCTCATATTTCAAATGGGAACAATAATTTCTATCACCATAAATGTACCATCATGACCAAAGGATATAATAATCATTAATAATAATATTTATATAAGACTTTAAAGTTTGGGAAACACTATAGAAATGTGAGCTATATTATTGTTCTTGTGTTTTCGTGACTTAACTATATTATCTCACCTGATCTTGACAAAAACTCTATCAGGCAAATGTTGTTTTTTATCCTCATTTTATAAATGAGGAAACTAAGGCTGAAGTGGCTTGATCAATGTCACATACCTAGTGAATATCTAAGGCAGGATTTGAATTCAGGTCTTAAAAAAAGCAATGATATAGTGACATTTTTATTCAATTAAAAATCTTAGATTTGACAAAAAACCTCAGAGATCATCCCCAGTCCAACTGACATCTAATATAGATAGGATCTGAGGGCCAGAAGACATAGTTAAGGCAAAGGAGCTTGAATCTCCTCTGCAGCTCCCCAACAAGTGGCCATCCACTTGAAGAATAAGAAACTACCTCAGAACACTTATCCATTTGAACAGCTATGATTTTTAATTAATTTCACCTTGTATTGAGAAATAATAGGCCCACTTTTGTTCAGTCATTTCTTGTTTTGTCCAACTCATCATGACCCAATCTAGGGTTTTCTTGGCAAAGATACTCAAGTGGTTTGGCATTTCCTTCTCCAGTTCATTTTGCAGATGAGGAAACTGAGGCAAACAAGGTTAAGTAACTTGCCCAGGATGACATAGCTAGTGTCTGAGGTCAAATTGGAACTCAGATCATCTTAACTCTAAGGCTGGCATTCTATCTACTGTTCCACCTAATTCAGAGAGACCTACTCTCTGAGACCAAACAATAAATCTAATTCTGCCATTCAGCAATCCTTTGAAGGCCATAATCATCCAACCTTTTCTCTCATCTCACATACACACACATTTTCCACAAGAGTCTTCTTCTATAGGATTCCCCACGTACACTTTCCTAAATATCCCTAGTTCCTTCACAAGATCTGTCCTCTCTGGAGATGCCAAAAGCCCAGAATGGCAGCGTTGGAAGGGACTCCTGCAGGAGGTAGGATTTGAGCTGAGTCTTGGACATCTTTTAAGAAGTGGAAAGTGATGGGGCAGAGCATTCTGGCCAAGGAGGACAAGTGCCAGGGCCTGGAGACCAAAGGTGGAGTGTCATGTTTCAAGAACAATTGCACAGGTTCCTGTAGCTCTATCATGGAGCATCTCAGTTTATAGAGTAGGGGGAAGGGAATAATGTAAGAAAATTGAAAAGGTAGAAAGGAGCCAGGTTATAAAAGCCTTAAATGATAAGCGGAGGAGATTGTACAGTATGTCAGGAGATTTAATTGCCTAAAACTGTACAAAAAGGAAGCCACTAAGCAGGTAGGGAACATGGTCAGACTTGGCATTTAGGAAATTTACTTTGACAACTGAGTGGAGGCTGGATTGGAGTGGAAGTCCAGGGTGGGGGGTTGGTGGTGGTGATGAGAGCTGACTTTGAGAGAATGTGACTAATATAAGAGCTGTTATGCTTATGAGAAAGAGCAAATTTGAGTCTAAATCTTCTTCTCTGTAACTTCCCTCCATTATTCCTAGTCCTTCTGTTTGGGGTCAAGAAGAAGGTAGCTAGATTGCTCAGTGGATAGAGCTCTGGGCTTGGAATCAGGAAGAACTGAGTTCAAATGTGGCCTCAGATACTAGCTTTGTGATCTTGGACAAGTCACTAAACCTCTGTCTCAATTTCCTCAATTGTAAAATGGGGATGATAATAGTACTTACATCCCAAAGATGTTCTGAGGATCAGATAAGATTTGTAAAGTACTTCATAGGCATTTAATAAATGACTGTTTTCTTTCTTCCTAATCCATCTTTCCTATGATAGCCCTTCAAATACTTGTATAACATTCCTTCTTAGTTTGCTGTTCTCTAGACTAAACATGACCAATTCTATCAACAATGTCTTCAACAATGACATGCTCTCAAGGACCCTAGTTGCTCTCCTAACCCACCACCCATAGCTTATTAATGTCCTTCTGAAATTTTGGTGCCTAGCTCTGAATACAGTATCCCAGATATGAACTGGCCAGAGCCAGAGTACAGCAACACACTCTGAGACTGGGCTCCTATTAATGCCCCTGAAGGGCCACTTCTATAACTATTTCTCCCATTAATGTATCTGAAGTAAAACAAAGAGCTGATAATAATAACTTGGATTTATATCCTTTTGTGTTAAGGTTTGCTAAGATTAAATATGTGAGGCAGCTAAGTGAGCACTGGAGTTAAGAAAACTCTTCTTCTTGAGTTAAAATCTAGCCTCAGACACTTACTGGCAGTATAATCCTGGGCAAGTCACTCATCCCTATTTGCCTCAGTTTGCTCACCTATAAAATGAGTCAGAGAAGAAAATTTCAAACCATTCCAGTATCTTTGCCCAAAAAGGTTGGGGGGGGAGGGTTCACAAAAAGTTGGACATGTTTGAAAATGACTGAAATAGATGAAATATAGAGCATTAGATGTGGAGTCAAGAAATCTTGAATTCAGGTGAGCCTTAGACAGTTACCAGTGCTTAGCGTAGGGTTTGTTTCTCATACTGTTGTTTTCAGTTTTTTCATTTATGTCTGAGTCATCCTGAGCCCATTTGGGGTTTTCTTGGCAAAGACAGTGGAGTGAGAGAGAGAGAGAGAGATGGACACATGAATAAATAGCTACATAGATAAATACATAGATATATAGATTGATACATAGACAGACACATAGAGCATTTACTTTGTGTCAGGCCTCTGGGATACAAATACAAGAAAGTGAGACTATATTTAACCTCTAGGAGTTTGTATTTTAATTGGGGAGGGGGGGTGGAAAAGAGGAGGATGTTGTATGAAGATAGCCAAAAAGAAGTGCTGGGGAAGTCTGTTTCTGCTTAAAATAGGGTGAAAGCTTACCTCTAAGTGCCCAACATCCAGACTAAGGTTGGTCTGAGCGTAGGCAGAATGGTGATGAGATGATTGGAAATTTTAAGTAGTTGTACATGTTCAGCTTTGCAGAGCTCAAGAGTTCCAGTTGTGGCCTCTCAAATTGTGAACCTAAGTCAGTGCCTTAAGTCAGCATTCACTTGCAACACAAGTTGGTCTATAGTTCAATGAGCAATATGAAACACCTATGAGGTGGAATTGCTTATTATTATTATTTGGTTATAAGAGCACTTTTCCTTTGAAGAGCTCAAGTCATAGAACCTTTTACTTTAGAGGAGTCAACAACCAAAGCTGGAGGTATGGATGGAGGTGACCAAAGGGAGATCAAAATAGCTTGAATCATTCCTCATCGGTCCATTTCTTTGTCTCTTCCTTTCCAAATCCATCCAATTACAGAGCAACTGTCCTAAAGCCAAGTTCTCATCACATTATTTACTCATATACTTCAATAGGTCCCCATTCCCCACAGGAGAAAATTCCTTACTTAGTCATGCAAAACTATCTATTTTTGTCTCTTCATCCCAACTCCTCAAAATCTACCTTTCTAGCCTCTAATTTCTCCAATCAAATTAAAACTAGCGCCTTCACTGCCCTTTGAATATTTCTTTCCTGCCTATCTTTTTTGTTCAGAATAGTTCTTCCTCCCTGGACTCTCCTTTCTCCCAGTTCCCTCCTGGCCCCCCAATCTCTACCTCTGAAAGTTCTGCTCATCCTCTTTCTTTTTTGATTTTTAATTTTTTTCCTAATTATATGTAAAAGTAATTTTAAGATACATTTTATTTTTGTGGTTGTTGGTATTTATTAAAATATAAAGGACATTTATTTTACAAAGGAAATTCTAGGGAATGCGTGTTTGTTAATATAATAAAAAAAGAAAAAAATTCTGGGGAATTTTACTTCCCAATCTACATGACAAACTCTTCTCTTGTTTTGGGTATGTAAAGTGTGGGCTTTAATTGCTGCCTACATACACACATGTACACACACTTAATGCACACCCCATGTGTTTGAAAATGGTTTAACATACATTTTTAAAAATTTTAGTTCCAAATTTTTTCCTTCCCTCCCTCCCTGAAATGGCAAGCAACTAGATATAAACTATACATATGCAGTCATGGAAAAAATATTTCTATGTTAGTCTTGTTGTAAAAGAAAACACAGATAAAAACCATGAAAAAATAAAGAAAAAAATAGTATGTTTCAATCTTTAGACTCCATCAGTTCTTTCTCAAGGGGGTGGATAAATAGCATTTTCCATCATGAATCCTTTAGACCTGTTTTGGATCTTTGTGTTGCTGAGAATAGCTAAGTCATTTAGAGTTGATCATTCTTACAATGTTGCTATTGCAATGTATAATGTTCTGATTCTGCTCACTTTACTTTGCATCCATTTATGTAAATCTTCCCAGGTTTTTCTGAAACCATCAACCATTCTCTAATTGATGAACATCCCCTCAATTTCCAATTCTTTGCCACAACAAAAAGATCTTCTGTAAATATTTTTTATGAATATGTTCTTTTCCTCTTTAAAAAAAAATCTCTTTTGGATATAGACCTAGTAATGTTATTATTGGATCAAAGGGTCTGCACAGTTTTATAGCCCTTTCTTTGTAGTTCCAAAGTGCTTTCCAGAATGGTTGGAATAGTTCACAATTCCATCAACAATACATTAGTGTCCCAATTTTCCTATGCCCCCAACAATATCTGTCATTTTCCTTTTCTGTCATATTAGCCAATTTGATAGATGTGAGGTAGTACTTCAGAGCTGTTTTAATTTGCATTTCTCTGACCAATAGTAATATAGAGTGTTTTTTCATGTGACTATAGATAGCTTTGATTTCTTCTCCTGAAAACTACCTATTCATATTCTTTGGCCATTTATCAGTTTATTCTTTTAAATTTGACTCGGTTCTCTACATATATGAGAAATGAGACCTTTATCAGAGAGACTCTCCACAATTTGCTTCTTGCCCTCACCCTCTACAAAATCTACCCATGTTGCAAGTAAATCTGACTTAATTAGAAAAGCTCATCATCCTGCTACACATCTTGATTTGCACTATTTGCTAAGCCAGGCATTTTTTATGACATTTTGAAGGTAGGCTATATATCAGATCTGATGTTTTTTCCAAAACACTTTTTAGTTTCTCAAAGTTCTTTACAGACATTGTTTTATTTAATCTTCAATGAAAACCCTGCCTGGCCTGTTAGAAGTGCAAGAATTATGATCCTACTTCCCAAAGAGGAAACAGGTTCAAAGGGAAACACTTATTTACTCAATCAGGAAATAGCAGATGCAAACTGACCCAGAATTTTTCAGTTTTTTTAAACTCTTTCCTTCTGTCTTAGAATCAATACTGAATATTAGTACCTAGGCAAGAGAGCAGTAAGGACTGGGCAATTGGGGTTCAGTGACTTGCCCAGTATCACACAGTTAGGAAATGTTTTAAGGTCAAATTCGAACTCAGAATATCCCCTGTCCCAGCCTGGCTTCCTATCCACTGAATTACCCCACTCAATTTTATAAGCATTGATTAAACTGCCCACTGGGCTTCAAGCTATATACTGAAGATTCTAGGAATATATCCATTCCTCAAAAGGCTTGTAGGTGAATGACTTAGAGCTTCCTTGGATCAAATAAGACAGTATCTGACAAGCACTTAGCATAGTTCCTGGCACATAGTAGGCACTCTTTAAAATGCCCATTCCCTTCCCCCTTTCTCCCTTCCATAACACCATATTTCCTTCTGAATTGTTATCTGAATGCAATTTGACAATAAGCTCACTTGGCTATAGCTCTGTCAGATGTACAGAGTTCTTCCTTCATAGCAACTCTATAATACACGTATTATAATCCCCATTTAAAGGTAAGGAAAGAGGGAGTCAGAGAGGTGACTTGCCCAAGGTCTCATAGCTAGTAAATAGTGGAGCCTAGATTCTAACCCAGGTTTCCTACCCCAACAAGTCTCTTTCTACTTCACTAGACTTAAAATCTCCAACAAGTAATTTGCATCTGGTTTGGACCATTTGAAGAATTCTAATCTTCAATTCTAGTCACCTGAGGTGACTAGAGCCCAGCTGTCAGCCTTTGTCAGGCTATTGAAGTCTATTTAAAACATATCCAAGAACCAGCTATAGCTTTCTCCAGAACTGATAAACAACAGCTTGTAGTTCTATGAGACTGCGAGATGAAAAGATGCAATTCTTCTGGCTTTCTATATAATTCGTCATTAAGACAATGTGCCCATACCAGAACCTTGCCACAGAAATAATAAAAATAAATCTCTGGAGTTTAGAAAGAACAACTCCTGAGGCCACAAAGGAAGGGAGACATTAAGGGAGTATCCTGGAAACGGAGACTTTTAAGTCACCAAAATTTGAAAGAAACACATTTCAAATGTTGCATAATGTCATCTGATGGCTAAAAATAATGGAGTCCCAATGTAAGTGCCAGGAAAGTAAACTCTGGAGAACTGAACGAACATATTTCTCTTCTGGGCTAGGAAGCAGGGGAACTGGGTTCTAATCTGGATCAATCGTTTATTCACTGTGTGACGTTGGACAAGTTCTTCTGTTTTAATTTCCTCACCTGTAATATGGAGAGGTTGTACTACAAGCCCTATAGAGTCCCTTTCAGCTCAGATATTTTATGCTCTATTATGTCCCAGCCTTGTCATTGAACATACTATGATTCCAAGGCTACTTCCAGCTCTGACATTCTGAGCTGTTATTTTAAAGCCTCTTCTAATGCTGACGGTCTATGTTCTAATCCTTTCCATTTCTAACAGTCTACATTCTAAGATTCCAGTGTCCCATTCTGCCACATTTTAAAGACAGTGAAGATGATGGGGCACAGAGGGACACAGCCTTGCAACATAATTCTGCCTTTAGCCCCGGCAGGGCTGGGAGCCCCTGGAAGTAAATATTATTTTCCATTCCATGCAAAGCTATGAAGCACCTACTATGTATAAGAGCCTGCCTTGGGTACTGGAGGCATGAATAAGAAAAATTACAAGCTCTCCTTCCTCTAGGAGCTCAGAAGTTTATAGGGAAGATAGGACAGATACATATATGAGGTGTGTGTGTGTGTTGCCTATATAGATTTGTATCCACGTGGTTATCTAAATGAAGCTCAGAAGGAGACAAGAATCTGGAATCCTGTCCACCCCATTTTCAGTAGAGACTTTGATTCCTACTTGCTCTGCAGCCACAGAAAGGGTCATGAGGTTGGCCAAACTGACCTCTTTTTAATATATTTGAAACTAGAATTATGTCTGCTTATCTCTCCCTAAATAGTGCTAGTCTAAGGGAAATTATCTTTTTCCATCACAAATTCTGCATAGTGAATAAATCCATTTATGAAAGTAGATAACAAACAGAAATCATCAAAAGTTATATGGATTGGCATATACCAGACCAGTATTCACAAAGTGAATGGGCTCTCCCATTGGAAGCAAAATACCTCAGCTCAGTGGAGAATGAATCCCTGACCTTAACTCATGAGCCAAGGTACATTTCTCCTACATATCTACCTTCCAAAGTCTGTTTTCCTTCTCTTTGGATTCTTCCCCAAAGAGGGTCTAGAACCATGAGTGCTTCTCTTGAAGAAGAAGAAGAAAAGCAAGAGTGACTTTCTTACCAAGCATCCATACCCTACCCTCTACTCTATATACCATAACTCTACCCCTCACACAGGGTCATATCTTGAGTCAGTAGCTCCTCTACCAATGAAAAGAGTCTCATAGAAATGATCCAGGCTTGAAACCCTAAATTACACATAACTTAATAGAATACAAATAGAATGCAGGAGATAATAAAAAGATTCTTTTCCCTGGGCATCTAGCATAGTACTTTAATATAGTAAGCAAGAGAGAGAGAGAGAGAGAGAGAGAGAGAGAGAGAGAGAGAGAGAGAGAGAGAGAGAGAGAGAGAGAGAGAGAGAGAGAGAGAGAGAGAGAGAGAGAAGGAGGGAAGGAGGGAGGAAGAAAGGCAGGAAAAGAAAAGGAAGTGATCTAGACAAAGGGCTCTGAAAAAAAATTTGAGAAGAGAATACACTTTTTCATCTGATAACTGGGTTCTCCCACCCACCAACAATGCTATACAAGATTTCAGAAATGACCAGTTTCAACTTCAACTGTCCTAGTGTACCAATTCTAAGCCTAGGAAATGAACTCCCTCCTGTATTCCTTGCTCCACTGAAACTTGTCCCCAAATCCTGCTTTCATGATAAAAATCAGAAGATAGATTTATTCACATGAAGGTACAAGGGACTGAAAACAGCTCAGATTATGACTTCAGATGATCAAAAGAGAATACAGAAGGATTTAGTGGTTTTTAAAGATGTGAGTCACATAATCTAGGGCATAATTATTCCCTTCCTTTCTTGATCAAAATTCTTTTTTCCTTGTCAATAAAAATGAAATATACATAAATATATATAAAGTCACCTAAATATTCAAATTCTCAAAAAATTTCAATCCCCCAAACCAAAGATTTAGAGTTTTAATGGGCCTTAGAGGTCAACTAGTCCAGCCCACATGCTTTATAGAAGCAGAAACTGCCTTCAAATCCCATGTTCCCTGTATCATACTAAGGTACCAGTCCTCTACCCATTAGGTGTCATAGAATTCTTCCTAGATCACTTTTTTGCTTTTTTTTCTAATTGCTCTGGAAGAAGACTCTGGGGGTGAAACAGAGTGTTATTGTCAAACCAGGGAGTGAAGACTAATATAGGATTACTTTAATATCTGGGTGAAGGACTATTGATTAATTATTGATGGTTGGGATCCCACAGGCTCTACCATAATCCGGCCCAAAAGAAAACTTTTCTTATTTTTTCCATTTTTACATGTCAGAACAATTTTAATAATCATTTTCTGATATATTGCAATCCTTATTCTTTCCCCTCCTTCTCATGCCTCTCCCGTCCCCAAAGATGGCATATAATATGATATAGGTTGTACATGTATTATCATATAATACACATTAACATGTTCATAATGTTGTGAAAGAAGATGCATGTCACTTACATTAGAAAAAAATTTGTGAAGTAAAGTGAAGAATGGCATGCTTCAATCTGTATTCAGACTCCATCATTTCCGTCAATTGCAGTGGATATCCTTTTTTGTCATGAGGCCCTGGGAGTTCTCCTGGATCTTTGTATTGTTGATATTAAAATCATTCCCAGTTGATCATCATACTTTATTGATGTAGGAGGTTCTCATGGTTCTGCTCACTTCACTTTTAATCATTTCAAATGTCCTTCCAGGTTTTTTTGTGTTCATCTTATTTATTACTTCTTATGGCACAATAGTATTTCATTACAATTATATACCACAACTTGTTTGACCATTCCCCAATTGATGAGCATTCCTTCAATTTCCAGTTCTTGACCCATGTGACTATGAGTGAATCACTTTATCTCCTTGAGACTCAGCATTTTTATCTACAAAATGATCTGGCTGGACTACTTGAATCTTAATGCCCCTCCCTAGATCTGAGATCTAAAATTTTTAAAGAGGCAGCTGGTGGCACAGTGGATAGAGCTCTGGGCCTGGAGTTAGAAAGACTCAAGTTCAAATATAGCCCAAAACACTTACCAACTTCAAGTGCTATAACTTTTACTTGACCAAGTCACTTACCCTCTATTTGCCCAAGTTTCTATGTCTATAAAGTGGAGAGAATAGCATCACCTACCTTTCAGGGTTGTTGTGAGATGGTATTTGTAAAGTGCTTGCACATAATAGGTACTCTATAAGTATTCCCTTTCATCTTCCTTTTTTACAGCTATCTTTACTTTTGTGACAGAGACTCATCATCACCTCTGGTGTTCTCTGTTCTTAAATGTTAAATCTATATAATATATAGATAAATATATTTATTCATATATTTTAAAACTTTACATCACAGCCCAATACATAAAACTCTACCAGGGACACACACAATATGGGGAAACAGAAATATGCACAAAAGAGAAGGTCACCCAGGGAACTGGCCTCCCCAGAGGAGCCCAGCTGGAACAGAATGTCAGGCAGAACAGACTTCACAGGTCATCTAGTTCAATCTACATTTGGCCAAGAATACCCTCTAGAAGGGTCATCTCTAGTTTTTACTTGAAGACCTTTCATTAAGGAAGAAGGTGGCAAAAGAAAACCCCAAATAGGGTCACAGAGAGTCAGACATAACTGAAATGATCGAACAAGGAAAGGGAAGCCACTACCTGATAATATAACCTCTTCCACTTCTGGACAAGTATTATTGTTAGGAATTTTTTCCCTAAGTCTTAAATTCAGTCTTTCTCTCTTTCCTTTTTTCCAAAACAAATCAGCTTAACAATTGAAGTGTAAGGACTAGTCTAGGGAACAACAGCTCAGAATTAGGACTTTTTATAAACTGCCCACAGGCAGTTTCAGAATGAGACTTGTTTAAGTCATTGACAGTAGACACTGACTCCCCAAGTAATCAGTCAATCAGTAAACTTTTATTAAGCACCTACTATGTGCCAAGCATTCTGCTATATTTAGAAGATACAAAAAGAGCCCAAAGATAATTCCTGCCCTCAAGGAGTCATGATCTAATGGGGGAGGGGGGGAACAAACAAGCTATATTCAGGATAAATAGGAAATAATTAACAGGAAAGGCACTAAAATTAAGAGAGGCTGAGAAAGTCTCCCTAATCTGGCAGCTCAGTTGCCCCCATTTATATTTGTGAAGGCAGAAACAGTTCCACATGGAAATTGGCTGGGATGGGGGAATCACTTTCTAATTGACTGGGCAGAGATTTTAAAATCTCCCAGTGGTGGTCAGACTCAGTGGATAGTAATACCACATCAGCACAGCTTAGAGGAGACTACATCTACACTTAATAATAGTAGTAGCTCATGTTTCTACAGTCCTTTGCAGTTCCCAAATCACTTTTCTCCTAAGAACCCTGAAAAGCAGGCAGGGCAAGTACTATTATCCGCATTTTATACATGAAGGTGAGACTCAAAAAACTGGTTCCAGGTCACAGTTCTTAGTGCCCCAACTAGAACCTGAGCCCAGGTTTCTTGATTCCCAAACTATCAATTTTTTCACTTACCACTGGGCATAATGCTACTGCAAAAGGCATTTAACAGAGGACTTGGCAGCAAAGGGCAGTTGGTAACTGAAGCAGTTCACCTCTTCCTCTGTCCCCAGCATTCTGAATCATCAGTCTCTGGTTTTCTGTGTCTTTGGCAAGAGGAAGGAGAGAGATGGAGACAAGACAGACAGGCAGGCAGGCAGACAGAGAGGAGGAGGAGGAAGAGTTCCGGAGAAGAATACAATATTTTAAGAATTTTGGGGTGCCTCATTAATTTTAAGTATTTAAGGGAGTATTAAAGGGATTGGAGTCCTTTCTCCCTTTTCTGTTACTCCTCATTTGCTGGGAAGGTATTAAACTGGTAGGAATCTAGGCAGCCACCCCATTCCTTTCTATTGAATAGAGCTTTCCTCAAATTCACATACACAGCTCCCTCTTATCTCAGATGGGAGCTGCATCACTGAATGCACTTTGACTGAAACTGAGACTGGCTCCCAGTAGCCAGGAATGCAGGGATTCCTTGAGTTGCTATTAATCTCCACCACCACTACCACCATCACCACCACCTGAGCAGAAGGGAGAAGGAGAATAAAGGGGGATGAATAAGTACCTAGATGATATCTATAGGGAGAAAGAGTAGTAGCTCCCAAGAGGTATGTAGTATCTCTAGAATCCTGGAGTTCTCCATTCATTTTAAGTATCTTCTATCCCTAAACAAAGCGTTCGTTCAACTCAAGGAGGAAAGAGGATATTTGTATTTATGTTCTCTGTGGAGAATAGTATCCAAGGTGATTTCAGAAAAAGCTGATTGAACTGATGCAGAGCAAAATAAGCAAAGCCAGAAGAACATTGTATATAGTAACAGCAATATTGTAGAATGATCAGCTGTGAAAGACTTGACTCCTCTCAGCAATATAATAATCTGGGACAATTCTGAAAGACTTATGACAGAGAATGTAATCTACCACCAGAGAAAGAACTGCTAGAGTCAGATATAGAATAAAGCATACTATTTTCCACATTAGTTTATTTGTGGTTTTATTTTGAGGTTTTAGTGTTATGTGAGTATTCTCTTACAACAATGACCAATATGGAAGTATGTTTTGCATAATATATGTATAACCCAGACCAAATTGCTTATCATGACTTGGAGAGGGGAGAGAAGAGAGGGAGGAAGACAATTTAGATCTCATAATTTTGGGAAATGTATGTTGAAAATTGTTGTTATGTGTTAATTGGGAAAATAAAATATCTTTGAATAAAAAAAATAATACTATCCAAGGGCTATCATTGATTTCTTTCTGTTCAGGACTACAAAAGTAGCTCAGACCAGTATGCCCTCAGGAGAATTCACTCATAATGTAAGAAATGCAAGGGTCCTAACCCTCTGACACAGGCATACCCACAAGACCAGAGAAGGGTTCAGAAGCTGTCAAGGATCCAGATGACACATTGTGGCATAGATTCATCTCTTCTCTATGTCATAGACCACAAGAAACTTTTCCTCCTACAATCACCTTTGCTGATTCTTAATCCACCTTCTTTTTTGTCTCTAAGCGGTTGCCTCCCTAAAGTTCTGCTCTAGGTCAACTTCTTTTTTTTTTCTCTACACTCTCTCTCCCTTTGTGATTTCATCAGCTCTGAAGATCCAATTGTCACCTCATTGCAAAAGACTCTATTAAATGGATATCCAAGGCTAATCTCTCTCCTGAATTCCAAGACCACATTTAGACCTATATGTCCCACCAGCATTAAAAACTCTACAAAATGAACTCATCACCTCTACCTTTACTCTGCTCTAAAACCTTTCCCCTTTTCTAAACACCTTTTTCTATTGAAGGTACCACCATTCTTTCACTCAGGATAACAACCTTGGAACCATTGTCTTACTCCCTCACCCCATCTCCATCAAATCTCTTGTGAAATCCTGTGCATTCTGCTACCACAATAGATTTTATACCCATTCTCTTTTCCCTCCTGAGCTTCCCAGATAATACAATGTAGCAGATAGTGTCCTGGTCCTGAAGTCAGAAAGACTTGGATTTGACTTCTACCTTATACATTTATTAGCTCAGATGCCTCTGATCCTCAGTTTCTCCATCTCTAAAATGGAGATAAAACAATGACATCACAAGGTTGTATGAGAATCAAATGGCAGTACATATATAAATTGCTTTGCAAACCTTGAAGTATGTATTTCCTTATCCAGACATTCCCTGTTCCAGTGAAATTACATGTACAACTCCTGTCTCTATTCATGTTCTCATCACTATCTACCTGGATTATTGTAATAGCCTTTTAATGGCTCTCCCTGGCTCCAGTCTAAAACGTTAGAGCTGGAGCAGGCTTCTCTTGACAACCCTTCCTTGTTTCCTCCATTGCTGATTCCCCACTTTCTGTTTCGCCTGTTGGGCAGACAGCTACTCCAGCCCTGATCTTTGGAATGAACCAGAGTTCTGTAGGCCCCAGCACCAACTAGTGATCCCCAGGGATGCACAGTCCAGCTCCAACAACTTGTTATACTTCCACATGCTAAAAGCCTGATGGCCCTGACATTTAGAACAGCAGCTTTATAGAGCCTGGCACTGGCTGAGACTCAGGTCTTTCCCAATGTCTTTGCTCCAAACAGTCCTGCCCAATTCTGAGTAATTAGTCCGTGGAGCCACTAAGTTACTCCAGCTTGGCCTAGGTTTGATGCTGAAGAGTTGGGTTGGTGAGATAAGCTCACTAATCGAAAGTCTAGAAACACCTAAAATCCTACACCTCTCTCAAAGCCTAGCTCAAATGTCACATCTTCTATAAAGCCTTTTTTTTTTGAAACCCCTCCTATGTGTGCCCCTCACTAGTAACCATAGATCTAGAGTTGAAACGACTTCAGAAGTCAGAACCCCCCAGTTCAAGGGTTCTTAATCCAGGATTTGATCTTTTTTCCATATTTTGATCATGATATACTTTGTTTCCTTTGTAATCCTATGCATTTCATTGTATGCACTTAAAAATTTATTCTGAGAGGTCCGTCAGTTGCATCTGAATGCAAGGGGTTCATCATACAAAAAGTGTGAAAAATCCTGATCTAGTCTGACCCTTTTATTTTACAGCAGAGGTTTGGGTCAACTGGGAAATGAATTTCACAAGATCACCCAGAGAAGGCAGGATTCAAACCCAACTCTAACTGTAACTCTGTAAACTCTAACTGTAGAGCCTGTGCTCTTTCCACTGTACTATGTTGCTTCTCTATTATATAACATAGTTATTTGTACCCTCATCTTATCCCTCCTATTAGAATGAGGATCTGCTGAAGGACAGAGTCCATGTCTTACTTTTTTCATCTCTTCCCTTCATTCCCTAGCATCAGCACAGGACCCTGCTCATTAAAGTACTTAGGAATGTTTCTTGAATTGACAGAATAATATCAACATCACTGTAAGTGATATTTGAACTGCCTAAGAAAATCAGCCCTCTTAAGGCCCTTTATCATCATCACTTGAATTCAAACAAGCAATGTTACTCATTGTGACTCTTGTTGATGCTTTTAAACTATTTATTAACTTCAACTACAGGTTCTGAAGAATTTATAATTGAGAACAACTTGTTACCCACTGGTTTGTGTTAATGTCCTCAAAATGATGAAACCATTTTTTAAAAAGAAACTATTCTATAAACAGAATTTCCCAATCATTCTTTCAAATCTTCCATTCCCTTAACTGACCCTCGTGCAAATGGACTACTCTCTGTACCTTGAATATGACCTATCCTGCTCAATCGCATCTCTGTACTCTTGCTCACAATGTTCCTTAGTCCTGGAATGCCCACTCTTTCCCTCTTCATCTGTTGAATGTCTACACATTTTTAAAGCCCAATGCAAAGATCATCACCCCCCAGGAAGACTTCTCCAGTCCCACCCACCTTGGAAATTATCTTTCCACAGGGAGACCTCATATTTCACTCATTTCTGTCCCACCATGATGCATTTATTATGTACCCAATTTCTCAGTTTATGTGTCCTATTCCTCAGACATGTGCTTCTTAGGGTCTTAGATAGACCATGAGCTAGGAGTGACCTTAGAAGCTATTGCAGTTCAACCCCACTGTTCATTGATATAGCCAAGATTTCCCAAGTGGCAAGTGGAATTCAAACAATGGTGCTCTAAGTCCATAATTCACCCTCTTTCCACTATCCAATGATGCCTCCTGGAAGTTCCATGAGGTCAATGCTCTTCCTAACATATAGTGTTCTATACTATTCAAATTTAGTGAGAGTTTTGCTACAACATTGTTTTGCTTTGTTTTTCATAAGGCAAGTCTTTTTTTTTTAGCTAGCTGATTTTCCTGGGGAGTCCTTCAAGGCTTTCCCACAAACATGATTGACCCACTATGGTTCTGTTGACTGACACTTTTAACACTCAATCAAAGTTGCTTAGTTACTAGAGTTCTGGTGGCTAGTATTATACAGAAAATCAAGAGGTTCTTCAAGCTACCCCAGAAAGAGCAGTGTCTATCTAAAGTCTCCTGTGATCTCCAATCCACAACACTCTAATTTATCCCTCCCCCTGCTCCCCCATCACCAGCACAGACAATTGTGGGTAAGTGGTCATTTATGTTAACAAGGACTCAAAAGAGGCTAACTCCCCCAACCTTTAAGGGAGCCAGCCTTTCTTTGGGGTCTTAAATGCGCCATTAATTTCATACTGATCACTGGTAAATGGTCACTGAAGAGAAACCAGATATCCAGGAGATCATCCTCCCCCAGGTCCTGTTTTGCCAAAACAAAAGAGTTCCTGCCTCTTCCTGAGCTCTTCAGGGGTAGACACATTGATAGATTTCTGATTCCCCTCCTTTCCTTTCCTCTGCCCGCCCTCTGGTGGAGCTACAGGATGGCCCAAAATGGCAGGCTCAGGAAAGAAGGAAGGGAACAGTGAAGGGCCTTAATAATCCACAAATTGGCTACATCATCTTCAGAATGAAGCCCTGATATTGATTAAAAACTTAAAAGAAGTTGACCTTTTCTTCTTACAGAGAAAAGGTGGCTTTTTGTAGAAAGCAAGGCCCTACTGTTATATCACAGGCAAGATCACCTCAATTCTTCAGGATGGGGAGGGAGCAGGAATTGTGAACCCTCCTCATCCCAACCCAAGTCTTGTAAATCTATGAGTGGAAAAGGAAGGGCGGGTGGGGTGGGGGTGGGGGGAGGAGAAGCTGACATGAGAAGTAAGGAAAGATAAAAGGCAGGCAGAAGCCAGAGGTGCTGCCTGCTTTGGAGAGAAGTGGGCTAGAAGACCGGTGTGCCAGTTCTAGTTCGGTCAAAAGTCTTGGTGTGATTTGAGGAAATTACTTTCCCTTTCCGTACCTCACTCAGCTTTCTCATCTGTAAACTGAATTCGGAGTTCCCTTCCACCTCTAACATTCTGTGATTCAGATATCCTAAGGTTCCTTCCCGTTCAGGGCTTTTAGGTTCTAAGGTTCCTTCCAGTTCTGTCACTCTACCATCGGATTGGGGGAATAGTGTTATATACCGGCCTCCACAGATATCTCAACAGGAATTTGCGAAAATATTAGAGGGGGGGAAATTCTGCCATGTCTCCCCGGCAGTTCTCATAATTAATCGCTGAAACAGGGTCAGTTTCCTGAACTGTGGCAGAAGGGAAAGTGACTAGAGGTGGGACTGGCTGCCTCTGCAGGAAAACTAGCCCTCAGACCCTGAGAACTCACCTGAGGAAGGGTGACAGGCTGACCCTACCCTCCTCCCAGAATGCCCCTCTACTCTGGGCTCTTTGAAAAAATCCTATAAAGGGGGCTTCGAGGAATGGGCAGAAGAGAAAGATCGGAGGCAGAGATCCCTGGCTGGCTGTACTAATGCAATGTATTTCGGTTTGAAAAGATTTCTTAATCTTTAGCTGGGAGAGAAGTGCCCTCCTCCAACTAGAGGCAACTCCTGGGGATTTGGGCCCCTCTCGGATGCTCAATCTCTGTAAGCCCTGTAAACCCTCCGCTAAACCCACTCAGTCCACCCACTTCCTCCCTGCTGCCCTGCCTCCGATCTCTTGGTGGTCCCGGGAGAAGCAGCAGGGAAAGAAGAGCATTGCCTGATCCAGCGCCCATCCAATCCCTGGCGAAGCAGTCTCGAGAAGCAGCGGTACGCCCTCTCAAGCATCTAGGGTCCGTTTGATCTCCTCTCCCAACAGCAGTATGCGGACAAGTCCGAGACTGCCCAGAAGAGACTCCATTTCTTTGGGTGCTCTAGCTCGGTGAGAACACATAGGATCTTCGGGGTGGGGGTGGGGTGTAAAACTAGAAAAACATCGTCTAGAACTTGCCCCTTCATTTTGCAGATGGGGATACTGAGGCCTAGTAAAGGGGCTTAGCAAGGTCACAAAACTAGCTAGAAGCAACGTCTGAACTTGAACCGAGGTCTTAAGGCTTCAAGTCCACGCCTTTCTCTGTCGCGCCCCGGGATACCAATGCTCCCCACGGTGGCCGCAGCTGTTCATTCTGAGAGACTGGGACCTGGGACAGATTGCTAGGACACGTTGTTCAGCGTGCCTGAGGGAGCCGCGTGCAAGCACTGGCTCGACAGATCCCTCAGTCTACCTTACCTTAGCTTACCTACCTTACACTCATGCTCTCTCCTAAGCCCGGGCGCACGACTTTATGCATTTTGCTTACTTGAGGGGTTTCCTACCTAGAAAAGGAGACACTGAAGGAGATATGAGGGACATCGACAGGGGCCAGTGTCCACATTTTCGAATCTCAGAATGATAGAGCTGAAAAGAACCGGAGAAATCACCTAGCGAAACCCCATTTTACAGTTGGAGAAACTGAGGTCCACAAAGTGAAAAGTGTTAGCAGAGTTGAATTTGAATACTGCTTCTCTGACATTGACTCGTTCCCCCAGTTCATCAGTCTCAGTTTGAAGCTATCTCCACCCCCAGTTATTTACATTTACACACACGCGCGCGCGCACGCACATACACACACACACACACACACACACACACACACTGCCCCAGGAAACCTGTCAACTTAGAGTTGGCGCACCCCAGGCACAACCTCCCCGCCCTGGGTGGAGTGTAACCAAGTATAGGAAGACAAAGTTCAGACCCCGGGAGGTGGCTTGGCGGGGCCCTAGACCTTAGGGCACTCTGCAGATCCCCCAGAGCAGACTCCGGAGCAGAGGGCGCGGCCAAATGCAACTTGGAGAGCTCGGGAGAGGAACTTGTTCGCCCCACAGACGGCTTAAGGAAAGCTAGCAAGCAGGCAGGGGACAAGAGCGTGCCCCCAGCGCCTCGGGACCGGACCTTGTGAAGCTGCGGCCGCCGGAGACCCGAGCCCTTATGCTAAGCCTCTGCTCCGGGGATTCGCGCCTGCCTAGGTCTCCAGCTCTCGGCCAACAGCTACCCCTAGCGGAAAAGGAACCGTCCCGTCCCCCTCCGCGCTTTCCAGGGCGTTCCGGGGATCGGCTAGAGAGCCACGGTAATGAGCCGTGTGCTCTCCCCATTCCCTGCCCTCTCCAAACCCCAAGCTCTGCCCCTAAGTTATCCCGTCCTGATGCCACGAGGGAACCCCGGCCCCAGCTGCCCAGGACCCCCCAACTTCGGCTATCCCTCAGCCTCCATAGGCTCTCCTGCCGGTCTCTCTGCGATCGGAGCTGAAAGTCAACTGGAGCTGCTGCTCCTTGGACGGACAGGCTGCGGGAGCTCCGGCTGCCTTAGCTAAGGTGTGGGGCGGGCTCCGGACTCAGAGATAGGCAGTGTTTGCTCTGCGGGAAGGAATGTTGATGTGCGCATTTATAGAGTGGAAAGGGAGGGTGCGGGGTGCGAAGCAAGGGTGTGGGACCGGAGCGATTCGTCGTATAGGGATCTGAAGCGATGCAATGTGTCCTTAGTTCTAGAGGTGCAGGGTGCAGGATTGTGCGGTATAAGGAGGCATCGTGGTGGTTTGTGCGTCCCGGGGGAAGGTACAGGGATAGCGTGAGGTACTGGGTGGTGGTGGAGGTGGAAGCGGAGGAGGAATGGAAGACGGGTAGCTGACTGTTCCCATAGCAAGGTTGGAGAGGAGAGTGGGTCTCAGAAGCCAAACTCGGTCCGTCGCTGTCCGCTGCTTCACTGGGGATCCGTCGAGCTGGGAGCTGCCTTGAGATGACTGAGCACTAGGTGCTCCAGGGAGCAGCTGGCGTTTGGCTGGACGTAAACAGCTAGCAGCTGAGAGGAAAGCTCGGTTCCACCCGCTCCAACCTCACAATAAGTCGCGGTCCCACAGAAGAGCCTACTAGGGCTTCTGGGAGCAAAGAGAGCGCGCCTAGACGGAGAAAACCCTCAGACCTCTACTGAAAGCCAAAGGCACCTGGGGCTTCATTTGGGACGCTCCAGTCGACTCTGGTTCCCGTGTTCAGTTGGGAGAAACCTCCAGCCAAGACCGGAACCGCCCCCTCGCTCCGAAAACCCCAGAACTTTAGAAAGGGAGTGTGTTAGACGGGAATGAGGGCTCGCGTGCTTTTGTCGCTTGCCCAGAGGAAGACCTACCAGGGAGCGAAACACTGAGAGCTCTCTATGGTGTAGAGCAAAGACCAACACCCTCCCTCGCCCTCGAGGGGCTGTTTGGCTGAAGACCTGGATTCAAGTCTCGATTTAGCCATTTCTCCCTCTGTATAATTTTTCTTGCCTCAGTTTCCCCTTCCCTTCAAAATGAGATTGATCTAGAAGATGTCTAAGGTCCCTTTCAGCTCTGGTGTTAGGTAAGTTCTGTAACCCTCCCCCTTTCACCCTCCCCTGGCTCTCCCTGCTCCATGGCACGTCTCTAGCCCCTCTTTTGGTCCCTCTCTCCCCTCCTTGCCTGTTTATTTTTAGGTCATTGGCGGCGAGCTCTAGGTAATCCCCAGGCTGAAGTTCCAAGGGGGCGGGGCCCAACTGGGGGCGGAGTCGCCTTTTCTTTTAAACCCGCGACTATAAATCCAGTTTAAGGGGAAGCGGGATCTCAGATGAGCAGCCCGGACCCAAGTCGGCTAGGGGAGCGAGGGGGTGGGGCCCAAGGCGGCCGCGGCCGCAGCTGCCCAGCTGCGCCGCGGCTCGCCGGCAGGCTCCACTCCCTCCTGGTTCACACCTTGGGCTTTCTTACCCAGGTGGCCGCCTGCTGTTTCCTGGGCCCGCGCTTCCTGGCCACAGCGGTGACGCTGTGGCTACTGGACTTCCTGTGCATCCGCAAGAAGGTGCTGATGAGAAGCCGGCGCGAAGGAGACACTGAGGAGCCTCGCAAGGCGGGCAAAGGCGGGGGTGGGGGTATGGGAGATGAGGAGGATGGGGCAGCTGTTATCCAGAGCCCCGGGCTACCCCCGGATGACCCACCTGTCTGGGTCTCTGACTCCAATCGGCTCTGCACTCTAGAGTCTCTGAAGGCTGTCTGGCACGGACAAAAGATGGACTTCTTCAAGACTGCCCGCAAGGGCTCTCTAGCCCCCAATCCCGAGGTCATCCAGCTGGATGGTCTAAAAAGACTGCGCATCCTAGACTTCGCCCGGGGCAGCCGGCCACTGGTCCTCAACTTCGGCAGCTGCACCTGACCCCCGTTCATGGCGCGGCTGCGCGCCTTCCAGCGCCTCGCTTCCACCTTCCTAGACATCGCCGACTTCTTGCTTGTCTACATCGAAGAAGCCCACCCTTCCGACGGCTGGGTCAGCTCGGATGCAGCCTACGACATCCCCAAGCACCAGTGCCTTCAGGACCGGCTGCGGGCCGCCCGGCTCTTACAAGAGGGCGTCCCGGGATGCCTGCTCGCGGTGGACACCATGGACAACGCGTCCAGTGCAGCCTACGGTGCCTACTTTGAGCGGCTCTACATCATCCAAGATGCCCGAGTCATGTACCAGGGGGGACGAGGCCCCGAGGGCTATAAGATCTCAGAACTGAGGCACTGGCTTGACCAGTACAAAGACCGCCTGCAGAGCCCAGAGGCCTCTGTGGTCCTACCTGTGTAATTGACTGTTTCCAAAACAAAGAACCCTAAACAAACGTGCATTTGACGATTCTCAATCACAGAAAGTGACAGTTACACAAAAGAAGGGGGAGGGGAGAATTAACCCATGGGGGGAGGGGGCCCAAGGGAGAAAACACCTCTCTTCCCTCCTCCTCCAATTCCGTTTTTCTCTCGTTTATTTTTCTCCACTTTGTTGACGGCAGTGCGAACATTGTATATGTTACGCGTGTGCATGCGTGTGTAAACCAGTGTAACTCTGTGAATGCCCATTGTTTCCCGCAGAGAGAAGACACCCCTGCCACCTGGGACACCTCGACCTCTACCCGGCCAACCCCTGCTTGCTTGGGAATTAAAAAAAAAAAAAAAGAATTGAGTCCTAAAAGTGTGAAGAATTGTACTGCCAAGTATCCCGATGTGTGACTCTGTAATCTCTGCTCGCTGGTTCGCTGGCCTGTGTGTGTGCGCGCACGCGTGTGATCCGATGTCTCTCGGTGTGTGACTTTTTAAAGAGGCGTTTGGGCTGACCCTGCTCCTCCCAGCCCGCATCTCTTCTTTGTTTCTACCTATATTGTATTGCCCTGATTCTTTCCGTCTCGTAATCTCCTGAGGGAGGTGTGTGTATGTATGTTTGTGAACGTGTGTATGGGGAAGGGGTTGGGGGTCGGGGGTCGGGAAGAAGAGAGGACTTGGCGGGGAAGGCGGGTTGGGCTGAGCGCGAAGGGAGTGTCTAGTTAGCTTTTTCTCATCTCGGTTCTGGCACTTCTTTGGTCCCTCTGGTAGTGACGACCTGTTTCGAATTGGTCCCAGACCAGGAAACCGTGTCTGATATTCTTAGCGACCTAGAAGTGCCCTAACCGCGAGAGAAAAAGACGAGTGTTTAACGTATTTATAAAAATGATAAGGACAGCTAGGTTTGGGGTGGGGGTGGGGGGCTTTCAGATGGGATTCGATAGTCTTGGAATCTTGGAATGGGGCGGGGGGTGGGAGGGTTCCTGAGCCAGGTTGGGGATCTTGGGGACATTGCTCTCGAGCGTATTTGGTTTGGAGAACCTAGCTTGGGGATCGAACGATTTTAGATCCCTGGTTTGATGGGTATTCACCTGGTTCTGCTGTATTGTGGAAAGAAATGGTTCCTCATGCAACTCAGCTGTCCCTTGTTTAAGGATGAATGAGGGGAGGAGTCACCCCTTTGGTATAAAATGAGGGCCCCCCACCCCGCCCCCCGCTTGAAGCTCATTTGCATGTACACTTGGAAAGATCTCCGATTTGAAGTAATTTGGGAAGAACATCTTGTCTGAAGTAAAAGGGAACTGGGAATCCTCGTTAAGATGTAATGGGAAATCCCTGGTTTTAAGTAATTTGCATGGTCTGGATTTGAGGGAAAGCTCAGGTTTAGTGTGGTTTGGGAAGAATCTTCTCTTGGATGTAACTGGAGGGATCCCTTCCTGATGTACTTTAAACGAGGAGAACTAACCCAGCGTAGGGGTGGGGCACTTTAGGGGCAGTTTTCCTGCTTTGGCATACTTTGAAGAAGAGATCCCTAATTTGATATTATTTCCATGTGAAAGGCTGGAAGGGTATCATCCACCGACCTGTGTTTTGGAAGGACTTTAAAGCTTCCCCCACTTTCGTGTTTGGGCTTCACTGGGCATGGGGGTGGGAAAGATCTATCATTTCATGTAATTTAGGGTTTAATCCCTAGTCTGAAGTAAATTGTGGAGTTTGGGGATTGCTGGGTTTGTGACCAGAGGGATCTCTAATCTGGTATAGGGTTAAGAGTTCTCCTGTCTGGTGTGATGGGATAATCTGTGGTTTTCCTGTGGAGGGATCCCTGATATGGCATAGTTGGGAAGAGGAGGTTCCAGTTTGATTGGGGAGGCCCCTGGTTTGGGAGGAGAGACCTCATATTGGCGTCTTGTTTGTTAAGTTGTTCATTATTTGAACTTCTTTTCTGTACAAAAAAAAATAAAGATTTGGAATGAAATACATTCTGATCTCTCCTGCACATTTTTTATCCTATGTTGTCTGAATTGTCAAGAAGGTACATTTTCCTTCACTGTCCCCATAGTGACCCAGAGAAGGAAGCAGAGAGGAGTAAATAACTATTAAGAGATCAATCTAATCTCCCCATCCTGAGAGAGAACCACAGTTCTAGGGTAAGAGCAGAACTCCTGCTGATATAAGTGGAGAAGAGATCTCCATCTTCCAATTCTCTTTAACCCACTGTTCATCCCTGTCCCTCATGCCAGGAACTCACCCTTCCAACTTCCCCAGGAATGTTCCAAAGACCCTGATTGGTGCCTGAAAGAAAGAAAGGGAAGAGAGGAATCCTCTCCTCTGAGCCCCTCAGCGTGCTGAGGAATCAGCCCAGAGCTATCACTTGGAGCTCTCAGTTCTAGGGCAGTTGCCAGGTGGCCAGCTTACACAGCTCAGGAGAAAGTGGGGCAGGTATCACAGTTTTCTGTCTTCAAATTTTCTGCTTTTAACTTCATTGAGTTATAGCATCTGCATCAATGTTCTGGGAATCACTGGGCTCAGTAGGGGAATAGGAATGTGCCAAGAACCAGAAGGAATGTTATCAGATCTAAAGCCTCTGTCAGCCCTTGGAGAGATGGGAGGGAGTGGTGAGAGAGTGGGAGAGATAAGAAAGAGAAGAATGGAAGCAATAGGAAGATGGGAGTAGGAAGAAATAAAGGAATGAGGGATGAAAGGAAAGGGTAATTTAGGGAAGAGAAGAAATATAATAGCTGACATTTATACTGTGCTTTAAGGTAGACACTGCAGGAACTCTTAATCCCTACTTTACAGAGGAGGAGAAATTAAGTGATGTTCTAATAGTCCCACATGACTAGAGTGGCTACAGATGTTGGGCTCCCAATCTAGTTCTTCCCTGACTCCAAATTTAATGAATGATCCTTCCATTCCATAGGCAGTAGGGATGGGGAAAGGGGGAGATAGAGACATTGACAGAGACAAAGCAAAGAGAAGAAGAGGAAGGAAGGGAGAGAGTTTGGGAGAGGGAACATCAAAGATGTGAGAATTAAGGTGGAAGGGGTGAGGAGATAGAGCAACTGGGTTTCTAGAGAGAGTAAAGAATGGGGAAAGAGAGGGATATAAATCAGGGTCTAAAGATAGAGTTTGTGATCATTGGAACAGAAGAAATGAGAGTTATAGGAGGATAATTGAATAAAGAATAGGGAAGCAAAGGTGAAGGGAATTGGACATAAAGGCATAAGGGGCATAAAAGAGATTGAGAGTTATAGCAAGGAGGAATATGGGAGTAGGCAGGTCTCAGCAAGCAGAGAAAAAGGATTAGGGAGGATGGTTAAGAAGGAAACAGGAAGGAGACAGGGGAAAGAGAGCTAGATTTGGAGTCAGAGCCTCTAGGTTGGAATCCCAGCTCTACTACTGTGTATGAACCTTGGGCAAGTCATTTTCCTTCACCCATTGGAATAGATAGCCACTAAAATCTCTTCCAGTTCTAAATCCCATGGATCTTTAGGAGCCCATGTTGGAATACCTGAGTGGCAAGGAGGGAGGTGGGGGAATGGAGGCTAGGGATAGACTCCAGGAGAGTTAGGGAATAGGATGGGTAGAGAAATATTAAGGAGGGACTGCAAACAAGAAAGCACATGGTCTTATGGGACACAGGGAGCAAGTGCATTTAATATTAGGGTAGGATGCACTGTCATCCTTGGGGATATACTGACAAGACCCCAACATCTCTATCATGTAACCTTTGGGGAACTTGGCCCTAATTTGTTTAGAACTTGATTGTTTTTTTTTTAAAGAAAAGGATGGATTTCTGGATGTGTGGCATTAGATCGTTTCTTCCCCCCACTTCCCTTTCTTTCTGAACTATAATCTTCCTCTGTCCTTCCCTGTCCTCCCCTCCCCTTCTTTCCCTTGCTCACCCACTTCAGGCACATGGAGGAAAAAGTATAGTCCAGAAAAGATTCTTTGAGTTCTCAAACCTTCACTTCCAAAGAAATTAGTTCCTTCCATTTACTAACCTCAGAAGACCTTTGCCCTTAGCCCAGGGCTGGAAATTGCTGTGTCTCAAAGCAGCTGAACTAGACTGCTTAATAGTCTTCCCTCCTGTAACTGTAATCCTGACCCCAAGTTCCCCCTGCCACTGTACCTTAAGGATCTTCTCTCTCTCCTTCAAACCCCACCCCCACCACTCACCCCAGGTACCAAATGGCCTCTTCTCAGGTCATTTATGGAGGGGGAGGTGCTTATAGATCCAGTAAGGTTCAGGTAATCATAAGGGCAATTGACAGAATCCTAGTCACAAAGACTAGGGAGTGCCAACTTTCTAGACAACTTAACTATTTAACATTTCCTCAGGGATCAAGATTCTTACAACCCCAGAGCCTTCCTCTCCTACCTGACAAGTTAAAAAAAGACTCCCTAAAGAACTCCTCACCCAACATGCAAGACACATCCAGAAATGGTATAGGCAGTGTTCTTGGAGGAATCCTGAGGGCTGCAATCCCAAGCTCACTTTTAGCCAATCAGACAAAATCTTGATACATGTTCTATCTGTACTTTCCCATGTTCCCACTAATTGGCAGTCCTGTCCCTCCTCCCCAAAGAAGGAGCTAATTTGATTCTAGGTTGTGGTAGTGGAATAGTATCCAAAATAAGTGAGGTAGGTGATCAGTAAAATGAGAGTTGAAATAAATGATCTCTAAAATTTCTTTCAGTTCTAAATCCTACGATAATTCCGTGCCCTAATCAGAACACATCTACAACATTGTGCTAATTTCTGGACACTGAACTTCAACGCAAACTGTGACCTAGGATTCCCCCAAAAACTCTGAGTTTGCATGGACTGGGTCCAGTCACAGAGACTAGCTCTACTAGGTCATTTTCTTTCTTTGACTCATTGCCCCCAAGCCAGAGTTACACTGCAGAGAAAACTCAAAAAATAAAAAGTATAGTTTGTGTCTAGGTTTCCCCTAAATGTGGATAACAGAGTCACCACCTCTGACAAAAATAACTTCGTATACAATATAGTCATCGGATGTGGGAGAGACTTTATTTTATCCCCTGAAAAAATGCATGACATGCAAACAGACTTGTAGCAGCCCAGTATCAGATACAGAAACATAGAAGAATTCAAGGAACCCACTGGTTCCTCCCGTAAGGAAATGAACTTGGCATTGCTATCAGGACAGTCTTTTGTCACCCCAGTGAGTCTTTCTTTCCCATCAAATCTTACATAATTTTCCTATAACTTGAAATACCTTTTATAATTTAGTATATTGCCAGAATGCACACTTTGGAGGTTACTAAACAAGCTATGCTATCTGATTAGCTCATCAGTTTTGCTCTCTAAGTAAGGTGTCAGGATAATATTGATTGTCTTCTTTTTTTTCTCCAAAGAGGACATTACCTAAGGAAATCACTAGAAGAGTTAGGGTTCATAATCATTGGCCATGAACGTCCCATGAACACATTTTTACAGTGGCCATGTACTTCCTCTTTAAGCTATCCCCCAAGGTTGTATAGAGGAAAAGAGGGAGAAATTTCTTCTGTCCTTGCTATATTTCAAAAAGTGACATAGAAGAAATGGCACAGGAAATCTGAAGACAGAAACAGAGAAAGGAAGAGAGAGAGGGGACAGACCACACTGGGTTTCATAGCCCACTTTTTTTATACCATAGGGATGGACAGTTGAAGCCATTTATAAGGAAACAGTTCTAGTTTCTGAAATCAAATCAGTGTGATACCAGTGGACATGTCTGTATTCTAGGAAACACTGCCCTTGGGTTATCTCCAAACAGTGGTCTACTTCCTGTTATCCCATCAGAATGAAGAATTCAAATGTTGATCAGTGACAACCATGATCAACTCTCCTAATGCCATCTGAGGATCTATAAATATTTAGCCTGGAGAAGGGCTGATTGTTTTCAAGTACTAATAGGACTGTCAGTCAGCAATAATCATTAAATATAGATTAAGTACCTACTATGTGCCAGGTACTGTGCTAACAATTAGGATTACAAATATGAAAAAGGAAGATAATCCTTGCCTTCAAGAAGCTTATAATTTAATGGTGAGGGGGTGGGGGTGGGGAGGGGGTGATAATACACAGAAGGAAGCTGAAAAGTGGAAGAAGAAACCCAACACTGAGGCATGCTAGAGTCCACTGCCATTATTGTTTTCAGTCATGTCTGACTCTTCATGACCCCACTTGGGTTTTTCTTGGCAAAGATACTAGAGTGGTTTGCCATTTCCTCCTTCAGCTCATTTTACAGATGAGGAAACAGTGAGAAGTAGGGTTAAGTGATTTGCTCAGGGTCATACAGTTAGTAAGTGTCTGAGGTTAATTTGAACCAGCCCAGTACTCTGTCCCACTGTACCACCTAGAAGTGGCTACCAAAAGAAGTATAAGAAAAGTATTGCCGTCCCGGGATTCTTTTTACATTACATGGAGGTTTTGGGAAGAGATCTTGCTCTGTCCTCTAAGACCTCCAGTCATGGGGGCAGAAGCTACTGAGGGTATTGATGAAGTGTGAGTACCAAAACTAATGCAGTGTTGAAGACTGTCATATGGAAGAGGGATTAAAGTTATTCTGCTTGGCCTCATGGGCCAAAACTAGTAGCAAAGGCTGAAGTTATAAGGAGGTAGATTTCTTTGATGTGAGGAAAAACTCACTAGACTAGAGCAAAACTTCCTAATTAGAGCTGTTCAAAGTGTTAGGGCTAGTGTTAGGTAAGTTAATTCCCCTTTTCTGGAAGTCTGCAAGAAGACTGAATAATTATTATTACAAATGCTGTAGAGTGCTTCCCATTCAGATGTTAGCTAGTCTAAATGGCTTCTAAAGTCTCTTATAGTTCAGAGCACAAACATTTCTCATCACAGAATCTATACCAGGGGTCCCCACATGTGGCCCCCTGAGGCCATTTATCCAACCCCCACTGAACTTCCAGAAGGGGCACCTCTTTCATTGGTAGTCAATGAGAGGAGCACTGTATGTGGCACGGCACCACAAAGCACGGTGTCACTCACATATAGTACTACTTCCGGTGACATAATCCTTTGCATGTTGCCTTGTTCTGAGAGTAACTGAATGAGAATGAGGTGACGCACAAAGGATTATGTGGCTGCACAATGGAAGATGTCAGCATGGTGAGCTGTGATCTGGTGGAGGGGATTCCGCACTGTGTATGCAGATTTGTTCATAGTTTTTTGTTTGTTTGTTTTGTTGTTGTTGTTGTTTTTTTAATAGTCCGGCCTGCCAATGGTCTTAGGGACAGTGAACTGGCCCCATGTGTAAAAAGTTTGGGGACCCCTGGTCTATACTATTGACTCCCCCTGCCCCTAGAATGTAACCTCAAGCAAACAGCTACCTTTTCTAGCTTCTAGAAACCTCTAGAGACACTTGAGAATTTAGTAGAATTCAAGCCCAGCCTGGCCCTGGGGAAAGGGCATTGCAGACATAGTCCAATGGTCTTGTATGATTTGGGTTGCAGGCTTCATTTCTATGAAAAATCCTCAGGCACCCTAAAGAAAGAGCAATCAAACTTGGGAAGAGCCAAGTGTCTTTACCTTCCCTATCTTGAGGTTCAGGGAAACCTCCCAGACTCACTAAATAATGGCACTATAGAGAACTTTAAAATGATAAAAAATGTGAGATTAAACCTTGAGGGGACCTTAAAATCATCAACAGTAGAATGTCAAAGCTGGAAGGGACTTTAAAGTCATAGATCATAGACTCCCAGAGCCAGAAGAAGTCTTAAACTTAAAATTTGTTTCAGTTTCAGTTTCAAATTCTCTGCCTCCTTCCGCCCCTTCCCTCACATCTTTGAGGAGACAAGAAACATGACATCCATTATGCATGTGAAATCATACAAAACATATTTCCACATTCTTTTGGAATTGCTGTGGATCACTGTCTTAATCAGAATAGCTAAGCCTTTCACCAGTTTGCTGGTTCTGCTCACTTCACTTTGCATCAGTTCATATAAGTTTTCACAGGGTTTTTTTTTTCTGAAAGCATCCCCTTTATCCTTTCTTTTAGCATAATAGTAGAATCATAGAATTTCTTATGAGAGACAAAAGGATTTGAGAATGAATAACATCAAAGCTATAGGGAACTTCAGAGTAGTTTCTAGTTACAGGTTAGAGCTTGAGAGCCCTCTTAATCCAACCCTTTTATTTTACCATAGAGAAAACTAAAGGAGAAGGGAAGCACTTGCCAAAGGCCAGAGAGTTCAGTGGCAGATCTGGAACTTGTAGAACTCAGGGTCTGGGACTCCTTGGTACAAGGTACATATCATAGCCTCATCTCTGTTCTATGACTATCAGTCACTTTTTTAAAACCCTTACCTTCTTTTTTAGAATCAGCACTAAGTATTGGTTCCAAGATAGAAGAATAGTAAGGGTGAAGCAGTTGGGGTTAAGTGACTCACCCAGGGTCATACAGCTAGGAAGTATCTGAGATCAGAGTTGAACCTACAACTCCCATCTATAGGCCTGACTCTCTATCCATTGAGAAACCCAGCTACCCCTCATCAGGCACTTTTGATATCTCTTTTTCCAGGGGTAAAGTCAAATCTCTCCAAATTCAAATCAATTCACTACGTGAAAGCAACAGTCTAGGAACAAATATCTCTGCCCTCAAGGAGCTTATATTCTAATAGTGTAATATAACATGTAGACAGAGATATAATATCACACAAGGAGTAAAAAGAATAAAGGAGAGTCTGGACAAAACATTCCAGGAATATTTGAGGAGAAAGAGAACACTAATAGGGGGATCTGAGAACTCTTCACAAATGAACTGATAACTAAGATGAATCTTGAAGAAAGGCAAGGATTCTGAAAGAGATAAGATTCCATCTAAAAGAGGCAATTTATACAAATATTCAGAGGCAAGAGATGACATATTACTCTCAAGGAACAGCTAGTGGTCCAGTTTAGCTAGTACATGAAAGGAAATAGTGTAAAAGGAGCCATTTATAGGATTTAAAGTGGAGTGGTAGCAACTGATTGAATATAGAAGATAAGGGAGGGAAAGAATTTAGAACAACTTTGAGATTTCCATCATGGGTGACTGAGAGTATGCTGATGCTTTTTTTTTTAAATAGGAAAATGAGGAAACAAATTGTTAGTCACATTTACAAAGGTGGCATAGTAAATAGAGTATTGAGCTTGGAGTCAGGAAGACCTGAGTTCAAATCTTACCTCAGAGACTTAACTAGCTGCAGGACTCTGGGCAGATCGCTGAGCTTCTCTGTCCGAGTTTCCCCATCTGTAAAAATAATATCACCTAACTAAAAGTTGTTATGAGGAGCAAATGAAATAACATTTACAAAGCTTTGCGAACCTTAAAGCACTACATAAATGTCAGTTCTAATTATTATTATTACAAAAAACTCAATGCAGGCAATTTCAAAGAATTAGTTACTAAGATACACTTATGATGGAATTGCAAACTAATCTGATCTTTTTTCTTTAACCCTTATCTTCCATCTTACTATCAATTCTAAGACAAGAAAGTAGCAAGGAACAGAAGAGTGGCAAGGGACAGGCAACTGTCATTCACTGACTTGCTAAGCACAGCTAGGAAGTGTCTGAGATCAAATTTGAACCTATGTCCTCCCTACTCCAAGCCTGGTACTCTATATCCACTGTACTACCTAACTAGCCCTAGCATGATCCTTTTAGAAAGTCGTTTGGAATGAGGAAGCAAAAAGTCATCTCTTTAACACTTTAGATTAATTATTGGAAATAAACCCTGAGTATGTTATCATAAAGAAGGAGATGGGGCAAGAACAATTTTTCAAATATTTTTGTAGTATCGTTATATTTAAATGCATAATTTTGAAAGCTACCTAAATGTCCAATAATAAGGAAAGAGCTAAATAGATTGTGATATGTGAATGTAATAGAATATAAGAATACAAGGAAAATCTGAAACACTTTTATGATAATACAAGGGGAGGGAAACTCAGAACTATAAGAACAGAATACATACTAATTATATATTTTTTAAAAAATAAATGGGGGACTTCCGGTTAAGATGGCGGCTTAGAGAAAGCTCAAGTTCAGATCTCCGGAAAAACCTTCCCGACCCATCTCAAACTATAAGCTCCTAAGGCGCCGAAATTCAAAACGATCAACAGCACAGACCCTGGGAACCCTCCTCCTGGACCTGGACCCGGTTCAAAAGGTACGGCTCCCCTCAAAAGCCAGAACCCGAGATCCCTCAGACCTCAGGGGTAGGAGCGCAGAGTCCAAGGCTCCCGGAAGCCGCAGCCCTGCCGGCTGGGCTCAGAGAGCAGAACCCTCAGGGTCTTCTACAGTCCCGGTGAAAGTTACTGCCTGGGGCTCCCGCTGCAGAGAGCTGGTCGAAACAACAGCAACCCTCAGGGCGGGCAAGACAGCCTCACGGGCTGGATCCTGCTATCCAAGTCTCAGTGAAAGTCCTTGCTCCCGGAGCTTGGGTTAGCTGCAGCCCATCCCCCCGCAGGCCGACGAAACAGCCTCACGGCCAGCAATTCTGAAGGCAACTTCCTGAAAGCAACGTGGTCCGACCCTTCCATTCCAGTTCCAGTGAGGCATATTCAGTTTAACCCAGGGAAAGTCATAGAACCATCTGCCCAGGACTAAAGCCTCTGAACACCAGACAGAGACAAGAAAAGCCAATCCTCCACATTCAGAGATGGAAAACTCCACAGAAGCACAGAAGCCCCAAAATACCAAGAAAAATAAGAAGAAAGGGGCGACTTTGGACACATTCTATGGAGCCAAAATACAAAATACAGAGCAGATAGAAGATAATATAAAAGAAAATGCTCCAAAACCTTCCAAAGGAAATGGAAACTCTCCACAAACCTATGAAGAATTTGAATCAGAAATGACCAAAAAGATGGAAGCCTTCTGGGAGGAAAAGTTGGAAATAATGCAAAAGAAATTCACGCATCTACAAAACCAGTTTGACCAAACTGTAAAAGAAAACCAGGCTTTAAAGGCCAGAATCAGGCAGCTGGAAGACAACGATCGTGTAAAAGAGCAAGAATCAATAAAGCAAAGCCAAAATACCAAGAAATTAGAAGAGAACATAAAATATCTCACCGACAAGGTGATAGATCTGGAAAATAGGGGGAGAAGGGATAATTTAAGAATAATTGGACTCCCAGAAAAGCCAGAAATAAACACCAAACTGGACATGGTGATACAAGATATAATCAAAGAAAATTGCCCAGAGATTCTAGAACAAGGGGGCAATACAGCCACTGACAGAGCTCACAGAACACCTTCTACACTAAACCCCCAAAAGACAACTCCCAGGAATGTAATTGCCAAATTCCAAAGCTATCAAACAAAAGAAAAAATCCTACAGGAAGCCAGAAAAAGACAATTTAGATATAAAGGAATGCCAATCAGGGTCACACAAGACCTTGCAAGTTCTACTCTGAATGATCGTAAGGCATGGAACATGATCTTCAGAAAGGCAAGAGAGCTGGGTCTCCAACCAAGAATCAGCTACCCAGCAAAACTGACTATATACTTCCAAGGGAAAGTATGGGCATTCAACAAAATAGAAGACTTCCAACTTTTTGCAAAGAAAAGACCAGAGCTCTGTGGAAAGTTTGATACCGAAAATCAAAGAGCAAGGAATACCTGAAAAGGTAAATATTAAGGAAAGGGGAAAATGTTATCTTCTTCTTTTACTCAAACTCTCTTCTATAAGGACTACATTTATATCAACCTATGTATACTAATATGTGGGGAAAATGTAATGTATAAATAGGGGGTAAAGAAAGACCAAATAGAATAATCATTCTCACACAAAGATTCATATGGGAAGGGGAGGGGAAGAAAACTCCTATAAGAAGGAGAGGAAGAGAGGGGGGGGGATTTACTTAAACCTCAATCTCAGGGAAATCAACTCTGAGAGGGAAAAACATCCAGATCCATTGGGATCTTGAATTCTATCTTACCCAACAAGGGTAAGGAGAAGGGAAAACCAAGGGGGGGAGGGGGAGAGGGAGAACAAAAAGGGAGGGAAAGAGAGGGGGAAGGGGAGGGAACAAAAAGGGAGGGACTAAAAAGGGAAACATCAAGGGAGGGGACAAGGGGGACTGTTTCAAAGTAAATCACTGGACTAAAAGGTAGAGCCGAAGAAGAATAGGTTAGAATTAGGGAAGGCAATCAAAATGCCAGGGAGTCCACAAATGACAATCATAACTTTGAACGTGAATGGGATGAACTCACCCATAAAACGTAGACGAATAGCAGAATGGATTAGAATCCAAAACCCTACCATATGTTGTCTTCAAGAAACACACATGAGGCGGGTTGACACCCACAAGGTCAGAATTAAAGGATGGAGTAAGACCTTCTGGGCTTCAACTGATAGAAAGAAGGCAGGAGTGGTAATCATGATATCCGATAAAGCCAATGCAAAAATAGACCTGATCAAAAGGGATAGGGAAGGTAATTATATTTTGTTAAAAGGGACTATAGACAATGAGGAAATATCATTAATCAATATGTATGCACCAAATAATATAGCACCCAAATTTCTAATGGAGAAACTAGGAGAATTGAAGGAAGAAATAGACAATAAAACCATACTAGTGGGAGACTTAAACCAACCATTATCAAATTTAGATAAATCAAATCAAAAAATAAATAAGAAAGAGGTAAAAGAAGTGAATGAAATCTTAGAAAAATTAGAATTAATAGACATATGGAGAAAAATAAATAGGGATAAAGAGAAATACACCTTCTTCTCAGCACCACATGGCACATTCACAAAAATTGACCATACATTAGGTCACAGAAACATAGCACACAAATGCAGAAAAGCAGAAATAATGAATGCAGCCTTCTCAGATCACAAGGCAATAAAAATAATGATTAGTAATGGTACATGGAAAACCAAATCTAAAACCAATTGGAAATTAAACAATATGATACTCCAAAACCGTTTAGTTAAAGAAGAAATCATAGAAACAATTAATAATTTCATCGAGGAAAATGACAATGGCGAAACATCCTTTCAAACCTTTTGGGATGCAGCCAAAGCAGTAATCAGAGGTAAATTCATATCCCTGAATGCTTATATTAACAAACAAGGGAGAGCAGAGATCAATCAATTGGAAATGCAAATGAAAAAACTGGAAAGCAATCAAATTAAAAACCCCCAGCAGAAAACCAAATTAGAAATCCTAAAAATTAAGGGAGAAATTAATAAAATCGAAAGTGATAGAACTATTGATTTAATAAATGAGACAAGAAGCTGGTACTTTGAAAAAACAAACAAAATAGACAAGGTACTGGTCAATCTAGTTAAAAAAAGGAAGGAAGAAAAGCAAATTCACAGCATTAAAGATGAAAAGGGGGACAGCACCTCTGATGAAGAGGAAATTAAGGCAATCATTAGAAATTACTTTGCCCAATTATATGGCAATAAATACACCAATTTAGGAGAAATGGATGAATATATACAAAAATACAAACTGCCTAGACTAACAGAAGAGGAAATAGAATTCCTAAATAATCCCATATCAGAAATTGAAATCCAACAAGCCATCAAAGAACTTCCTAAGAAAAAATCCCCAGGGCCTGATGGATTCACCTGTGAATTCTATCAAACATTCAGAGAACAGTTAATCCCAATACTACACAAACTATTTGACATAATAAGCAAAGAGGGAGTTCTACCAAACTCCTTTTAAGACACAAACATGGTACTGATTCCAAAACCAGGCAGGTCAAAAACAGAGAAAGAAAACTATAGGCCAATCTCCCTAATGAATATAGATGCAAAAATCTTAAATAGGATACTAGCAAAAAGACTCCAGCAAGTGATCAGAAGGATCATTCACCATGATCAAGTAGGATTCATACCAGGGATGCAGGGCTGGTTCAACATTAGGAAAACCATCCACATAATTGACCACATCAACAAGCAAACTAGCAAGAACCACATGATTATCTCAATAGATGCAGAAAAAGCCTTTGATAAAATACAACACCCATTCCTATTAAAAACACTAGAAAGCATAGGAATAGAAGGGTCATTCCTAAAAATAATAAACAGTATATATCTAAAACCAATAGCTAATATCATCTGCAATGGGGATAAACTAGATGCATTCCCAATAAGATCAGGAGTGAAACAAGGATGCCCATTATCACCTCTACTATTTGACATTGTACTAGAAACACTAGCAGTAGCAATTAGAGAAGATAAAGGAATTGAAGGCATCAAAATAGGCAAGGAGGAGACCAAGTTATCACTCTTTGCGGATGACATGATGGTCTACTTAAAGAATCCTAGAGATTCAACCAAAAAGCTAATTGAAATAATCAACAACTTTAGCAAAGTTGCAGGATACAAAATAAACCCACATAAATCATCAGCTTTTCTATATATCTCCAACACAGCTCAGCAGCAAGAACTAGAAAGAGAAATCCCATTCAAAATCACCTTAGACAAAATAAAATACCTAGGAATCTATCTCCCAAGACAAACACAGGAACTATATGAACACAACTACAAAACACTCGCCACACAACTAAAACTAGACTTGAACAAATGGAAAAACATTAACTGCTCATGGATAGGACGAGCCAATATAATAAAAATGACCATCCTACCCAAACTTATTTATCTATTTAGTGCCATACCCATTGAACTACCAAAATACTTCTTCACTGATTTAGAAAAAAACTATAACAAAGTTCATTTGGAAGAACAAAAGATCAAGGATATCCAGGGAAATAATGAAAAAAAACACACATGATGGGGGCCTTGCAGTCCCTGACCTAAAACTATATTACAAAGCAGCAGTCATCAAAACAATTTGGTACTGGCTAAGAAACAGAAAGGAAGATCAGTGGAATAGACTGGGGGAAAGCGACCTCAGCAAGACAGTATACGATAAACCCAAAGATCCCAGCTTTTGGGACAAAAATCCACTATTCGATAAAAACTGCTGGGAAAATTGGAAGACAGTGTGGGAGAGACTAGGAATAGATCAACACCTCACACCCTACACCAAGATAAATTCAAAATGGGTGAGTGACTTAAACATAAAGAAGGAAACCATAAGTAAATTGGGTAAACATAGAATAGTATACATGTCAGACCTTTGGGAGGGGAAAGGCTTTAAAACCAAGCAAGATATAGAAAGAATCACAAAATGTAAAATAAATAATTTTGACTACATCAAACTAAAAAGCTTTTGTACAAACAAAACCAATATAACTAAAATCAGAAGGGAAACAACAAATTGGGAAAAAATCTTCATAGAAACCTCTGACAAAGGTTTAATTACTCATATTTATAATGAGCTAAATCAATTGTACAAAAAATCAAGCCATTCTCCAATTGATAAATGGGCAAGGGACATGGATAGGCAGTTCTCAGATAAAGAAATCAAAACTATTAACAAGCACATGAAGAAGTGTTCTACATCTCTTATAATCAGAGAGATGCAAATCAAAACAACTCTGAGGTATCACCTCACACCTAGCAGATTGGCTAACATAACAGCAAAGGAAAGTAATGAATGCTGGAGGGGATGTGGCAAAATAGGGACATTAATTCATTGCTGGTGGAGCTGTGAAATGATCCAACCATTCTGGAGGGCAATTTGGAACTATGCCCAAAGAGCAACAAAAGAATATCTACCCTTCGACCCAGCCATAGCACTGCTGGGTCTGTACCCCAAAGAGATAATGGACACAAAGACTTGTACAAAAATATTCATAGCTGCGCTCTTTGTGGTGGCCCAAAACTGGAAAACGAGGGGATGCCCATCAATTGGGGAATGGCTGAACAAACTGTGGTATATGTTGGTGATGGAATACTATTCTGCTAAAAGGAATAATAAAGTGGAGAAGTTCCATGGAGACTGGAACAACCTCCAGGAAGTGATGCAGAGCAAGAGGAGCAGAACCAGGAGAACATTGTACACAGAGACTAATACACTGTGGTATAATCGAACGTAATGGACTTCTCCATTAGTGGCGGTGTAATGTCCCTGAACAACTTGCAGGGATCCAGGAGAAAAAAACACCATTCATAAGGAAAGGATAAACTATGGGAGTGGAAACGCCGAGAAAAAGCAACTGCCTGAATACAGAGGTTGAGGGGACATGACAGAGGATGGACTCTAAATGAACACTCTAATGCAAATACTATCAACAAAGCAATGGGTTCAAATCAAGAAAACATCTAATGCCCAGTGGACTTACGCGTTGGCTATGGGGGGGGGGGGGGAGGAAAAGAAAATTATCTATGTCTTTAACTAATAATGCTTGGAAATGATCAAATAAAATATTTAAAAAAAAAAATAAAAAAAACAAAAAAAAATAAATGGGGGTGAATGAACAAAGAAACCTAAACAAAACCCTTACAGAAATTGACTGAAAAGTTGTGATATGTTATGTATTAAAAATAAATTTTCATATGTAGTTGCCAAGAAGTCTATTTGATTGTATTGAGTGATTTTAAAATTAAGCTTAAAAAAAATCTTTTTTTAAGAAAGTAAAATTCAGAGGAATAGTTGTAGGGGAAAGATATTTCAATTTTGAACTTGAAGGTGCCAAGGGGCCATCTAAGTGGAGATGTCCAGCATCATTTGGAGATGTGGGAGTGGAGCTCAGTAGAGGCTGGATAGATAGATTTGGGAATCATGTGCAAAAAAGATGATAATTGAACCCAAGGGAGCAGATGAGATCAACAAATGCCAACTTCTCAATGCCAACCTGGAACTGGCTCTTTGAAGGAGCCAGGAGATCAAGTTTCCCAAAGGGCAGCCTTCAATTTGGAAGAGAAGAAATAACATGCAATTTAGGAGCTGTAATTGGGGAATAGAAGGAGTTAAACCAGAGTTCAGAGCTGTTCCCTAGAAAATATGTTCTTCATTATAAGGGGACCTTGTTCCCACAGAAGCCCTATCTTTCTCAAGAGCCAAAATCCATAATGCCTGCATCTTTTAGTTTCAGAGAATCATAATTTTTTTTTTATCTCAAAGGATCCAATGTTCATTTTACTCAGGAAGCACAGAAAAGGGAAGGGACTTGTTCAAGAGCATACATGTAAGAGAACAACAGCAGTAATGACTATAGAAGTTAGGAAAGAAATGCTTAGATGATGATGATGATGATGATGAAAAAGTGAATTTTTTAAAAAATCCTTTAGCTAGGTAAGCACAGTAAATAGAATTCCAGGCCTGCAAATGAGATGACCTGAGTTCAAATTTGACCTCAGATGCTTCCTAGCTGTATGACCATAGGCAGTTCACAACCCTGTTTGCTTAGCCCTTGTTATTCTTCTTTCTTAGAATTTATATAAGATAGAAGGTAGGGTTTTTTAAACTTTTATTTGAATAGCAGGAAATGTAATTAATAAACACATAAAACTCAGACTTTCATTTTAATGTCAATTTTTATATTTATGTTTTAATGTATAGTGAATGCATTTTTTACCTTTATTTTAAACAGCTCTCCTTTTTGGATTAATAATAACTGACATTTAGAAAGCATTTGAAAGTTTACAAAACATTTTTCATATATTGTTTCATTTTAGCCTCAACATAAACCTGAGAGAGTTATGATAAGTAATATCAGTCTTATTTTACAGGTGAAGAAACTTGGACCGAAAAAGTCATCCATGGTTATCCAGCTGGTAAGTTTCAGAAGCATTATTTGAACCCTGATCTTCAATTCTTATTCAACGAAGTGCCATGCAAAACAAAAGTCCCATGTGAAACTCACCTATAGAAGTACTGTTATTATTACCTATGCCCATGTTTAGACCACAAAAACCCACATTACATCATTTAAAAAGAAATATTCTTTATGTAAAGGTGATACTATTGATTTTCCACAAGATCAATGTCAATATGATCTTCATGAAATGAATGAATAAAAAACATTTAAGTACTTACTGTGTGCCAGGCTCAAGGAGCTTCCATTCTAATGGAAGAAGATAATAATATACAAAGCGAAGCTGGAACAGGGGAAGGAGATAATGAGGTGTGGAAATGGTGCCTGGTTTAAAAGTTCACCTATCAGAACCCAAGATGCTCAGGGACAGAGACCAAGGTTCTAGTGGTCTAGGGAAGAGGAGGAGGAGGATGGGTATAAGTGTAGAGGACATGGTTTGTAAATATTATCCTATTCAACTACATAAACATTAAGCTTTTGCCCCATTTGGCAAAACCATTTTGGACTTCAGCTAGCCCTTCCTCTCTGGATCAAACCTTAACAGATCTAATCCAAGCTCTTCATTTTACATAGGTCCAGGGATAAGTGGCTTACCCAAGGCAGCACTGAGAATACCAGAATACAATGCTCTTTTCAAAATACTATGCTGCCTCATTTCCATCTATTAAAACTAAACTCAGATCTATGCTCCACTGAATCCCAGGACACTGTCTTCATCGACTTTTGCTTCCCTCGTCAATTTCCAAATCTCCAGTACCACTCTTATGATATTGGAACTATGACAGGCTATCTTCCACTAGAACCTTTTTTCAGCCAGGTATTACTGAATACCAATAAACTAAGAGCAAATAGACTACATTTACAGAATCCAGATATAAGAAGTTGTTGTTCTCATTGTCCTTTGCCCTATCAGACTACATCTGGAGTATTGTGACTAGGAGAGACATCAACAAATTGGAGCATATCCTAAGTTTAACTTGGATGGCAAGAGATCTACAATGCTCCTATCATTCAAGACTGTCTGGCCTTCCCCTCTCCCAAATCAGATCTCACATCCACTGAACTCTTGGCAATGCCAAGGGTCAGGGACTCCTATGCAAAAGAAGGATCATTTGAAGGGATTGAGAGCACTTAGCCTACAGAAGAAAAACTTTAAGAGGAGAATGAAAGATATCTTCAAATTCTATAAAGAAGTGTTTTGGTAATTTGATAGGTATAGCACTAAGTAAATTAATTTAGGTAGGATTGTCATTTTATTATATTAGCTTATTCTACCCATAAGCAATCAATGTTTTCCCAACTGTTTAGATCTCGTTTTACTTGTGGGAAGAGTGTTTTGTAGTTATGTCCATATAATTCCTGAATTTGTCTTGGCAAGTAGATTCCCAGGTATTTTTATATTATCTAGAGTGATTTCTTTTTCTAACTCTTGCTGCTGGATTTTGTTGGAAACATATAAGAATGCTGATGATTTATATGAGTTTATTTTATATCCTGCAACTTTGACAAAGTTATTGATTATTTCTACTAGTTTTTTTTAGTTGATTTTTTTTTTGATTCTCTAGGTCATGTCATCTTGTCATCTGCTAAAAGTGATAGTTTAGTTTCCTCATTGCCTCCTATAATCCCTTCAATTTCTTTTTCTTCTCTAATTGCTACCACTAGCATTTCTAGTACAATATTAAGTTTAAAATGGGCCAAAAGGTACACACCATCTTATTCACTGTGAGATCAAAGCACAAAATTTTTGAATTATAGGAAGACAGGTATGGGCTCAATATAAAGATGAATTTCTAACAAGCAGAACTTTTGATTCAAAGAATATTAACCCTATGCAGAAAGCTGTGGTGAGGCACATACCAAAATTAAGACACTGACCTTGTCCAGAGGGAGCTCACAGCCCAAGAGGGAAATTTACAATAGAATACATGATAAAAGCTTAAGAGGTATAAACAAAACACTAAGTGAGTTTGTTTCTGAATGAGTGCCCCAGGAATCTGCCTTCAGCTCTTTTCTCTTCCACTTATTCATCAATGGCTATGATATATGCAGATGGCATTGTTGTCATATTTGCAAGTGACACATAGATGACAGTGATAACTAAAATAGTGAATCACAGTATCGGGATTTTTAAAGTTTTTAATAGACTTAAAACATGAGTAATCCCTAACAAGATGAAATATAATGGAGGCCAATATAAAGTCCTATGATTTAGGGGGGGGGCCTAGGGGAGGGGATGGGAAAGTAGGTGAACTGTACTAAAATAGTTTATGTGAGCAAAGATCTGAGGGGTTTAGTGGACTAAAAGCTCAAAATGAGTTAGCAATTTTCCACAATAACAACAACAACAACAACAAAAAACAGCTGAATTTTAGGCTGCATAAACGAAGAACAATATCTAAAACAAATTAGAAGATAGTCCCAAAATTCCCTAGATGTGACAGTTAGGTGCATCAGTGAATAGAGCACTTGACCTGGAGTTAAGAAGAACCGAGTCCAAATCTAGCCTCAGATACTTACTAGTTGTATGACTCTGGAAAAGTCATTTCATCTGTTTGCTTCCAATCCTTCAACTGTAAAATAGAGATGATGATAATAATATCTACCTCCCAGGATTGTTGTGAGGATCAATTAGAAATTGCTTGTTTCCTCTCTGCTTTCTTCCTTCACTTCCACTCATGCTCTCTCCCCTCCTCTCTCACTCCCTCCTTCCTTTCTTCCAACTTTCCTTTCTTCCTTCTCTCCCTGGTTTTACTTTATCTGAAATAGTATCCTTCTTGTCTACCATATTTTAGGAAAGACTTCAGAAAGCTAGATTGTTTTCAGAGGAGGGTGACCAGGATGGAAGCCATGCCATATAAATATCAATTAAGGAATCAATTGAGGAAAAGGAAGACTAGGGAAGTAGCATGCCTTCCTAGGACTATCACATCCTTAGTCTCAGAAGGAGGAACTAGAAGCAACAGGGAGAGTAGGACTGTAGTCAATTCACTTAACCACACTCGATTTTCTCACCTATAAAATGAGAGGGTAGTCCTAGATGGTGTCAGATATCTCCTAAAGCCCTGCATCTATGATCATCTTATCCTATAGGTTATAGAAAGGCAGATTTTGACTGGATATAAGAAAAGGCTTCCCAACTCTTTGGACAGAGATCCAAAAGTAGGATGGGCAGTCTCAGCAGGTAATGATTCTCCGTCATTGGAAGTCTTCATTTGTTTTGTTCAGTCATTCAATCATGTCTGACTCTTCATAATCCCATTTTGAGGTTTTCTTGGCTGAGATAATGAAGTGGTTTGCCATTTCCTTCTTTAAGTCATAGATGAGGAAATTGAGGCAAACAGGACTAAGTGACTTACTCAGGGTCACACAGTGTCTGAAGCCAGATTTGAACTAAGGAAGACAAGTCTTCCTTTCTCCAGACCATCTAACTGCCTGCCTGGAAGTCTTCAAGTAGAGTTTTAATTACGACTGCTTGAGGTTGTTGCCAAAGGGATTTCCATTCAGTTATAATAGATAATAGATAAATATCTAATATCTATATCTAAATAATATCTAAAATAAAGAATTAAGTCTGACTTCCCCCAAAATTCTGAGATTTATGATTCTTTTCCACTAAACTTGGTTTTAGATCTGTTTAATTTAAGATGTTGGGGGATGTCTTGGCTTTTGGTCTATAGAGATAGCCTGTAGACAGCTGGAGTTTTAGTCTAGATTTCAAAAAAGATGTCAGAGGTGAAAATAATATTTGGTGGATGATTTATGTAAAAGATGATGGTTGAAGCCACAGTAAGGAAAGGCATGACTCAAGAAGGTCAAATGCAAAACATTCAGAAACAGCCAGTTGAGCTAAGGAAATAGAGGAAAAACTAGAAGAATATGGTGGTTCCAGAGTCAAATCTAGGTGGCTGGGGAAATTGGAGGAGGCTATTTACATAGAATGATTCCACCAGGCAACATCAAGGATAAGATGAATAGGAAAGAGATAGGACAACTAGGAAAGTCTCTCCCAGAACTGCTATACCATTGGGCAACATGTGAACAATAATAATTATTATATTAATTTTATTATAAAAGTAACATTTATATAGCATTCACTATGTGTCAGGCACTGTGCTAAGGGCTTTACAATTATTATTTCATTTGATCCTTGTAGCAACCTTGGGAGATAGGTGCTATTATCATCCCCTTTTTATATATGAGGAAACTGAGGCAAACAGAGGTTAAGTAAATGACCAAGGTCACCTCACTAGTGAATGTCTGAAGCTGGATTTGAATTCAAGTCTTAATGACTCCAAGTCCAACAATCTACCCACTGTACAATCTACCCGCTGCTCCATCTGAAAAAATGAGAAATTGCAGTAAGGAGACAGACATGGTGTACAACAGTGAAATGGAGGTGCAAGTGGAAACTTCAGGACCCATTTGTCCTAGGGAGAACCTATAGGAGGCTGAGAAAAGAGGATTTGGCAGGTGGAAAGCCCTGTCAATTTATGTTAGAGAATGGGCTTGGTACAGTCAAATTGGACGAACGAATAGCTCTTGAGTCACGTGAAAAGGAAGAAGGAAAGGGATTCCATTGAACCCCCTAAGAGGAAGCCAGTGGTAGGTTTGGGTCTTTCCTGTAAAAGGTAAGATTACTGATAGAGGACCAGCTTGGGGAAGAAGCAAAGGAGGGATGAAGGGAAGGAATGTCCACAGAGCATGGGAAACTTCTGAGGGGGGTCATGACAATGGGGTGCCCTCATGCTGTAGGGTTCTAAGGACACTGGTGTAGTGGAAAGAATGTTGGATCTGAAGTCAGAAGACATTGTCACTTCCTGTCTATGTGATCTTGAAAAAAAAATCACATACTATCTCTGGGCTTCAATTTCCTCATACACACACACACACACACACACACACACACACACACATATATGCAGAAAAGAATTGGATCAGAGCCCACTCATGGAGCATACATGTGGATGGACCTGCAGCAGCCATTCTATGGAGCCTGTTTGGAGATCAGCCTGAACCTTGGGTAGGGACACAAATTCAAGCCAGGGCATTCTCCCATCCTTGGCAACTTGTGCTTATAACCAAAAACTCCTGGCTATAGGCTCCTCAGCCCTGGGATGGGAGGCAAGGGCAAAAGTATTATGATTAAAAGGATTGCCCTTAAGATAAGGGGAGATTCCCATTCAGTAGACTTTTTTTAAAAAAGGCACAGTGGATAGAAAGACAATGGCCTGTGGTCAAGAGGACCTGATTTCAAATCTAACCTTAGATATTTATTAGATGTGCAACTCTGGGTAAGTCACTTAACCCTGTTTGCCTCTGTTTTCTCTTCTGTAAAATGAACTGGAGAAGGAAATGCCAAATCATTCCATTATCTTTGCCAAAAAAAACCCCAAATGGTGGGGTCATGAAGAGTTAGACAGGACTGAACAACTCAACATCAGCAAAAAGAAAGAATTCTGCCCAATTGCCCTCCTCAATTGATTAAAGCGAGGTAGGGAAGGAGAAAGGGAAGAGAAAATCTGCTTCCCTTCTCTTCCACCCATGGATCACTCAAGAGCATAGGTAGGAAGAACCTGAGACTGAATCTCAAACAGTCTAGCTAATTCTAATTCGTGCTTGTATCCCTAAGCACAGGTGAATGAGAGTGTTCTTGACATGGATATACATACCTAGCCTTGGCACCAACTTCTTGAGTTTAAGAGCCTCTGGATCCTTTTCCTGGTTTCTCAACAGGAAACAATCTCAATAGCTTCTCAGAGAAGAGGTTGATCACTGCCAGGAGGATATTAAGCCCAAGCCAAGAGCCTTGAACTTGTGAGTCCCACAGACAACATAAGTCAGAGATTAATGAGAAATATCTCTTCACTAGTCCCACTAAGGGCTTCATGTTTTAATGTTTTAAGCATCAGTCTCCAGGGAGAACATAACAGGAGTGATAAATTACCCCTATTTTGAGGTCTTACATTTTAAGCATTTCTTTGAGGTAGACAGAGTAAATAGCAGTCTGGTTCCTCATCTTCTTTGGATGCTAAGTATCTTTGTAAAAGGGATTCTGTTCATTCTTTTTGGAGGACTCTAAATATGGCCCACTCCTAGATATTTTTGAGGGCTTTCCCCTGGAGTTTTGCTGTGTGGTATTGGTATAATGTGCCAGAAAACATTAAAAAGGTTCTTCTCTTTAGAGGGCAGATTCTCCCAGATTGAATTTGGGTCTGTGTAAATCCAGAACCTGGGTCCTTTAGTGGGAGAGGATACCTTAAATAACCTCCAACATCCCTTCAAACTCTAAATCTATGAATTATAAAAATAAAAACTTGGAGATAGTAGAACAAGAATCAAGCCACCTTCTCTAGCTTGTTGCCCTGGGACAAAGACTTGGGTACCCCATCCCAGTTTTGGTCTCTGAGTTTCCAAATCCATAGGAGAAACACGTATCCAGAAAGAAGTGTCACCTATGTCTAGACTATCAATAGAATGATAAATCAAGCCCTGATTTGTAGCATCTGCCTACTTCCAAAGTCTAAATGTTCGGATTAAAATTGTAACAAGCAGTTCTGTTTGAGTGGCCTCTTAGTACATTTGTAAGCAACAAATCCTTATCTAGGTGGATACACCAGATTAAGTTCTGTCCTCAGCCTGGATCTCTGAGTATCCTATCTTCTCTCACATTAGCACGTGACCTGCCACCTTGCTTCCTTTCCTCCTCCTTCTCCACAGGTTGATGTTTAGAGAGGGCCTGGGAGTTACAGTGTTAGGGGTTGAAAGTATGAACTATACCACAAGGGGCTGGAACTAGACTATCTAGGAGATAGGCTGCCCCTGCTCATAGAATGTCTACACCTGCCAGAGTAAACCATTTAATATCACTCCAACTGAATTTGCTGCCGGATCCACAATTCTTGGAAAGCAAATGATAGGCAATTTAGTAGAGATAAAGGCTAAAGATGCATGAAAAAGAGAAGATGTTATTGGAACTGAAGATCATAATAGCTAGCTCCTGGAGGAGGGGCAAGGTAATGTGATTGGCCTTAGTGAGAAGCAGGGATATCTCTTTCTCTGTGACCGAAGAATAAGAGAAAAAAGTGGATGAGGACCTGAGAAGTTTTTATGCTTTGAGGAAGGGGAATAAGAGAATTTAATCCAGATGGATCTTCTCTAAGATTCTATAAGATGACACTAAGTCATCTGATGTAAATGTGGGCAAAGGTAGTGCATCTGGAATTTCAAAGGGGGAAACAAAATGGAAAGTCCATAAAAGGATAAAAGGGTAGATGAACCATCAAGGAAGTGGGAACACTCTTGAATTTTCATGAGAGAAGCAGAGCTAACAATATTACTTCCATTTTCCAGAGGAAGAAATAGAAACTTAGCAAAGATGACTTGCTCAAGGTCACATAGTAAACCAGTGACAGAGCATGGCCTAAGCCCAAGTTTTCTGCTTAATAATGTCTTCCTAGTCTCTGGGGACATAAAAATACCCATACAAGGTCTCCTTAACCTCTATCAGTATACCATATTCAGCAGCAAATCAAAAACACAAAAGTTGATATTGGGAGGGAAAGTCTCCTCTCAATCTATCATAACCTTTTAAACAATTTTTGTTGACACATTTTTGTTTTTGTATCACCTACACTCTCCAGTGTAACTTTCTTCCTCCCCTGGTCTTGCCACATACTAGCTGTGTGATCTTCGGCGATTCCTTCACCTTTTCTCTATAAGGATGACATTGCTGGCCTGCCTTCTCATGGCTGGCTTCAAAATCTAAATAGAGTGAATGAGCAGGGCTTTGGAGCTGTCTCCCAAATGTTGGGTATTCTTACTCTTCTGATATTGGAATAACTCACCTGAACTATTAGACCCTGCAAGAGGCCCCAGCAACTAGGTTTGCTAATCAAGGTTTTAGTTGTTTACCTCCTTTATCTCCTTCTAGAGGGTCTGAGGATAACTGACCTTTGTCCCCAGCAATCCTTCTCTTCCCTAGCCAGGCTGCACTCTGTACATCTGTGTTTTCTAATTCTTTCTCCTCGTTTTTGTCACCAGGGATAAGAAGGGAACCATCCTTGGCAGTCTTCACTGGGAAATGTCCATATCTTGTGTATTCATTTTTAAATTTTCAAAGCCACATCAAACCTAACCATGAGTTCTCCCAGCACTGATGGGGAGGTAGTACAAGCTAATCTTATTTCCATTCTATAAGACTGAGAAGGAAAATTCCCATAGTCTATAACAGGAAGGGTCAAGAATAGACCCAAGGAGTGGCATTCTGTACAACATTTGAGATTCCTGGCTCATTGCAAGACCTGGCTCCAGAAGGAAACAAAATTAGTAGGGCCCTCTTGTTCACTAAGACTCCCACCCAATGGGCCTGTGATTTTCCCTGACACAATGGCCCAGCCAAACTAGAAATTACACCTTTCCTGGTAGAGATATGAGGCAGACTCGGGCTTTTGGATCTGTGAAAAGAGAATTCAGAATCATAGAAATTTTAGAGAGTTAGAAGGAACCTCTAGTGACCACATCTACTCCAGCCTATACCCCAAAAGATGTCTCCATCGCAATATACCAGGAAAGTGGTCATTCAGCCTCTGTTTGAAGACCTTGGAAGAAGAACCCACCACCTCTCAAAGTATGCATTCTACTTTTTGAACAATTCAGATTATTAGGAAGCTTTTTCTGACATTGAGGATGCTATAACTCCTACCTGCTACTCCCAATTCTACCCTCTGAGACCCAAAAGAACAGGTTTAGTCCTTCTTCCACATGACTTGAAGATAGATGGATTCTGGGGCACTGAGGTAGCTCAGTGTCTCAGAGCCAGAGCTGGACATGGAAGGGCCTGAGTTCAAATTTGACCTCAGATATTTTCTAGATGTGTGACCCTGGGCAAGTCACTTGACTCCAATTCCCTATCCCTTACCTTACCACTCTTTTTCCTTGGAACTGATACTTGTAGAAGGTAAGATTAAAAAAAAATATGGATGGATTCTATCCCAAATTTAGGGTTAGAGGGTGGAGGGAACAGGTGCAAAGGGCAGTTTTTAATCATCTTCTTCTTCCTGCCTAACACATCTACATGTAACAATCCTTTCTGGGTTTCCTTTGTTATTCTAGTTTTGGTCATTCTCAAAATATAGTCCAGACCACACCCCAATTCTTGAATTGGTCAACATTTGTGAAATGCCCCACAATGCACACAGCAAAAACATAGTACTAAGCTATTTCCCCATCTAGTCATGCTCTGTCCTACTGCCACGTACAGTGTCCCAAAGGTCTTAGTGCATTTAAAAGTCTTTTTTAATAGTTTCAGAAGTGCAGGTACTACACGCTTTTTTAAAACCCATAATTTCCTATGTTATTTGGGGTTTTTATTTGTTTTGTAATTTTTAAATAATACATTTTTTATTTTAATTTTAACAAAACAGGACCCTCTGTAATTATGTTGCTTGTTTGAGATGATACTTTCTCCGACTGCTGGATCTAAAAAGGGCTCCTCTGGCATGATCACTTCAGTCATCTTTCCTATCTACATTAGACTTTTTCATATGGATCAAGTCAAAATTATCCTATAGGCCCTAAAACCTGGTTCTTTGTATGATCTTAAAGCTAGTCACTAAACAGCAGCTGGTGAAAACCTTTACAAAAATGCATAGAACAGGATGGCACATTGAATTTTAATTAGAAACATCAACATTAAACATAGTAAATGATTAATTTTTCAAATGCTGAAATGTTTCTAAGTTTATGGCATTTACATTTCTAAAATTAAGATTAAAGCTACATTCAAACTTATATTACATAAGAGCAGGAGTTATTTACATTTTTGTATCTCCCTCTGCTTAGCACAGTGTCTGACACATACCAGCCACTTTTTAAAAGCTTATTTTGTGCTTTACACTGATTATTGACTCAGTAAGCAGTCCCCAATTTTTGGAAGGTATTCACCTTTCGAATTCCTTTCCTTCCTTCAAAGCCTAAGTCTTCCCTGACCTTTCACTAAAAATGTTCTCCTCTTCCTTGAATTTTCCTGGAGCAATTTATCTGGACATTCTCTTTGTTGCCTACATTTAATTAGTGCAAATAATTCAATGGAATAGTAAGTTAAAAATAAAGGAAAATCTTTCTTAGGAAGAGCACAATCTTCCACAATCTCCCATGATTCCAATGGAAAAGTGAATTCTCCCCTGGACAACTCCTAATCCTAGAGTTGTGTCCCAGCCCGCACACTTCTTCAGGCTGTTTTTCTCAGTCTCCCAACAACCCAGGGCCCCTTACTGTTACTCTACTCCATTACCAAAACTGGTTCTTGTTATATCTGCACAGAATGTGACTGTCATCTATTGTTGGAGATGTTTGGCTATCTGTCATTCATTTAGTCATTTCAGTCATTTCCAACTCTTTATGACCTCATTTGGGGTTTTCTTGGTAAATATGCTTGGATTGGTTTGCATTTTTTTCTCCAGCTCATTTTACAAATGAAGAAACTGAGGCAAGCAAGGTTAAGTGACTTGCCCAAGGTCACACATGTAGTGAGTATCTGAGGTCAGATTTGAACTCAGGTCCTTTTATTTTAGGCCTGTCATCCACAGTACCACCTAGCTGCCCTGGGCTTACTCATTGTCAAAGGGAATGTTTGTAATTCTTTTGTGAGACTGCACCTGCACCAGTCTTCTAGGGTTGTTATGAAAATTAAATGAGATAATATTTGTAAAGCACTTGGCACAGTACCTGGCACATAGTAGGTGCTATATAAATGCAATCTATGATGATGATCTTCAATAACCATAGCTTTCAAGTCTTTTTAATGACATTACTGTTAATATCTCTTCTCTGTCCCACTTCAGAAGTGATGCTCACTGCACCAGTTTTGGTGTGTGTGCCAGTCTAGTTTCCTTCCCATGTTCACCCTTGCCTCTCCCATTTTCTCCTTTGCTATTTGTAGGCTATCCCTTAAATGTGCCAGATAAAAAACTCCCAGTGCTCTCTGCGTTGAGTGGACCCTTATAGGGGATAGAAGGGTAGATGGTGATGGTGATCAGAAGATTTCCTGGGAAAAGAGGCCCCACATATAGAGTTATGTCACCCTGTGGTTCTCCTCATAAGCCTTCCAAGGAGTTAAAGCAAGAACATTTATCTCAGCAGTGGATACCAAAATAAAACCAGGACTGAAACACAGGTGTTTTCACACAAAAGAGGGGAAAGGGAATAAGCATTTGAACAGTGCCTACTAGAGGCCAGGAACCATTGCTAAGTGTTTTTTACAAATATCTCATTTGATCCTTACAACCCTTCAAGGTAGGTTCTTGTATGCCTTTTTTTACAGGTGAGGAAACTATAGCAAGTGGAGATTAGATGACTTGCCCAGGATCACACTGATAATAAAAGTTAGAGGCTATATTTTAATTCAAGTCTTCCTGACTCTAAGCCTAGTTCTGTTTCCACTGTGTCATCAACTATCAAATCCAGTGTGTTTCCCACTAGATCAGGGTTTATTAACCTTTTTTTGTGAACCATGGACCCTCTTTAGTAGTCTAATGAAACTCTCGGACTCCTCAGAATATCTTTTTTAAATGTGTAAAATGAAATGTATAAAATTTCAAAAGGAACTAACTATATGAGATATGAGTATCCACATTTTTAATTAGTTCATACTCAGGTTAATAACCCCTGCACTAGGCCAAACTTCTTCTCTAATAATATTGTTGAGAAAATATTGGTTGAGAAAGAAAGCTACCTTAGAAGTTTTTGCAAAAGTTCAGATAAAAAAGCCTTGGTTTGTAGGAGATGGTGTGGTGACTGAATGAGCAGAGAGAAGGTATATGAAAGAAGTGTTATAGAAACTTGACAACTGATTGGATATGGAGTAAGGTCAGAGGGAAGAGTCAAAAATGACATTGAAGTTGCAAATCTGGGTATTAGGAAAATGGTTCTGCCCTCGGTAGAAATAAAAATAGAGGAGGAGCAGGTTTAGGGGGAAAGATGATAAGTTCAGTTTGGAGAATATTCTATTGTAGTACATGAAACAGAGTAGGACTATATAGAGGGATTTTTTTAAGCTTTAGAGTCAATAAGATCACCAAGGATAGAGAATATAATAGATCCAAAACAGATCTTTGAGGGCACTCATGCTTTGGAAATGGTAAATGAATGATGATCAGGCAAAGGAGACTAAAAAGAAAGAAGTAGTTAGACAGGAAAGAGAAGAATCAGGAAAGAATGATGTCATGGAAATCAAAGGAGCATAGAGTATCCAGGAAGAGGAAATGGTCAAACAATGTTGAAAGCTGAAGCGAGGTCAAAGAAAAGGAAAATTCAGAAAACCATTGATTTAGCAGTGGCAACTTTTGGAAGAGCAGCTTGAGTAGAGTGATAAAGTTAGAGGTCAGATTATAAAGGGCTAAGAAATAAGTGGATGGTGGAGATATAGAGTCAAAGGGCAACTTTTTCTAGGATAAAAGTACAGATATATGACAATAGTTTGAGGGGATGTCAGAGTTAAGTGAAGGTCTTTACAAGTTAGGGGCTTCCTACAGTTATGCCAATTATTGGCCTTGGGTGGGTAGGGAAAGTCAATGGACTTTTCCTTTTTATCCTTCCCTAGGGAGGTGGGGATAGGGATGGCTATATTTATTAGGTTGCTAGAGATCACCTAGTTATAGTCTATTAAAAGAAGCTCTCTAGTGAACTAATTTACAACCTAGAATAAATAAGCCCTGTTACAAAGGGACCCATTCTTTGCAAACTCATTCTCTTATCTAGAAGCTCTTCTCAAGATCCTAGACTACTTGAAAGAGAGGAAAGTGACTGAGGGAAAGAGAAGTCTGGGGTCATAGAGCAGTGTTATAAGGGAATCACTTTAAAAGACTGATATATATTAATTTAAGGTCGCCAAGGAATTCAGCTATGTAATTCCTAAATGAAAAACTCAAGTCAGCCGTCAGCCTTTTTTGGAGTTTAATTACAATAGGAGCAAGAAAGGAATTAGAGATAGAGAGAGAGAAAAAGGGAGAGAAGGGAATAGGGCTTAAATACCCCTTCTGTTTAGGCTGGGCCAAAAGGCCCAAGCCCTTAGATAGCTGGGGCAAAGAAAAGAGATCAGTCCCTATCACTCACGTGACCAAAATGGAGAAACAGTCTCAGAGGCCCCCACCTTCAGCTTCCTTCAGCGCAAGCTTCTCCGAGTCCACCGCAATCACCCCGACCAAACTCCTCCACCCCCCTCAAGTCTCCAGACCCTCCTATCTTTCCGGAAACCATCCAAGTTCCTCCTCTCAGTTCTCCCATCTACCAATCACTGTTCATCAATTTCCCTGTGCCAATGGAGGCTCTAGCTTAACCCAGGACCGCCCAGAGGTTTCTGGCTTTTGCACATGTCTGTTGAAGGTCATATTTTCAAATGATTAAATCTTTGATCTAGGCTGCAGCCCTTACTCAATCCTGTTAGAACTGAATAGGGTGGAGATTTATTCCAAGTATCTCCATTGTATCAATTCTAAAATCAATCATGATTCAAAGAAATTCCTGTTCTATGCTTAAGCATAGGTCAAAGTCCTTTCCATTGTTCAGCAAAAGGTTTCTGTCCTAAAGTAATCTGAAGAAGGGAAGAGAAGGAACCTCCCATGCCAATGGGGTTCCCATTCCAATAGACTATCAGTAAGAAATTTTCCAAGTATGAAATATCCCAATGGTGAAATTTCCAACATTTATAAGTCTAAGGAATTTTAAGGTTTACAGCAGCTACCACTTAAGGTCCTAAATCCTAGAAGAACTTCCAGAAATCACATAGTGACATCCCTTCCCTAAAGGTTGATAAAGCATTATTAACCTCATTTCATAACTGAAACTCATTGAAGAACAGTAAAAGCCTAAAAGCCTAAAAGGATATAGAAAGTAGAGCCAGCTAAAACTAAAATTCAATTCTCCACTCACAGTATAACACTCTTTTCTAAACAACCACTTCTCTGAAAGACGTTTAAGGAAATGACCTTTTTCCTGTATACTGGAAGGAGGACAGAACTGGGAAGAGATTTTAATTTCACCTTAGGGAAAAGTAACAGGGTAAGAAGGAGCCAAAAGGTGATTTTTAGATTCTAATTTTTAGTAGAGCTTGATCACATGGGTTGATGGGGATATGATTTGAGATATAGCTCTAAATGATCACTCTACTACAAATATCAATAATATGGAAATGTCCTGATCAGTGACACATGTAAAACCCAGTGGAATTGCATGTTGGCTATGGGAGGAGGGTGGAAGGAGAGGAGGAAAAGAACATGAATCTTGTAACCCTGGAAAAATATTCTAAATTAATTAATTAAATAAAATTTTCCAAACTAATTTTTAGTAGAGACTCATAAACATGCCAGTTTTAAAATATTTTTCATAGAATCTTACAATCTCAAAATTAGAAAGGGCTTCATAAATAATTTAATTGAACCTGAATCTGAACCAAGAATCTCACTCCCACCCCTTTCATATCATCTCCCACAAGTAGTCATCCAATTTTTCCCAAGGATTTCCAGTGATAGGGAAATAATTATTAATGCTACATAAGTACCAGCAAGGAGTAAGAGGAGAAGGAAGAAGAAGAGGAGGAAGAGAAACAGTAGGAGGAAGAAGAAGAGGAGAAGGAAAAGATGATGGGGACAACAATGATTTTAGGAGTAACAAAATGTTACACAGGAGCTATACAGCTTAGAAAGTTTCATTACCTGTCACCTGGACTATTACAATAGATTTCTAATTTGTCTCCCTGCCAGCTCTCTCTCTCTCTCATCTCTAATCTGTCTCTATAGAACTGTCAAAGTTGTTTTCCTAAAGTGAAGGTCTGGATTATGTATATGCTGTCTTAGATTTACTACAGTCTTCATGCAGGTGTGTGAGGGCTCTACAGATATCTATTTTACTTAGCTCTTTTAAGGTTCTCTTCATCTCCTTAACTTTTTTCAATATTTATTTTTTAGTTACATTTATCTAAAACTGAGAGGAGAAAAGTAGAGTCTACTGCTATTATTATTTTGTTATCTATTTTCATCTGCATCTCATTTATTTTTTCTTTAAAAACATGGGTTAAATATCAATGGTTGATATTGGAGGATAAATCTTCTGCAAAAGTCTTACCTTAATATTCATCATACTATGGAAGTAATCCTGCATCCCTGAGGAGTTGTGGCACTGGAATAAAAATGCCACTGGGTATGTCCAAGCTGGAAAGACTTATTTTGGAAAGAGTATGGTCCTGACAACAGATTTTGTCTGCTATCTATGGACCAAACAAGCAAAATATGGTTCTGGTAATATATGTTAACTGAGAACCAGACAGCTAAAATGATCAAATTAAGTACTGATGGGATCATGGAGAAATTCACCTAATATTACATTGCTAGAGGAGCTGTGAATTTTTTTAGAAAACAAGATGGAAATATACATTAAAAGCTCTAGAGTTGTTCATGCTTTTTGACTTAGAAATCTCCTTTCTAGGAATAGGTCCTGAAGGCATTATTGAGAAGGTAAAAATCTGTGTATGAATGAACATATTCATGTAATCTTTGTTATGACAAAATAACTGTAAATAACACAAATACAATGGATGAAATGACTGAATACATTATGATATTTGAATATAATGGATCATATGTTATTGAAATAACTAGTACTGGAAGATAAAGAAAACAGGGGAAATATATGAAGAGAAAAAAAGAATTATACATACAATGATTATATTTTTTAAAATAGCCACAAAATCAAGAAAAAAAAGTATCCAAGTAAAACAAATCCAAAGGGAACTCAAAAGGAAAGGATGTTTATAATAGCATACATATATAACTGACATATTTTAAATGAATTGTAAACAAATCCCAGTTTGTGATCTAGCACATAATTTTTTATGCATTTGTTTAATTAAATGCTTTTTGGTGGTGGTAGTAGTGGTTACTAAGTATATAATTTTTTTTTTTTAAATTTAAGTGAGGGACTGATATTACTCTAATCATTATACCACAGTGGCTCCTTTTTACAAACTCTAGGGTTAAATATAAACCACTCTGGCATTTAAAGATTTTTCACAGACTGGCTCTACCTTTCCAGTTTTAGCTCATATCAGTCTCCCTCATGATCTTTATGATTCGGCCAAACTGACTTTCTTAATGCTTCTCACACCAAGTATTCCACCTCCCCATTCTTTGTCCAAGTTCTCTTTCTATTCCCACATTGACCTCTCAGAATCCTTCATTTCCTACAAAGATTAGTTGAAGTATTACCCTCCATAAGCTTCTCCTAATTGCCATAGCTACTAGTGCCTCCCTCCATATTTTCTTGTATTTATGTATATATTTCATATTATAGGGAGGTCAAATCCCAATGTAAACTCCTTGAGGAAGGGATTGTTTAATTTTTGTCTTTGGATCCTTAGTACCCAATTCACTTCCTGTCATAATTCTCAATCTGTTGGTCGACTGACTAGAAAAGAGGAGCAGTTTGTTGGGAAAGGAAGTAATAGATGTCCTAAGTGAAGATGATACTTGTTTTTATAAAGCACTTTTCAGTTTACAATAGTACATTTTACATATGTTGTATTCTTTGATTCTCACAAAAATCTTGTTAGCTCAGTAGTATATACATTATTAATCCCATTTTACAGATATAGTTGTCAAACTTAGAGAAGTGGCAAAGTGAATTTACCACGATCATGTAGCAGTTTAGTGGAGAAGCCAGTTAGCAAACCAAAATTTCCTGAGTCCAAAAACATGTCTCTTTCTACAATTTCACTCACACTATCCCTAGGACAGTGATGGTGGATCTATGGCACAGGTGCCAAAGATGGCATGCAGAGTGCTCTTTTTTTCTCAGTGTGAATATTCCCTCTATTAACATAGATAATACCCTTTCCCTGCTTTGATAGTTGGTATCCTTGAATTGCTCTAACTAAAAAAAAAATAATAATAATAATCATTGTCATCATTATCATCACCTACTGGCCCACATTCTGGAGCTGAGCCTTTCAGAGCTTATGACAAATTTGTCATAGGACAAACATACAATTTTTCAAGCATGGTAGGATTGGCAAGGGCTTGTTCTCTGTTGGCACAACCTTTGAGAACACAGGGTCCCTTCGATACAACTATGAGTCATATGATTCAAATGTGAGTAGTACAAAGTGCTCAAATCAGAGTATTTGTAAAATCCTCCCTAATTCCCCCAGTTGAAAGTCTCCTTTCCCTTCTCAAGGTTTCCTAGAGTTCAACATAAATGACCTAAAATACCCCCAGATGCTGTGGAATAAAATTAAAATGTAATTGGGAGATATTTAATGAAATACAATAAAACATAGATAATATTACATTTTTAAACTGAACATGCAGTTCACAAAGATACTTATGTATTGATTAGTGACACCTATTTCTATCTGAGTTTGACATCACTCTCCTAGAGTACTTTACCTGGAAATCATTTCTATTCCCATTGCATTCTACCTTTTTTCATGCTTATTTCTGTAGGCATCCTATTGCCCCAATTAACTGTAACCTCAAGGGAAAGAATTAGGTCATCCTTCATCACCTTCATCATTTACACCAGTGTGTTAATAAATGTTGGCTAAATTTAATTAAATTAAAAACACTTGAAAATATGAGAAGTTGTTTCTGTATTTACATTACTGTCTCAGAGTCTCATTGCTGTTGCTCCCTTCCCCCCCCCCCAATTCTAGTCCTCCATTAGCAACTGCCTGTTGAACAGTTTTGCACAGAGGTCTCCTGGGCATCTCAAACACATGTCCAAAATAGAACCTATATTCTATTTCCTCCAAAAACTATCCTTCTTCCAAATTTTCTTATTTCTAATCAGGCCACCATTAACCTTCTAGTCATTCAAGTTCATCATCTTTTAGTTATCCTTTATTCTTCCCTTTATTTCCAATTCCTATATCCAAATCACTTATCCCTATGTTGGCAAACCTATAGCATGTGTGCTGAAGGGGACTTCTCCCTTCCCCCTCTCCACCACACCTGAGAACATTTCTCACATTACCCATCCCTCTGCCTGGCAGCCCAATGACAGCACTTCCTCCCTCCTCTGTCTGGGGTAAGGGAGCAGCTCACATGTGGTGTGAGGGTGCAGTTTGAGCACTGGGTCTCTAAAAGGTTCACCATTACTGATCTACCCAAGCCTATCAATTTATTTCCATTTATCTCACATCCATCTCCTCTCTACTCACATAGCAATCACTCCAACTCAAGCTTTTTTCAGTAGACTCCCAATTGATCTGTCCTGCTTTTAGTATTTTCCTTTTTCAATCTATTCTTCACATAACTTCTAAAATGATATTTATAAATCACATATGACTATAGGGATATAAAGGGTGTTTAAGGAAGACTACACCTTTGGTGTGAAGGCTTGCTGAACCCTTTTTAGGTCTGCTCATTCTCCTTTGGTGTCTACCTGCCACCCAGCTCTCACCTGTGGCACCAAGAAGAGGTAGCATGCTCAGTGACCATAACCCAGTAAACTGGCTAGGCAGAGAGGCTAGATCAAGTTGAGGGGTAGCCAACAGACCTCAAACCCTTTAGTGAGTTGGGGGCATGCCTACCCCAAACATGTAAAGACTTCCCCCATTAGAAATGGATGAGAACAATTTGTTCCAATTGCCATCAAGGTGATGGAAGTTGGCACTATGGAGAACTTAGAGCTTGGTCAGACATCAAAGATGCCAAAGTCATTCACTGCATCATGAGCCATTTCCAGTCATCCCTTAAATCCAATAGACATGAGAGTCAAAAGACATCACCAGTGATGCCATTTTGGTCCTTTTTTAGTACAAAGGACAACAACCAGTCTGACCATGACATTACCCCCCTCAGATATTTTCACTGGGTCTAATCCAGGTGTGTGCTGGAGCCAAAGTCAGACTCAGAGGAGCTGATTATTAAATGTTCAACTTGAACTTTTTACACCTCAGAAAATGGTAACTACTACAATCCAGGGTTTGATTTATTGTTTTGTTGATTGTCTAGATTTAAGGAATTGATGGAAAAAATGTCAGTAATGCAGATTAAATTTTAAAATGTGTTGTGAATCACAAATCTGGCACTCACCAACATTTCCAGTCATTTTGTATTTCCTTCCACATACTCCATTCTAGTGAGACTTGCCTGCCAGATCATTTCCTGTAAACAATATTTCTTCTCCTACTTTTCTGTCTTTTCATGGGTCAGACCTTGTAACTGAATATGCTCCATCCCCACCTCTATCTCTCAGAATCCCTAGATTCCTTTGAAACCCAGCTCAAGTATCACTTCCTATCTGAAAGATGTTCTGATCCTCTCTGGTTGTACTCTCTTCCTCTTGAAATGATCTTCTATTGTTGAGTATACAGGGCAGTTAGGTGGTGTAGTGGCTGGAATGCTGGTCCTGGAATCAGAAGACCTAAACTCAAATCTGGCCCCAGACATTTACTAGATATGTGAGCCTGGGATCTTAACTTAACCTTGTTTTATGCAGCTTCCTCATCTGTAAATTGAGCAGGAGAAGGAAATAGCAAACCACTCTAGTATCTTTGCCAAGAAAACCTCAAATGGAGTCACAGAGTCAAACATGACTGAAACAACTGAAAAACTGAGTACATAATTGATTCTCTCCTCAATACTATTAGTAGAATGTAAACCCCTTAAGGACTGGGATTCTTACCTTCTTTTAGTACCCCCAGCACCTAGAATAGGGCCTCGCAAGCTTTGTTCATTTTGACCTGTTGTATCATTGATGTGGAGAGCCAATGGTGAGGAAATTCCTTCTATAAAGTAGATAGCAACTTCCATTTTTCAATTACATTTTCTTCTTTATTAGAGTTGCCTGGGCCACTGAAAGTTTCAGTTAAGTGCCCCTAACCAGAGGGTCAGTATGTGCCTAAGAGTTTGAAACCGGGTCTTCCTGACTCCTAGAACTGCTCCTATTCTGTTATTCTTCCCTGCCTTTTGCCTTGCACTAGCAAATGTTTAGTCAATGTCTGTTAGACTGAATTGAATTCAGATTGTAATTCTATAATTGTAATTGTAATTAATTGTAAAATGATTTAGGAGACAGAGTTCAGGAATCACTAGTACCAAAGACAATCCTAACTTAATGGCTAGTCCTCAGGTGATAAATCAGCACTTAGCTGGCTTGTCCTCAGAAGAGATGGTCATTCCATTCCTGGTCCACTAACACAAGTCTGCCTAGCTACATAGAATCTGTGTGCCGCTAACATGGTCTTTAAAAACGCAGAGCCACCTTCAGATCACAATTGAAAAATAGCTTCTTGGAGATGTGAGTAGAATGAGAAGCATTATTTATTTTTTTTGGTTTTTTTTTAAATATATTTTATTTGGTCATTTCCAAGCATTATTCGTTAAAGACATAGATCATTTTCTTTTCCTCCCCCCCCACCCCCCATAGCCGACGCGTAAGTCCACTGGGCATTAGATGTTTTCTTGATTTGAACCCATTGCTTTGTTGATAGTATTTGCATTAGAGTGTTCATTTAGAGTCTATCCTCTGTCATGTCCCCTCAACCTCTGTATTCAGGCAGTTGCTTTTTCTCGGTGTTTCCACTCCCATAGTTTATCCTTTGCTTATGAATGGTGTTTTTTTTTTCTCCTGGGTCCCTGCAAGTTGTTCAGGGACATTACACCACCACTAATGGAGAAGTCCATTACGTTCGATGATACCACAGTGTGTTTGTCTCTGTGTACAATGTTCTCCTGGTTCTGCTCCTCTCGCTCTGCATCACTTCCTGGAGGTTGTTCCAGTCTCCATGGAACTTCTCCACTTTATTATTCCTTTTAGCACAATAGTACTCCATCACCAACATATACCACAGTTTGTTCAGCCATTCCCCAATTGATGGGCATCCCCTCATTTTCCAGTTTTGGGCCACCACAAAGAGCGCAGCTATGAATATTTTTGTACAAGTCTTTGTGTCCATTGTCTCTTTGGGGTACAGACCCAGCAGTGCTATGGCTGGGTCAAAGGGTAGATATTCTTTTAGCACCCTTTGGGCATAGTTCCAAATTGCCCTCCAGAATGGTTGGATCAGTTCACAGCTCCACCAGCAATGAATTAATGTCCCTATTTTGCCACATCCCCTCCAGCATTCATTACTTTCCTTTGCTGTTATGTTAGCCAATCTGCTAGGTGTGAGGTGATACCTCAGAGTTGTTTTGATTTGCATCTCTCTGATTATAAGAGATGTAGAACACTTCTTCATGTGCTTGTTAATAGTTTTGATTTCTTTATCTGAGAACTGCCTATCCATTTCCCTTGCCCATTTATCAATTGGAGAATGGCTTGATTTTGTGTACAATTGATTTAGCTCTTTATAAATATGAGTAATTAAACCTTTGTCAGAGGTTTCTATGAAGATTTTTTCCCAATTTGTTGTTTCCCTTCTGATTTTAGTTATATTGGTTTTGTTTGTACAAAAGCTTTTTAGTTTGATGTAGTCAAAATTATTTATTTTACATTTTGTGATTCTTTCTATATCTTGCTTGGTTTTAAAGCCTTTCCCCTCCCAAAGGTCTGACATGTATACTATTCTGTGTTTACCCAATTTACTTATGGTTTCCTTCTTTATGTTTAAGTCACTCACCCATTTTGAATTTATCTTGGTGTAGGGTGTGAGGTGTTGATCTATTACTAGTCTCTCCCACACTGTCTTCCAATTTTCCCAGCAGTTTTTATCGAATAGTGGATTTTTGTCCCAAAAGCTGGGATCTTTGGGTTTATCGTATACTGTCTTGCTGAGGTCGCTTTCCCCCAGTCTATTCCACTGATCTTCCTTTCTGTTTCTTAGCCAGTACCAAATTGTTTTGATGACTGCTGCTTTGTAATATAGTTTTAGGTCAGGGACTGCAAGGCCCCCATCATATGTGTTTTTTTTCATTATTTCCCTGGATATCCTTGATCTTTTGTTCTTCCAAATGAACTTTGTTATGGTTTTTTCTAAATCAGTGAAGAAGTATTTTGGTAGTTCAATGGGTATGGCACTAAATAGATAAATAAGTTTGGGTAGGATGGTCATTTTTATTATATTGGCTCGTCCTATCCATGAGCAGTTAATGTTTTTCCATTTGTTCAAGTCTAGTTTTAGTTGTGTGGCGAGTGTTTTGTAGTTGTGTTCATATAGTTCCTGTGTTTGTCTTGGGAGGTAGATTCCTAGGTATTTTATTTTGTCTAAGGTGATTTTGAATGGGATTTCTCTTTCTAGTTCTTGCTGCTGAGCTGTGTTGGAGATATATAGAAAAGCTGATGATTTATGTGGGTTTATTTTGTATCCTGCAACTTTGCTAAAGTTGTTGATTATTTCAATTAGCTTTTTGGTTGAATCTCTAGGATTCTTTAAGTAGACCATCATGTCATCCGCAAAGAGTGATAACTTGGTCTCCTCCTTGCCTATTTTGATGCCTTCAATTCCTTTATCTTCTCTAATTGCTACTGCTAGTGTTTCTAGTACAATGTCAAATAGTAGAGGTGATAATGGGCATCCTTGTTTCACTCCTGATCTTATTGGGAATGCATCTAGTTTATCCCCATTGCAGATGATATTAGCTGTTGGTTTTAGATATATACTGTTTATTATTTTTAGGAATGACCCTTCTATTCCTATGCTTTCTAGTGTTTTTAATAGGAATGGGTGTTGTATTTTATCAAAGGCTTTTTCTGCATCTATTGAAATAATCATGTGATTCTTGCTAGTTTGCTTGTTGATGTGGTCAATTATGTGGATGGTTTTCCTAATGTTGAACCAGCCCTGCATCCCTGGTATGAATCCTACTTGATCATGGTGAATGATCCTTCTGATCACTTGCTGGAGTCTTTTTGCTAGTATCCTATTTAAGATTTTTGCATCTATATTCATTAGGGAGATTGGCCTATAGTTTTCTTTCTCTGTTTTTGACCTGCCTGGTTTTGGAATCAGTACCATGTTTGTGTCGTAAAAGGAGTTTGGTAGAACTCCCTCTTTGCTTATTATGTCAAATAGTTTGTATAGTATTGGGATTAACTGTTCTCTGAATGTTTGATAGAATTCACAGGTGAATCCATCAGGCCCTGGGGACTTTTTCTTAGGAAGTTCTTTGATGGCTTGTTGGATTTCAATTTCTGATATGGGATTATTTAGGAATTCTATTTCCTCTTCTGTTAGTCTAGGCAGTTTGTATTTTTGTATATATTCATCCATTTCTCCTAAATTGGTGTATTTATTGCCATATAATTGGGCAAAGTAATTTCTAATGATTGCCTTAATTTCCTCCTCATTGGAGGTGCTGTCCCCCTTTTCATCTTTAATGCTGTGAATTTGCTTTTCTTCCTTCCTTTTTTTAACTAGATTGACCAGTACCTTGTCTATTTTGTTTGTTTTTTCAAAGTACCAGCTTCTTGTCTCATTTATTAAATCAATAGTTCTATCACTTTCGATTTTATTAATTTCTCCCTTAATTTTTAGGATTTCTAATTTGGTTTTCTGCTGGGGGTTTTTAATTTGATCGCTTTCCAGTTTTTTCATTTGCATTTCCAATTGATTGATCTCTGCTCTCCCTTGTTTGTTAATATAAGCATTCAGGGATATGAATTTACCTCTGATTACTGCTTTGGCTGCATCCCAAAAGGTTTGAAAGGATGTTTCGCCATTGTCATTTTCCTCGATGAAATTATTAATTGTTTCTATGATTTCTTCTTTAACTAAACGGTTTTGGAGTATCATATTGTTTAATTTCCAATTGGTTTTAGATTTGGTTTTCCATGTACCGTTACTAATCATTATTTTTATTGCCTTGTGATCTGAGAAGGCTGCATTCATTATTTCTGCTTTTCTGCATTTGTGTGCTATGTTTCTGTGACCTAATGTATGGTCAATTTTTGTGAATGTGCCATGTGGTGCTGAGAAGAAGGTGTATTCCTTTTTATCCCTATTTATTTTTCTCCATATGTCTATTAATTCTAATTTTTCTAAGATTTCATTCACTTCTTTTACCTCTTTCTTATTTATTTTTTGATTTGATTTATCTAAATTTGATAATGGTTGGTTTAAGTCTCCCACTAGTATGGTTTTATTGTCTATTTCTTCCTTCAATTCTCCTAGTTTCTCCATTAGAAATTTGGGTGCTATATTATTTGGTGCATACATATTGATTAATGATATTTCCTCATTGTCTATAGTCCCTTTTAACAAAATATAATTACCTTCCCTATCCCTTTTGATCAGGTCTATTTTTGCATTGGCTTTATCAGATATCATGATTACCACTCCTGCCTTCTTTCTATCAGTTGAAGCCCAGAAGGTCTTACTCCATCCTTTAATTCTGACCTTGTGGGTGTCAACCCGCCTCATGTGTGTTTCTTGAAGACAACATATGGTAGGGTTTTGGATTCTAATCCATTCTGCTATTCGTCTACGTTTTATGGGTGAGTTCATCCCATTCACGTTCAAAGTTATGATTGTCATTTGTGGACTCCCTGGCATTTTGATTGCCTTCCCTAATTCTAACCTTTTCTTCTTCGGCTCTACCTTTTAGTCCAGTGATTTACTTTGAAACAGTCCCCCTTGTCCCCTCCCTTGATGTTTCCCTTTTTAGTCCCTCCCTTTTTGTTCCCTCCCCCTCCCCCCTCTCTTTCCCTCCCTTTTTGTTCTCCCTCTCCCCCTCCCCCCCTTGGTTTTCCCTTCTCCTTACCCTTGTTGGGTAAGATAGAATTCAAGATCCCAATGGATCTGGATGTTTTTCCCTCTCAGAGCTGATTTCCCTGAGATTGAGGTTTAAGTAACCCCCCCCCCCTCTTCCTCTCCTTCTTATAGGAGTTTTCTTCCCCTCCCCTTCCCATGTGAATCTTTGTGTGAGAATGATTATTCTATTTGGTCTTTCTTTACCCCCTATTTATACATTACATTTTCCCCACATGTTAGTATACATAGGTTGATATAAATGTAGTCCTTATAGAAGAGAGTTTGAGTAAAAGAAGAAGATAACATTTTCCCCTTTCCTTATTATTTACCTTTTCAGGTATTCCTTGCTCTTTGATTTTCGGTATCAAACTTTCCACAGAGCTCTGGTCTTTTCTTTGCAAAAAGTTGGAAGTCTTCTATTTTGTTGAATGCCCATACTTTCCCTTGGAAGTATATAGTCAGTTTTGCTGGGTAGCTGATTCTTGGTTGGAGACCCAGCTCTCTTGCCTTTCTGAAGATCATGTTCCATGCCTTACGATCATTCAGAGTAGAACTTGCAAGGTCTTGGGTGACCCTGATTGGCATTCCTTTATATCTAAATTGTCTTTTTCTGGCTTCCTGTAGGATTTTTTCTTTTGTTTGATAGCTTTGGAATTTGGCAATTACATTCCTGGGAGTTGTCTTTTGGGGGTTTAGTGTAGAAGGTGTTCTGTGAGCTCTGTCAGTGGCTGTATTGCCCCCTTGTTCTAGAATCTCTGGGCAATTTTCTTTGATTATATCTTGTATCACCATGTCCAGTTTGGTGTTTATTTCTGGCTTATCTGGGAGTCCAATTATTCTTAAATTATCCCTTCTCCCCCTATTTTCCAGATCTATCACCTTGTCGGTGAGATATTTTATGTTCTCTTCTAATTTCTTGGTATTTTGGCTTTGCTTTATTGATTCTTGCTCTTTTACACGATCGTTGTCTTCCAGCTGCCTGATTCTGGCCTTTAAAGCCTGGTTTTCTTTTACAGTTTGGTCAAACTGGTTTTGTAGATGCGTGAATTTCTTTTGCATTATTTCCAACTTTTCCTCCCAGAAGGCTTCCATCTTTTTGGTCATTTCTGATTCAAATTCTTCATAGGTTTGTGGAGAGTTTCCATTTCCTTTGGAAGGTTTTGGAGCATTTTCTTTTATATTATCTTCTGTCTGCTCTGTATTTTGTATTTTGGCTCCATAGAATGTGTCCAAAGTCGCCCCTTTCTTCTTATTTTTCTTGGTATTTTGGGGCTTCTGTGGTTCTGTGGAGTTTGCCATTTCTGAATGTGGAGGATTAGTTTTTCTTGTCTCTTTCTGGTGTTCAGAGGCTTTAGTCCTGGGCAGATAGTTCTATGAGCTTTCCCTGGATTAAACTGAATATGCCTCACTGGAACTGGAATGGAAGGGTCGGACCACGAGGCCACACTCTCCCCCCGGCTCGCTTTCCGGAAGTTGCCTTCAGAATCGCTGGCCGTGAGGCTGTTTCGTCGGCCTGCGGGGGGATGGGCTACAGCTTTCCCAAGCTCCGGGCAAGGACTTTCACTGAGACTTGGATAGCAGGATCCAGCCCGTGAGGCTGTCTTGCCCGCCCTGAGGGTTGCTGTTGTTTCGACCAGCTCTCTGCAGCGGAAGCCCCAGGCAGTAACTTTCACCGGGACTGTAGAAGGCCCTGAGGGTTCTGCTCTGAGCCTTGGACTCTGCGCTCCTACCCCTGAGGTCCGAGTGATCTCGGGTTCTGGCTTTTAAGGGGAGCCGTACCTTTTGAACCGGGTCCAGGTCCAGGAGGAGGGTTCCCAGGGTCTGTGCTGTTAATCGTTTTGAATTTCGGCGCCTTAGGAGCTTATCGTTTGAGATCGGTTGGGAAGGGTTTTCAGGAGATCTGAGCTTTAGCTTTCTCTAAGCCGCCATCTTAACCGGAAGTCCGAGAAGCATTATTTAAAATGATACTTAATGAAAGGAAAGAGTCGGTTAGAAATTCCATGGGAGAAATATCCCATCTTGATTAGATAACAATTACCACTGATTACCTTCTCATTGCCACTGAGGCTGCCATTAATAGCAGATGCCAAAGTAAAGTCATAAATGGGTATTAAAAAACAAGAAGTGCTGCTAGTTATATGGAAGAACTGAGAACTCTCAGAAAAATACTAGAAGAAAAAAGAAGTGGGAAAGATATTTTAATGACTTTGGATCAAGAGAAAGCTTTGATCTGATTGTAATTTGGGCAGTTACTCAAAACAGATGAGAGAAGTAGGCTAGAAGTAGCTAGAGCACTGGATCAATCAAGAAGACCTGAGTTCAAATCTAGTGTCATTCTCTTACTACCCTAGGAAAGTCACTTAACTTTTGTTTGCCCCAATTTCTCAACTGTAAAAAAAGGATAATAATGGCACTTACTTCACAGGGTTGTTGTGAGAATCAAATGAGATTTTATTTATAAAAAGCACTTAATACTGTGCTTGACACATAGTAGGAACTTTATAAATGTTTATTCCCTTCTCATGCCCCAGTATAGTGTATAACAGTGCTGGTATATGGATTCAAAACTGGTTATGTGATCAGACCCAAGAACAATCACTAATCAGACAAACTCAGTTGGGATGGAGATCCCTAAGAGAGTGCCCTCAAGAGCTGTCCCTGGCCCTATCCTCTATCCCAGTAGTAAGTAGCATTAGTCACTTGGATAAAGATATGGTTGGTAGACTTCTCAACTTTTTAATTGATACTAAGTGGAGAGGCAGAACTGACATATTAGGTATGGAGTCAGGATCCAAAAATACCTCAACAAGCTGGAACAAAGCCACCAAATGAGGTTGAAATTTAAAATGTTTAGAATATGGATGTAGTTTGCAGGCTTTTTTTAAACTGTTCAACTAAGATCATAAGAGACAGATAGAGATTGAAAGAAACAGACAAACAGACAAAAACAGTCAGAGAAAGCCTTTATTCAGTGTTTTAGTTAAGTTAAAAGAGACCATACAGATATTACCTATGTCATATTACCTGTGTTGGGGGAAGGAGAGGGAAGGAAGGAGAGAACATGGATCACAAAATGTTAGAAAATGATTATTATTAGATTATATCAACATATAGTCTGGGAGGGGAGAGAGAGACAGAGACAGAGACAGAGACAGAGAGAGAGAGAGAGAGAGAGAGAGAGAGAGAGAGAGAGAGAGAGAGGAGAAGAGGAGAGTGCAATCTTTATTTTAAAGGTAAAAGAAACTAAAACCCAGGGAGGCTATTAAATGCCCACGTTCACATAAGTAGAATGTAAGAAGGGTAGAATCTGATCCCAGGGTCCCTGGTCTCCAGACCTCTGGTTCTTGTGATATGTGTTTTTTTCTCTTTTAGGAAGTGAGAGAAAAAGAAGGAAGATATGGCTCATATGAAAAGGCCCTGGGGGTTCTAGTGTACTACAAGCTAAACATGAGTCAGTAGTGTGACATGACAGCCAAGAAAGATAACCTGATCTCAGTTGCATTCCCAGCAGGATCACATTCAGGAAAAGGAAAAGAGTTCCACTATCCTCCAGTCAGGCTACCCCAAGAGTAACCTGTACAGCTCTGAGAACCATATTTTTTTAAAAGACAGGGACAAAATGAAGCACAACCAGAGTAGGGCAACCAAAAAAGGAAGGAAGGGAGGGAGGGAGAGAAGGAAGGAAGGAAGAAAGGAAGGGATTTATTAAGCACCTACTATGTGCCAGGCACTATGCTAAATGCTTTACAAATATTATCTCTTGTTTAACCCTTATAACAACCCTGAAAGTAAGTGCTATTATTATCTCCATTTTACATTTGAGGAAAGTGAGACAAAAAGCAATTATGACTTGCCCAGGGTCACACAGCCAGTAGCTCTATGAAGTCAAACTTGAATTCAGATCTTCCTGACTCCAAGCCCAGCTGTAAGAGGCATGTAGATGACAACATTCAAGTATCAATTTAAAGAATTAGTGATATTTAGGCTAGAGAAAATTTCCTGGAGACAGGCATAGACGTTCAAGTGTTTGAGATTTAGACTCACTCCATATGGCTCCGGAGAATATAATTAGATCCAAAGGTGTGATAGAAACACTGCTTAACCCCCCCCCCCTAGAGGTTAGATAGTTCTTCCTTAAAAGGAATTGAGTCATTCCTCAAGCCTAGTTTGATCCAGGAACCCAAGGAAGGGTTCAGAGTGTTGACATCATGTTTTCATGGCCTGAATCCAAATAGCCACAAGGACCTGGGGTGGAGGTAGAGGATGCTCTCAGAGGTTTCACTTAAGAAATCATGATTAACACAGGGAAGGGAACTTCCCTCAACTGAATCACCTCAAGATATCTTTAGTACCTGTCCTTATTGTATATCTTCCTGCTATGTCTAAATAAATCTCCTTTTGATAATTCTAGAATGACTTATGACCATTTCATTTTGATGCAATATTGAGCCTAAACTACCCAGGGACTAGCCTGAGCCAGGCTAGAACTAATGGAATGAATGTACAAGGAGGCTGATTTTTATTCAATATAACAGAAAATGCCCTAAAGGAGCTCTCCTGCTGTGGAATGGGACTCCTTTGATAGATAATGAACTTCTCTCCATGAGAAATAGTTAACAGGATCATCAGATCATAGATTCAGAACTGGAAGGGAACCCAGAAGCCATTGAATACTTAGTCCAAGGCTCTTATTTTGCAGATGAGAAAACTAAATGTCCAAGTAGAGTCTAGATGATTTCTTGGAAGAAAGGTTGTATGTAGAGGAGATGACTGCCCTACATAGAAGACTGGACTAGATGATAATTGTTCTCTTCCAAGTATCAAGTTCCATTTCAGTAGGCCTTTTAAAACTATTACAAAATCTTGTGATGTGTCAAGTAAGCTAATGAAATTATACAATGGTATCACTGGCCAAAATGACCAGCACTCCCAGTATCAATAGATAGGTAAAGAAAGAAATTCACAGGATAATAGAGGTGAGTTTAAGCTTTCCCTACTAGCCTCATTTAGCCATTTAACCCCATCTTTCAAGAACAAGGTCAAATGTCATTTCCTCCAGGTAATGATCCTAAAATTCCACCAGTATCCCTGGAATCTAAATCTACAGAGACTTTATCAAGATCAAGCCCTTTATTGTACAAAGGGAGAAGCCAAAAGAGAATAAAAAGACTTGATAGCCGTCATCCTAAGTAGTAAAACCATGATTCCAACTCAGGTTCTCTAATTCTAAATCCAGTAATCTTGGCAACATATCACACTATCTTTCCAATTCACCTCTTCCTACAACGTGAAAGCAGTCTCTCCTTCCTCTGACTCTTTTTGCATCACTTCTATGTATCTTTTATATCACTACCATGTATCATCTTAATTACAGACTTCTTTGTCCAGATCTTATGCATCATACACTATGAGCCCAAGGAGGGCTAGAATTGTGCTTTATGCATCTCTTTTTCTACCTGCTTACCCAGTTTGGGACCATGCATACAATGGATATGCCATAAATAAATATAAATTGAAAAAATGAGTAAGTAAATGTTTGGCATGCCAATTATCATAAAGTGCATATTAGATTGGAGAGAATCAGAGAGCAAAATGAGAAAGGGCTGGGTCAAGTAAGCCAAAACAAGCTATAGTTTATTGTTCATTTCAGACAATAGTTGTAGCATGAAAAATGGACACAGGGAATTAAGGCATAAAGAACTCACCTGAGAAGTCAGACAAAGAGTCAAGAGAGCATGGAGCAGAGTCATAAAACTAATGGATGAGGAAATCTAATACTGTGGAAGAGGGAACAGGAAGGAAGGAAGGAAGGAAGGAGGATCCAGTGGGAATCTTTGGCATGGAATTTGGAGGGAATGAAGAAGAAAAATAAGCTAGGAAGTGGAAATAATTCTCCCAGTCTTTCAAGGCTCAACATAAATACCCCATTCCTCCCAAATGATGTAATCTACATGTAACCTCTGTTTCAAAAGCCTCTCCTATAGAGACTAAAACTATTGCTATCTCTTTTAAGAAGTAGAGAAGCTAAGAATAGTTCTTTTAACTATTATTCTATTGGGGCTTCTCTCTATAGAAGAATTCATGTTTAAACTTTGACTTATGAGGTTCTAGTTATAAGGGGTTTATGAAGAAGACATAGAAGGATGATAGGGAAAATTTTCTTTCTTGTTAGAATTGTATTAATTCTTATGAAGAAACATTATAAAGATAATTTTATGAGTTTAAATATAATTAAATAATTTTGTGAGTGAATTTGGAGTCTGTATTTTGACTCTTCTTAGGTCCCCAATGCTAAACACAGTACCTGACACACAATAGGTACTTAATAAATGCTTGACTGAGTGGCTCGAAAGAGACTTAAGAATGAGAACTTGGAGACACGGGAGATCATTTTCCTGTTATGGCTGGACATAAGCTAGAAAAGACAGAGCTGAAGAAGGAAAAGTCAAGATGGGACTGTTTTTAACCTTTACCTTACAAAGAGGATGAAAAGAAATCTTGAATAGACACTTTACTTGGTAGCTGAATGATGGAGCTGTGTTTCCAGAAGGAAAGAAAAATTGCTTGCTGTTATAATGATAGGTGAAGGTGACTCTAAGGATTTTATCACAGATAAAATATTAATTGTTTATGTCTTTGAATTTTCATTGATTAAATTGTTAGTAAATTACACAGCAATAATTCTTAGTGATTATTTAATTTTAAAGGATTAATAGATTTAACATATAAGGATATAAGTAACTACTCTTCAAAAAGGAGATCTCTCCAGTTTATTAAATAAATACAATTTGCAAACCATAAAACATTTTATAATTATTATTAATATCATCATCATCATTATTATATCCTTCCAATCTTAGTGACTTAACCCATAGGCAACATTGTAAAAGAAAAGACTTTGGACTTAGAAGATCTAAGTTTAAATCCTGATTCTGCCACCTCCTACAGTGGCCTTAGGCAAATAATTAATCTCTTTGGGCCTCAGTTTCCTCATTTGTATTAGAGAGGTTAAACTACTGCAGAGGTGTTAAAACTTGCCCATGACAAGTCTTCAACAGAAATGTTTAACAAAATGAATAAAAATATAATACAACATAGGTTAATTTGTAACTTCCAAAGTCAAAATGTCATGGTTTGACACCACTGGACTAGATGATCTTAGAGGTCCCTTTTTTCTTGTATTTTTTTTTAGATTACATATTGGTTCAGTTTTCGATAATCATTTTCTGACATTTTGCAATCCATGTTTTCTTCCTCCCTTCCACCACTCTCCCTCCCCAAAACAACAGAATAGGTGATATGATAGAGGCCGTACATGTGTTATTATATAAAGCATATTTACATGTTTATCACATGAAAGAAGACCCATATCCCTTACACCAGAGAAAAATGCATTGAGGAAATAAAGTGAAGAATGGCATGCATCAATCTGCATTCAGACTTCACCAGGTCCTTTTATGGAAGTGAACAATCTTTTTTGTCACGAGTCCTTTGGGGTTGTCCTGGATCCTTGCATTGTTGCTAAAAGTTAAGTCATTCACAGTTGATTATCAGTACTTTATTGCTGTTACTATGCACAGTGTTTTCCTGGTTCTGCTCACTTCACATTGCCTCAGTTCCTATAAGTCTCTCCAGGTTTTTTTGTGATCATCTTGTTGGTCATTTCTTATAGCACAACAGTATTTCATCACCAACATATACCACAATTTGTTTAGCCATTCTACAATTGATGGACCTCCTTTCAGTTTCTAGTTCTTTGCTACCACAAAAAGAGTTGCTATCAATATTTTTGTAGAAGGTCTTTTTCCCCTTTTTTGATCTCTTTGAGACTCAGACCTAGCAATGCTTTTGCTGAGTCAAAGAATATGCGTAGCTTTATGGCCTTTGGGGCATGGTTCCAAATTAATCTACAGAATGATTGCATCAGTTCACAGCCCCACCAATGGTCCCAATTGTTCTACATACCCTCCAATATTTATCACTTTCCGTTTTTGTCACATTAGTCAGTCTGATAGATGTGAGGTGGTACCTCAGAGTTGTTTTAAATTGCATTTATCTAATTAATAGTGATTTGGAGCATTTTTCATATGACTAAAGATAGCTTTAATTTCTTCATCTGAGAATTGCCTATTCATATCTTTTGACCACTTGTCAATTGGGGATTGCTTTGTATTCTTATAAATTTGACCTGGTTCTCTCTATATTTGAGAAATGAGGCCTTTGTCAGACACTTGCTATAAAAAAAATTTCCCAAAGGGATCCCTTCTACCTCTAAATCTATAATGCTTTGAGCCTATTAGGATAGCCAGAATGATAAGAAAACTGGAGACCATTCCATTTGGGGATGGGTTGAAAGAATTGAGAAGATTTAGCCTAAAGAACAGAAGGCATGAGAGAGAACATTACAGCTTTCTTCAATTATTTAAAGGGTTCTCATGTGGAATAGGGATTAAGGATGCTCTGCTTTTCTCCAGAAGACAGACCTAGAAGTAGAGAGTGAAAGTTTCAGGTTTAGATACGTAGAAGAATTTTCCAAGTTTTGTTTTGTTTCACCAAGTCAAATACTTTTTTTTTAATCAACAAATAATGGATAATGGGCAACTGAATTCAGAATGCCCAAAAGTCTTAGTGCCATTTGAATCTACTAAAGTTTCCCTTTAATAATATATTACCATTTTGATAATTAATTTATGTTATTAATGAAAAACCTTTAGTAATATATTATTTGGGGCACCCTTCATTTCTTATATAGGCTGCAAAGTGGCACAATGGACAGAACACTGGCTTTGAAATCAAGAAGACTAATCTTTTTGAGTTCAGATCTGGTCTCAGACACTTTCTGGTTGAGACCTTGTGCAAGTCACTTATCCTGTTTGACTCAGTTTCCTCCAAAATAAATGACAAACCACTCCAGTACTTTTGCCAAAAAAAGAAAAAGCAAAAACAAAAAACACTAAATGGGATCACAAAGAGTCAACAACTTATTACCTATTGTGAATTTTAAAAGTCTCCATCTTGGTCTAGCACCCAAAAATTGTGCACACCCACACTACACGGGCATGTGCTAGTCAATGACAAATCAGAAATAACTAACTGCCCACCTGGGCCGTCCTAAGCCAAGCTAGAGCCAACCATTGGCATTTGTGAGACACAGGAAGTGAGGTAGGGAACAGCCTCTGGAATTCGCTCACTTCCTGTGGAGAGAGCGAGATGGGAGTTGGTGTGAGGAGCTTGGACAGGGAGGACGCCCGCAGACAGCTTTCCTTCAGATCACTCACATGAGTTAAGGACTGATTCTTTTCACCTTGGCCTTTGGGCCTAAAACTCCCTCTGCCTTGGTCAGAGGTTGAGTAGCCCCTTTCCCTTTTTCTCTTCTCTCCTTCTCTCCCTCTCCTTTCCCTACTCCCAGTGTGATTAAACCTCTATAAACTTCATTCTGACTTGAGTGTTTCATTTTAGGAATTTCATAAGTAAATTCCTTGGCGGCCATTGTTCAATATTACATAAATCCTGTAGCCACATTTTTAACCATTACAGTGCTTATAACCTCTCCCAGAAGCCTAAAAATTTCCCCCATTAAACTATGCCTTTCAGTCAGCTATGTCAGCCAGTCTGATATAATTGAGAAAGTGATCAATGTGAAGTTAGGAAGTCATGAATTCAAATTCCAGTCACTTACTAGTTGTGTGACTTTGCACAAATCACTCAATTTCTCTAGGCCTTAGTTCTTTCTCTATAAAATGAGGAAGGATGATCTCTAAAGTCCCTTCCAGCTCTGAATCTATGAGTTAATTAGGTGGAAGTGGGGATATTGTATTTTAAAATTTTCAAAGCATTTTACATATAATCATTTCATTTGAAGATCACAACCTTCATTTGGAGGTAGAGATCATGAGTATCATTATCCCCATTTTATGCTCAAGGAAACTAAGATGCAGAAAAAGTTAAATGACTTGCCAAAGTCACCCAGTAAAAGAGTTTCAGAGACTGGATTTGAACCCAGGTCTTTAGGAATCCAAGTCCAACTATATATATAATCTGCTGTTGAGCTTGAAGTACACAGAAAAGCTTGGACCTTTTTTAGACCAACTGTTGTTTAATCATGCCTCCTCTATCTTCTATTGGCAAAGCTTCTTTTTTTAAACTAAAATATAAAACTCTACATGTATGCATATTAAAAAGCATCTTATCTTGGCCCAACTTTCTAACCTATAAAGACATTTTTGGATTCCAGTTCTGTTACTCAGGGTATTACCTCCTCGCTATGTGTCATTGGTAAATTAGATGAATGTGGCATCTACCCCTTTCTCCAGGTACTTGGTAAAAATGATCAACAGAATAGGGCCAAGTGTTGTGGGGAAAATACACCAAAGTTTGTGGCAGGATCTCCCCAAAGAACTGGAGGCTCAAAACTCCTTCTGTCCAGAGGTATGAAAGCATTTATTTGAAGGAAGAAGTTTAGGGTGATGGAACAGCCTAAGCTATGGTTCAGGTTTCACATATTTATTGAGGGTGTTGGAGCTAGTTTCCTTCCATTCCATGGAATTCTCCATGTTTTCCTAGAATAGCCTACCCCTGGGCATTTCAGGGCATTCTAGGCAGAAAACTGGGGAAGGGAGGATACAAAACCAGATAGAGATGTGTTTGGGGATCTGATACATCATAGATGAACTTAAGGACACCAAAAAGGGAATAAGGGACATGAGCAGTTTGGGGGGATTCCCTTGGTTGGCAAGAGTCTTCAGTGCACTTCTCATGATTTCCCCCATTGTCCCACCTGCCATCATTTGTCAGCATAGGAGAGGTCTCTCTACCCTCCTGGAATGCCTTTATTTAGTTGGGGAACATAGGGAGGGTACAATACAAAACAGTACAAAAATAGGGAGAGTACAGAGGAATATAAGAATAATATACACGATTAATACTTATTTTGCAATGTGTGCTAACTAGTGCTAACTGGTGAAAAATACAAGATTTCAGGACATGAGGGTCCCACTTCTATCATTGTCCACCTCCATCACAAGCACAGATCCTTAGGTCTCTCCCTAGAGATCTCCTTCAGAGAAGGCAGTAAACCAAAATGATTACTCTCTGACTCTAGCCATTGAATTCAATCTTACTACTTCTAAATGTATTAGCTTCTGTCTCCACCTTTTCCATGAGAATAGCTAAAGAAATTATGTCTACAAAATTCTCAGCATCAAGATCATAGATCTTGAAGGGACCTCAGTGACAATCTAGTCTAGCCTCCTCATTTTTTAAAGGCCTTTACCTTCTGTCTTAGAATTGAGACTGGGTATTGGTTCTAAGGCAGAAGAGTTATGTAGTAGAGCACTTGTGATCACAAATTAAGGTTTTTTATTTGATTGCATTACATTAATTTTTTTTAATGCAGTTCTGATTTTTGACTGGACTAAATAAGCTGTGACTTAATATGTGTGATAAGTACTTAAATTTTAATCTATGTGGTCCCCTTCCCCCCATTTTTTGGTATTATATGTCAGAAGAGCTAGTTCTTTGGTGAATGTGTAAGATTTAAAGGCTTCATTGTATTATTTGATCATAACATCTTCAAAGAACATTCCAAGATATAATGTTGTATGTGGTAGTTCTCACTGGATGCTAGACTTTTCAAAACCACTATTATTTTTGCCTTTTACTTTTTTTATTTAGAATATTTTTTCATTCACTGGGTTTTGCATGTATCATTATTCAAAACCTATTTCCATGTTATTCATATTTGCAGTAGAGTGATCTTTAACATCAAAACCCTAATCATATCCCCATCATGATCAATCATGTGTTTTTCTTCTGCGCAGTTCTTTCTCTGAAGGTGGATAGCATTCTTTCTCATAAGTTCCTCTGGATTGTCCTGGGTCACTGCTTTGCTGCTAGTAGAAAAGTCGATTGTGTCTTAATATATCAGTCTCTATGTACAATGTTCTCCTGCAGAACCACTATTTTTCTAATAAATTTTGTTGTGGAAAGAAAAAAGGCAGAAAAGTGGTAAGGGCTAGGCAATGGAAGGCAAATTACTTTTCAAGGGTCATGCAGCTAGGGTTAGGCCAAATTTGGATCCAGGACCTCCTAGATCTAGGCCTGCCTCTCAATCCACTGAGCTGCCTAGATGCCCCCAAACCCCTTCATTTTAAAAATGAGGAAACTGAGGTTCATGAGTAACTTGCTCAAAACTACACAGCTCATATTTTTTTAAAAAAGGATTTAAACTCAGCTCCTCTGACTCCTACTCAGTGCTTCTCCCACTATACTAAACTACCTTTCCTTATATATCATTTTAGTAATCCTATCAAATAAAAGTCAGGCCTGGTTAGTTAGGCATGATCTATTCTTCATGAAGCCACTCTGACTCTTCATGAGCACTAATTCCTTTTATGGATGTTCACTAGCCATCCCTTTAATGATAGACTATAAAGGGGCAGAAGCTAGATGGTTCAGTGGATTGAGAGCCAGGCCCAGAAATGGGGGGTCCTGGATTCAAATCTAGACCCAGATACTTCCTAGCTGTGTGACCCTGGGCAAGTCACTTAACCCTTATTATCTAGCCCTTACTACCCTTCTTCCCTGGAACCAATACTCAGGATTGATTCTAAGACAGAAGGTAAGAATTTTAGGAAGAAGAAGATATTATAAAATTTTATACAAAATCAAAGTCAAGCTCACTGGTCCTCACTGGTCCAATTTTTGAAATTGTCCTTCTCCGGGTCTTTGGTATCACTACTATTTTCCATGATCTTTCAGATATCACTGACAGTGGCTCATTAATCACATCCATTAGTTTAATACTTGAAAATTTCATTCCTCCCCAGATTACATGAATTCATCATAGGGTGACTAGGTGATCTCTTACTTTCTCCTTTTCAATATTATTTATTAAACCCCTAGTATCAACTTTTTTGCATAGTCCTTCCTATGCTTCCTATTCTTCTTGACAAAAAAAAGGAGCAAAATAAAATTCAAACAGCACTGCTTTCCTCCTGTTGTCAGTTATTACCATTCCGTCTCCATCCTTTGATCCTCTTTTCCCAGTGTAGATTTTAAAAGTTGTTCTGTTGTCCTTAGCTTTTCTTACCAGCCTCACTTCACTCTGGTCTTTAGGACTCTTGGCACTGTTTTTATAATTAATGCCAGGCTTTTGTGTTCAACCTCTGTTACCTGTTCTTCATTTTCTTACCAGTTAATAGTATATGCTTGTAAACCATCTAAAAACTATTCAGTTCTTTGTAATCTCTGCCCTCTTTTCTGTCACTATAGTATAGAGGTTCTGCAAACTTTGTCGGTTTACTGTGCCCTCAATCATTTTTCCACATCACTAGGCCAAAAGAAATACATATCAACTATTTATTTGTGGTACCCTAGTGAGTTCAAGGTACTGCAGGTATATAGTTTGTCTTAGCTCCTACACCATTGGGAAGAGGCACAGCCCAGAGCTAAGGATACTTTTGCATTTTTGCCCATTTCTTGGGTCACTATGGTCAAAAGATTTCAACCTTCTAGTGATTAGCCTCTCTATTCATAGCTAGGCTAGTCCTCAGAGTAGATAGATTCTGGGCTGGAAATGCAGCTTGCTAGGCATGTCCAGAGGTTCCACTCTACCAGCATAGCCTATAGGAGCCCAGGGTTACCTACCTCCATGCCCTAAAGATGCATCAGAGCAAGAGCTTGGATTCTAATAAGAAATACTAAAAACTTATTTTTAGGGGGCAGCTGGATGGCTCAGAGTCATGCCCAGAGATGAGATCCTGAGTTCAAATCTGGCCTCAGACACTTGCCAGCTGTGTGATCCTGGGCAAGTCACTTAACCCCCATTGCCTAGCCCTTACCACTCTTCTGCCTTGGAACCAATACACAGCATTGATTCCAAGATGGAAGGTAAAGGTTTAAAAAAAAAACAAATTTATCTTTAGTAGGCATGTCTGTAGAGGATAATAAGGAAAGCAGAAACCAGTATTGATGCCTTTCCTGAGTCTTAGTAGAGAGATATGAGGTCCATAGAAAACCCTGGAGGACCAGGATCAGTTAAGAGACTAGACGGGATACACTTAAGATCTGTTCATTTGTTGGTTGGTTCATCCAGTCAACATATTACTAAGTGTCTGTTTTATAAGAATACTATGATCAACATGAGAGGAGATAGCTTCCAAAGACCCCACAGTCTATAGCAGGAATAACTCTAGTACCCAAGATCACTACACAAATAATAAATTCAGCTGTCAAAAGCCAAGGTCCCTTAGGCCCAAAGGAAAAGGAGCTGCCAGAAGGAACCTGAGGCCATATGCATGAGGGGCCTCAGGCTCATCTCTTGTAGCTTTTACTCCCCCTCAGCCAAATGCAAGGTCACACCATTGATCTCACTGTCACTTTCCAGCTCTAATTCTGTGCTCTGATAATTCAATAATTCATCCATATCTCATTCATTTATCAAATGGTTCAGATTCCTCTTACTGTTATAATCAATGGCTTGAAATTCCTCATAAGCTCATCAAACAGATCAGAGAACTCCTTTGATAAAAGAGGAAGCCAAGATCAGAGAGCTTAAGTCATTTGCCTCAGGTTACCTTGCTAGTAAGTGGCAGAGCCATTCCTTGGACCTTCTTCCTCCTGGGACTGCACTGTTTCCACTACCACACTCTACCTTCCTGGGTACAAACGCCACCCCCTCTTGAGTCTTCTCTTCCAAGGCGACATGGGTCTAGGCTGCATGTGGCTCTCCCACATGATACTTGGGATATATATAGTCATTTAAGCAGCCCATATTAGCTCAAGTGCTGCCTTCCTTAAGCCTACAGAAAGCAAGGTGTCACTTTATTGATTATCCATTGCGGGAATTTAATATTTAGTTTTTCCACAAGGTGGCAATCTTCTCAAACTTCCCAGCCAAATTTCTTTTATGGCTTGAATAAATAGATAACCAGAAAAAGCATTTATTATTAACAATGAAAGCTAATATTCACCTAGCTCTTACTATGTACTAGGCACCATGCTGCATGCTTTTTATAAATATTATCTCATTTGAGTCTCAAAACAACACTAAGAAATAAATATTATTATCCCCTTTTTATAGTTGAGGAAACTGAGGCAAACAGGTTAAGTGACTTGCCTAGGGTTATAGAGTTAGTATGTGCCTTAGACTAGATCTGAACTCAGGTCTTCCTGACTCCAGGCCCAGCTCTCTATTCATTTAGCCACCTAGCTTCCCAATAAGCACTTATTATATGTCAGGCATCATGGTAAGTGCAAATACAAGTAAAAAGAACATTGTAATTGTTAACGACAACACATACAGGAGAGATGTAAAGGCAGAGGTGGGAATGTGCAGAGAGACAGGAGCCACTCTGTGAGAGAAGCAAGCCTAGGCTGGGCCATTTTTTCAAATGAAGGTTCAATCCAGAACATGCCAATTGGAGAAAAGGCCATGGGGACAAAGGCACGTTCAGGGAGAAGAGGCAGCTGAGGAAGAGGTGCCTAGTTCTTGACAATCAGAAGGGGAGCCAAGAGACTTAGAATCAAAGTAGCTATCATTCCTAAAAAGCTGCAGTGATCCCAGAAATGTATCCACACTAGGAATTGTGGGAGAAACTCCAATGGGAGAATTTTAGGAAATAGATCTCTTTCTTAGCTTTTCACCACACAGAAAGAGGCTTTTGACAAGTTTCCATTCTTAGGTACAGGTTTGGACTCCCCTTTGCAAGGTGGTCCCTGATTAGGTATTCTCTAAGCTTTGGAGTGATTGTTACTCCTGTTCCCAGCCTGACCTTACCTCTCCCACTCTCAGATCCAGTTCAAACCCAAATGGAGCCTCCAGAATCAATAGCCACCACAGGGGGCAGTTGGGTGGCTCAGTGGATTGAGAGTCAGGCCCAGAGATGGGAGATCCTGGGTTCAAATCTGGCCTCAGATACTGTGTGACCCTGGGCAAGTCACTTGACTCACATTGCCTAGCTCTTACTGATCTTCTGCCTTGGAACCAATACATAGTATTGATTCTAAGACAGAAGGTAGAGGTTTAAAAAAAAAAAGAATCAATGGCCACCACTGGGAAGTAACCACCAACAACCACCACTATTGGCACCACCACCACTACCACTACCACTAGAAGTTCTTCGAATCAATAATCAATCAATATTAATTAAATGTAGGCACAAGTAAAAGTTTCTATGGCCAATTATTGGATAGGCTGTGAGGAAAATTCTTGTTCAGGTACGGGTTGTAGTCAGCAGTGTGCCAGCAGATTTTTAACAATTTTAAATTTTAACAAATTTAACAAATATAAATGTTAATAACTAGCTTCCAAAGAGGAAGAAGATATGCACTTTTAAAGTTTAATCTGCATTATTAACATTTTCTCCATCACTTACTTAAGACTAAACAATCAACAAAATAAATCAAGCCCTGATTTATTTAACATTTGCCAATTTCTGACATGTAAATAAATACTCTCACTGAAAATTTATCGATCAGTCAGTTCAAGTTGGCATCAATGAGCCCATGCTTGGACTCCAGGGTCCCTTCCAACTCTGAAATTCTATGAATCTGTGACAGAGACCAATTAATTACTGACATTGGAGTAATTTCTGAATCAACTATCTGATCACTGTCTGGTTTATGCAATGGTCAAATTAACCCCAAATTATAAGAAAGGAAAAATATGAAAAAAAAAGAATGTGAAATCATAACTCCTCTGACCTGACCTATTTAAATGAGTTATTGAGTCTGAAAAAAAGGAAAATTTATAAAAGTCAAAACTCTGAATCTTACCATTTCTTATAGAAGTCTATCTGATTAAAAAAAAAAAAGACACCACTGCAAGGAGGCCAAAAGAGCTCAGAAACAGACTTAGCCAACAGATACTTGATCTCCTTGCCAAGCAGAGAGACATGGCAGCCAAAGCCAACAGTGGTTTAGAATGCCAGCTCACTTGAAAAATGTTACAGAATATTATGATGGAAGATTATGGGCAATATCACCTCAGAAAACACCAGAGGATACTGTAAGGAAAACAAAGGTTTCAGGAGAATCAGCAGGAGATCCATGGGAACCAGCTCATTCACAATGATTTGTGGAGGAAGTTAGAACAGATAACAAATATATGTGAAACTGAACAGAATCACTAGAGTTTCTATAGTATCCACTTCTCAGTATTGATGGGTAGAACTACCACATTTGGATTCTAAACCTCTGTAACTATATAAATGCTAAATGAGGCAGTAAAAATGGCACCAAAGGAGATTAAGTTCAGAAAGAGTAGTTCTACCTAACCAAAAGCATACAAAAGAAGTCCATGCTGATGGCATAATTTAAAAGGTACTCAGGGATTGATTTTCAAGATACCTCAAAGAAGAAAAGCTTTTAAAAGAATGGAAAATATTACAAGTAATATTATTACCAAAGGAGCAAAGGGTAAGGAGGGGAAAGGCCAAGAAGAAATGACTAACTACTACATTCTTACCTCTGTAAAATCTTTACAAAGAATTTTGATGTCTTATATTGTTTAATGAGACAGGTGATGAAATGGAGAAAGTATTCCTCAGATACATACTAGCAGTGTGAACCTGGGCAAGTCACTTAACTCTGTTTGCCTTAGTTTCCTTATCTGTAAAATGAGTTGGAGAAGGAAATGGAAAAGCACTCCAATGTCTTTGTCAAGAAAACCCTAAATGGGGTCATGAAGAGTTAGAAACAATTCAACAAAAGCAATGTCTTTTAATCCTCAGAAAAGCCCTCATATATGAGAGATAGAAAATGAAACTCAGACAAGAGTGGAGGAACTATTAAGAAGGAGGAAAGGGCAAGAGATACAGGGAGGAAGTAAAAGGAGAGTGAAGGAATTTGTAAAGGGAAGAGTTCAGAGGGAGAAGGTTAATCTGGAAGAAAAAAGAGACACAAGCAATTTGGTTAATGATAAAAAAAAAAGAGAGAGAGCTAACATTTATGTAGTGCAACTAGATAGTCAAGAAGACTCATTTTCCGAGTTTGAATCTAACCTCCAATACTTTCTGACTATGTGACCCTAGGAAAGTCACTTAACCATATTTGCTTCAGTTTCTTCATCTATAAAATGAGCTGACAAAGGAAATGTCGAACCACGCCAGTATCTTTGCCCAGAAAACCCCAAATGGGCTCACAAAGAGTCTGACATGACTGAAAATCACCGAACACCACTGTGCTAAGCACCTTACAAATATTATCTCATTTGATCCTCACAATTATTCTGGGAGGTATGATGGAAGTCTGAACTCAGGTCTCCCAGACTCCAAACTTTGTACTACTAGCTGGTCCTAGATACTGGCTATAGGGATAGAAATAAACTTTAATCACATTGGAGATGCCAACAAGAGTATATATGTTTCTAACTTTGGACAGAACTAGAGTTTCAATTTCCTCACTGTAAAATAGCCACCTTCAGAAATATGAATGATTTACAAAAATTTGGAAGATGAATTAATATAGAATCAAGTGCACACCACCATGAAAATGATTTACACAGCCACAATAGGAACTAAAATGTAAAGAACATTTAAATGAAATTGAATGCAATGTAATTTTAACCACCAAATCCCAAAAAGAGCTGAAAAAAATGCAGCTCTCTTCATGGCAGATGTGAGGGACTACATTTCTAGAATATTACACACATTGTCAGACAACATAAATATGTTGGTTTTATTCAACTGTTTCTTTAAAAAAAAAAAAGCTTTATTAGCAGAGATGGTGTGATAAAGTAGATATAGAGCCATCTGCCTCAAAATCAGAAGACCTAAGTTCAAGTCCTGTCTCTGAGAGTGGCTGTGCAACCCTGGTCTAATCATTTAATTTCCCAGTGCTCCTAGGAAAAAATTTTTTAACCCTTACCTTCTGTCAGTATCAATTCTAAGATAGAAGAGTGGCAGGGGCTATGGATCTGGGGTTAACTGACTTGCCCAGGGTCACATAGCTAGGAAGTGTTTGAGGACAAATTTGAATCCAGGTTCCCTACTTGCCCCCAGGAAATTCTTTGAGACTATAACATGTAGAGTAGGTGTGAATCGGATTTGGGAGCAATGGGAATTTCTTCACTGGAAGTTCCCTATGCCGTTAAAATCTTAGGTCTAGACCAAAAAATAATCTGTTCAAGGAAAGGCTTGAAATGAGAAGAAGAATGGAAAGGAATATATTTAGAAATGAATGTGGTGTCAAAACAAAAGATTGGTTTTTAAAAGGAGTTTTTTAAGTAGACAAACCATTTGTGTTAAAATAACACGTGAAATTTTCTGTGGCAAATGGCAGGTGGTTCCTATATACATGAATCTTAATAATTTCTAATTTTCTACTACATCTATGAAACTAAGTAGATTCATCATAATTGTGTAGCATTTCAAACTCTTTCTTATAATATGAGGTATATACCAGGAAAAAAACATTTTGCATATGTTATCTTGATAGAGTTCACATGTGAAATTAAAGTGGTCTGTTAAATCCTTAAGTTCTCCCATTTCCTTCTTAATTTTGTTTTCACTTTCAAAGGAGATATTGACTTTTTAAAGAATCAGCTTAGTTTCAGAGGATTAATAATAAAATAAAATATAAAAATATAAAATATAAATAAAATAATGTTTTATTTTGAAGCATTTAGCCCTAGCTGACTACATCGCTTAAATTTCATTAGAGACAACCATGTGCTAAGATTTAAATAAAATTCACCTTGCCATGGTTGTTATCAAATGACTCTAGAGACACAGACAAGAAAGAGACAGAATGTCAGGTAGACTCAGATAGAGAAAGAGAGGGCCAGAGACAGACATATCAACAGAGATTCAGAAAGAGACAAAAAGCAACAGGGACCAAGCGTGTTTAGACTAAATGATCTCGAAGGTCCTTTCAAACACTACATCCTATGATCCCATGAGTCATGCCAGAGATTCTTGAATTTCTCCTGAACCTTTCTAATCTTAAGGCTGTTAGTCACCGTCCAAAGGGTCAGGGAGATTGGAGATTATCAATTTCACAGATAAATCTGGGACTTTTCAGGAAGGTAGAGCCTGCTCTTCCAGATAGGTACGGGCCATCAAGGGCCAGGGTTGGTTTGTTCTTCTTAGGAGACTCCCACATAGCCATAGAGCTTTAGAATATCCCTAGGCTCTTTGTCTCCATACCATGCTACAGCTGAGAAAGAGGAGACCAGTACCAACCCCATTTGATAAATAAAAAGTCACCAGAGCATCTAGTCATCAAATAATTTGCCTGGATTGCCATTGTGAGTCAGGGCTGAACTAAAATCTCCTGACTCCTGAACCCTTGCCCCATTTATGAAACTGTGCCACCTCACACACAAACATGAATATACACATGCATAGAAATACTGTAATTCACAGACAAAATTATATTATTTGGATGTGAAAGAAGTGTTCCACTTTTTCTTATTCCCAGGGTACTACTAACAAGGGGGTAAAGTCACGGGAGATTGATTTCTGTTCAAAATAAAGAAGAACTTCCTAAAATCATCTAAAAGTGGAATGGTGTTGCTTTATCAGATAGTGAGTTCCCTGTCACTGAAGGTATTCAGGCAAAAGCTTCCAATTTAGAGAGAAAAGGTGGGCAATTCCAAACCCACTTCAGATTGCTAAAGGAAAAGACTCTGGGAAGAAGCTGACATGAGAGGTACTGATAGTCTCCACCACATGAGTGTAACATTAGATTTGAAGGTATTTCTCCTTGGTGATCTAGGACTCTTCTGGTTGAGCTGAGCTACCTTGTCCCATTATGAAGGAAGGGAGAACTTCATTGTGTATTATCTAATATATATTCTTTTATATGTACTTTTTTATTTCTTTTTTTGCTAATTATTTGGGTTCCTTGACTTCCTAATACATGTGTTTATTATGGAATTAGTATTAGATGGTAGTAAGAAGCACCCAAAGCAATCACAGAACCTGAAGAAACTTGAAGACTCCAAGAAAGTTGAAGGATTCTCCTTTCTCCTGCTTTTACCAACTCCTCCTCATTCAGGTTCAAGACATTGATCTCCATCTATGAAGAGAGAGTCCCATATCCTTTGGGACTTGGGTTACAAACACATATACAAAAGAATAAGGAAGGATAAAATTATATCAACAAATGCAATGCAATAATGTAGAAATAGAGAGAGGAGGGAATTCAAAATTGACCTGCAAGAAGCTCCATGGAGAAAATAAAAAATAATCGTACTGAAATTGGAGAATAAATTTCATAATAGATTGGAGTGGGGAAGAAATAAGAATTACAAAGTAATAAAAATTTAGAAAGGGCACTACACAAAGTATATTGCTTTAAGGTTTTGGAGGAGAAGAATTTTTGAACCACACACTCATCTGGGTAGGGGAAAGGAAGGATCAAAAGGAAGCTGAACAGGTAAATAAAGAAAAATAACTAAAGATATATTAATAAATTAAGTAATTAATAAGTAATCACTAGTAATTACTGGTAATTAATAATAATAATTTAAGTAAGATATGTTAATAATTTAAGGGGAAAGCTGGGTAGCTCAGTGTGTTGAGAGCCAGGCCTAGAGACAGAAGGTCCTAGGTTCACATCTAGCCTCAGACACTTCCCAGCTGTGTGACCCTGGGCAAGTCACTTGACCCCCATTGCCTAGCGCTTACTGCTCTTCTGCCTTGCAACCAATACACAGTATTGATTCCAAGACGGAAGGTAAGGATTTAAAAAATAATAATTTAAATAAATTCAATGAACTTTGCATAGGGTAGATAAATTGGGGAGGGGACACAGAGTAGGAAAGAATCTTTGGGAAGTGACTAGCATTAAATTAGTATAAGCAAAGTAAGTCACAGAAACAAAATGTTGATTGAAAGGAGGAAAGGGTTAAAAATCAAATCAAAAGAAATAAATGGAGGGTAGCAGAAACTTAGAAATCACAATCTGAAATATGAATATATTAATCTAATGAAGCAAAAGGGAATGGCAAAATGGGTATGAAAATAAAACCAAATTAATAGAACTAAATAAATAAAACTGAGATCTGCATACCATAAGCACATTTTAAAAAATAAAGATATAAAGAATGAAAATGAGAAGTTGAAACAGGTGATTCCAAAAAAGGAGCAGTTGTAATCATGTTAGACAAAGAAAAGATAAAAATTCACAAAGCCAAGAGGGACAAATAGGGAAACTATTTTATCTTCTAAGAAAATTTTTGCTGAATTGCAAAATAGCATAGAATTGCAAAATGATTGTAGGAGACTTTAATGCTCCAGTGCTTAGCATAATGTTAGGCATAAAGTATTTAAAGTTCTATCTTCCTTTCTATCTATATTTCTTTCAATCTCTATCTACCTTACTATGTTTTTGTCTCTATCTTGCTATTTTTCTCTTTCTATCTATCCCAGAGATATATAAATCTAGCAAAAAAACTGAACAAAAAAGAAAATAAAGAACTAAACAGGTTTTTTAAATTAGATTTAAAAGATCTGACATCTTCAGAATCAGAATATTAAAGATTATTTTTCTCAGCATAACATGGTAACTTCACAAAAGTGGGAAATGTGTAAGGAAATATCAAAATTATAAACAAAAATAAAAAGCAGAAATATTAAACATTTATTTTATAAAACAACGAAAAAAAGAAATAATATAGAAAATTAATGCAAATGATACATTCCTAAATGGAAAATTTTAATAATGACATCCTGAACAATGATTGGGCCAAAGAACAAATCACAGAACCAATTAGCAAATATGTCAAAGAGAATAACCATGATATTAATTACCACAAATCTAGGGACTGAATTAAAAGAGTCCTCAAAGGAAAAATTACACTTCTGAAAATATACATTAACAAAATAGAAAAGGAAGATTAATGAAGAAAGCATATTATTTTAAAAACTAGTGAATCAACAAGTTAACAAAACCAAAATAAGTGCCATGGTTTTTCATTAAATATTATTTTTTCCAATCATCAAGCATTTTTTACCTCCATCCCACTACCATTCTTTTTTAAGAGTCCTCAATTGTTCAAAAAGTGTTGGTTTTTACAATGTTGATGTTATAGTTTAAATTATTCTCTTGGTTCTGCACTCTACCTCAAGCTGTATGTCTTCCCAGGTTTTTCTAAAACTTTTCTTCATTTTTTTATAGCACAAAAGAACTCTATTATATTCATTTACCATAAAATTTAGCAATTCTCCAATTTATAAATACTCTACTTAGTTTCCAAACTCATGCTACTATTTTTTTAAAAGCTGTCATAAATATTTTTAGGAACCTTTTCTTCTTTCTTTGATCTCTGTGGATTATAGACCTAGTAGCAGTATGTTGTGCCAAAGGGTTTGAGCAGTAACTTTGGGGGCATGGTTCCCAGAATGGCAGAATAGCCCAACCAATTCACAGTTCCACCAACAGTGCATCAAAGTGTTTGCTTTCCTGCAGCCCCTCCAACATTTTCCATTTTCCTTTTCCTGTCAATTTTTCCAATATAATAATGTGAGATGCAATCCCATGACTGCTTTGATTTTCATTACTCACCAGGCATAACTATATATGCCTATAATCCCTGCAACAAGGGAGGCTGAAACTGGGGGACAGCTAGAGCTCAGAGAGTTAAGTTGATCAGATGTGGGGAGGGTTTGAGAGTGAGAGTCCATCAGGCTGCCTAGAGAGGGGCAACCAACTCAGGTTAGAAAACAGAGCCGGTCAGGATTTTTGTGCCAATCAGTAGTGGAATTGGGTGCATAAGTAGCTACTGTAAATCCAACCTTGGTGAAATAAAATCTCAACAACAACAACAACAAAAAAAAACCAACCTCTAATTATTTTAATTTGGAGCCTTTTTTTCATGTCTATAGATAGTTCAGATTTCTCCCCTTAAAAACTATCTGTTTATATTCTTTGACTACTTATTATTAAGAAATGGGTTTTTTTTTATTTTGAATCAGTTCCTTAGATCTCATAGAAATGAGACCTTTATAAAAAAAAACTCGCTAAAAATATTTTTTCAATTAACTATTTCCTTTCTCATCCTACCTACATTGGATTTGTGATGCAAATGAAATTTTTAAATTTTATGCATCCTTTATATTTATGTGTCTTCTTATATTTAATTTTATATAATAATATATATTAATCTTATTCTCTTATACTTTTTTCTCTCTTTCCTACCTTCTCTTTAATAAAAGAGGGGTGTAGAATAGCAATGTGTTCCATGTTTTATGCAAATAACCCCCTTCTGTCTGTGTCTTGGGCATCCCTAGCATTATAATGGCTCTTTATCTTTTTTTTCATTACTCATTCATCTAGAAAGTTTCTATAGCCATTCTGGTATTACTGGACCAACTGAGAACTTTAAGAGTGAAATCCATATTTCACTTCCCTCTGGGGGACCTTTTGCTACTGGTCCAGGCCCAAGTTTGGGACTGTGACAATTTCTGGACATTCTTACAGCTAGCCTAACTTGGAACCCTGAGCACAGAGTCTCTGTTTCCTGTCTGTAGCCTGCTCTGGTCACTTCCTGTAGCTGAATTAATGATCTTGGACTGGAAAGATAACCCATTGTAGTTTCCTCTTTGGTCTACTTGGTTCCAGGATGTAGAACTATGGGAACAATGGGTAGAAATGGAAGACAGACAGATTTAAGAAAAAATATTCTTGACAATTACTGAGTTGTCCAAAAGTAGAATCGGTTCCCTTGGAAAGTAGTGAGTTCTCCCTAACTACATGTATTTAATATATAATGATCAAATCAATCAAAGCTTAAAGAAATTAATTCAGACATTAATTAAAGACATTAATTCCTACATTGGTAAGACAAACACTGAAACTAAAGCTTAAAAACCTTGGCCACATAATGAGGACATGACTCATTACAAAAGAGCCTGATGCTGGAAAAGATTAAGGACAAAAGAAAAAGGGGATTTCAGATGATAAGATGGATAGATCGTGTCATAGATGCATTGAACAGGAGCTTGGACAAATGTTCAGAAGATAGAGAAGGATATTCATGGGGTCACAAAGAGTCAGGGATGATCTTCCTTCCTTCCTTCCTTCTTTCCTTCCTTCCTTCCTGCCTTCCTTTCTTCCTGCCTTCCTTCCTTCTTTCTTTTCTCTTCCTTCCTTTCTTCCTTCCTTCCTTCCTTCCTTCTTTCTTTTCTCTTCCTTCCTTCCTTCCTTCCTTCCTTTTTTCTTTCCTTTCCTCTGCCTTCCTTCCTTCCTTCCTTTCTTTTTGGGAGACCACTTGTTGAAACTGTTGCAAAGAGGACTCTTGTTTAGGAATGGAATGAACTCATGGTCTCTAAGGTCCTTTCAAGTTCTGAAGTCCTATGAGCATATAGTCTTCAGTGAGATTGCTTCCCATGCTCTTTCAATGGGATGAGTTCTTTTTTTAAGTTCCCAAACATGTGTTTTATTTTCTTCATCCATAAAATAAAGAGATTGGATAAAATATCTCTAATATCTCTCTCAGCTCAAACATTCTATAATGACTTCTAGATGGCTTCTTCCAACTTCTTGAGTATTTCAATGTCTGGATTCTTACGATTCTTATGAAAAAAGAAGATTTTTTTTTCAAATAAAGAAAGAAAAAAACTATGTTTCAAGGAAAGCAATGTGAATTAAGGGAAGGGCATTGGATTCAGAGGCAAAGGATATGGACTGAAACTCTGACTTTGTTATCTGCATAACTTTGAGCTAATTCCTTCATCTCTCTGAGCCTCCATTTCTTTATCTGTATATTGAGGGGGTTGAACCAGATGATCCCTAAGTGATCATTTCCTTGATTCGATGATTGAGCCTGAATTCTGGATCTCTCTCTAATGCCCCCATTCCAGGAGGCCAGGCACATAGTTCTGCCCATTCCCCCAGACACAGGCTTCTGAGGCAACTGCAAAAAGATAAAATACAAGAAAGTAAGAGAAACACACATATAAACATGAGGGAACTTAGTAAACAAAAAACTAGAAGCTATACTCTTTACTTTAATTTATTCTCTTCTGAGTTCATCCAGACCTATAACTCAGACCTGGCCAAAGAGAGTTTTCTCAATACATCTCCCACCCCCACAGGAGCCTCTGAGGGCAGACGACTACTAGCCAAAACTGAAGGGAAAAATGCTGAGTTCCATTGCCGCCTGGCCCCTATTGCAAGGAAGGAAACCACAGGGCCGGCTAGGAGGGATGCTAAAGAGACAGTTTGCTCAGGGAGCCGCCCATGGCTGGCAGGGCCCTGGCGTGCATTCCCTATCCGTGGAAACCAGAGGGAGGCGGCAACCTGGCCCCTCTTGCCCACCCACCCACCAAGCCCTCTTGTCTCAGAGCCAGGGATCCGTGGCCATATGGTGCTTTGCTAGGCACAGGAACAACTGAAGGCTCTTTTTTGCACTTATGGGTTTTCTTTTTCCTAGAAATGTAATACCTTAGAAGAATCATAGAACATGGTACGTCAGAACTGGTATGCTAGCAGCAAAAGCTGCTAGATCTTGGAGTTGGAGGACTGGGTTCAAATTTTCTTTCTCTGCTACTAATTGTGTAGCCTTACATAAGTCATCTTCCTTCACTGAGCCTCAGTTTCCTCATCTGTAAACTCATAGGTCTGGACCAGACAAATTGTAAGCATCCTTCTAATTCTAGATTTTTATGAATAGGATTGTAGAGGATAGAAAGTGGTGGGCAAAAATTGGAAATGGCCTTACAATCACAGAACTAAGAATGTTAGAGCAGCAAGTGGTCTTAGAGGAAACTGAGACCTTCAGAGGAAATTGCTTTCCCTTAAGTCATCTCTCTTTAGAACTTCCTTTGCTGTTGCTTGATGCTTAACAACAAACAAGCATTTAAGAAACATGCAGTGTTGTTGTTCATCCTTTGTTTTCCAAGAGGATCAATGACATCACAAGAGTCATGTTTTGACTCAAGCATAAACTGAACTTAAATGAGGCAGAGTTGCAAAGTTGCAAAGAGGATTGCCTCAATCTTTCTTCCAGTCATTGAAGTCCAGTTGTAAGTCAAAAGTCAGAATGACTAGTGAGGCCCCAGGATGGAGTGGATGAAACCATGGCAGCTTGGATGGCTGACCCAGCTCTAAGCTCTCCATAGCACCTACTTCAGCCACCTTCATGGCATTGGAACAAATTGTTCTCATCAGGCCATTCCACTGGGGAAAATCGTCATATACTTGGGAGAGACACTCTCCTAACTCACCAATGAGTTTGAAGCTTGTTGGTTATCCTCAGCCCAGTTTATCCCATCTGTCAAGATGGTTTTGCCAGAGTGTGACCATTGTGCAGGTTACAGCTTTTTGGAGCCGCAGTTAAAAGTTGGGTGACAGATAGTTGAGCAACCCTGAATAGGGCTTGCAAGTTCTCACACAAAGGATTTTAGTCCTCCCTGAACACCTCATACACCTCTTGGTGACAATAGGAAACCATTAAAGTTTTTTGAGCAGGTTTGTGACATTTGTGATATGATAAAATGTATGCTTCAAAAGATTAAGCTAACATCTGGATATAGGATAGATTAAAGAGGAGAAAGACTAGAAACAAAATGATCACTTAAAAGGCTTCTGAAAGAGTATAGGTAAAAGGTGATGAGAGCCTGAAGTAAGGTGGTGGGCTATGTGGATAAGTAAGGTGGTGGGCTATGTGGATAGAGAGAAAGGAATAGATGCAAGAGATATTATGGGAATAAAACTGACAAAAATTGGTAACTGATCGGGCTGAAGGAAAATGAGAAGTCAAGAATAACTCCAACTTTTCAGACCTAGGAGATTTTGATAAATAGTGATATACTGAACAGAAACTTAAGTAGAAAGAGGGGTGGATTTGGAGAGAAAGTTGTTCTTTTTTGCACCTGGAGAGTTTGAGATGATGATGGGATATCCTATTGGAAATGTTCAATAGGCATTTGGTTAAATAGAGTTAGGGCTCAAGAAAGGAATATGGAAGTAATTTAATCAAAATGATCTTGAACCCAGAATGGCTAATCCAGGCTAAAAGAATTCTATGGTTCCATACTCTGTCAAAATGAAAGTATGTGAGCCCCTTTTGATGCATCTACTTTTTTTAGTCATTCAGAGAACACAATCAGTTCAAAACAAAGACATTTAATTAAATAGTATAAGACAATTTACAATAGAATTTTCTCCCCATAAATCTTGAGCATTGTCTCTTACAACCATAAACATCATTATTGGAGTCATCATAGAAATGACACAGGAAAAGTCCACCTATGGAAAATATATGGGGGAGGGTCTTCTGAATTTGTTCTCTTTCTGCTCCTCACTGAGCAGTGTCTCTGCTGGGATCAATACTCAACAGTCTCAGTAGGCTTGCTTCTTTAAGGAGTGCATTCAGACCTTGTTTGGCTATAGTTTCCAATGCCTTCAACTTCTGGTGTAGTTGATATCTTTGGCTAGAGTACTGCTATAATCTTCCAGAAAGAGCAGAAATCCTGACTTTCCTTGTTTTCTTCCTTTAGTCTTAGCTTGAAGGCCTGCAAACTCCTGAGTAAGAGATTCTCAGACCCAGTTTCCAGGCTCTCTGGAAAAAAGAACAAGGTTCATCCTGCAAAATAATGCTCTTAAACTTCACTTATTCTTTCAATGACACTTATGGTGACTGTCTAATACATTTCCCAAATGTTCATCTCTGCAAGCTAGGTTATAAACCAAATAATGGTTATTTCCCTGATAATTATATAAAGGAAAGAATCCCTCTCCTTTCTAATTAATGTAGTCACAGAATAACCAGAATGCAATCAGTTAAAGAAGGAATTTCCTCCCCCATTCTCAATTAGTGTCATCATGGAGGGCCCAGGATATAATCACAAATTGTAATTGAGATGTTAAGGAACTCCATGTGATATATAAGTAAGCTTTAATGAACTTAAGTAATAAGACCTTGGCCATTGAATGACAATAACTGACAGCACACTAGAAACATGCTGCATTTGGCTGAATCATTCATATCCCTTGGGCCTATATTTAAAAACAGAAAACCAATCACAACTAATGATTCAGGTTCAGGAGTGATTTTGCCTTTGAAGAAACAAAAAGAGAATTTATCTCTTTTAAGCTTCCTCATCCATATCATCAAGGTGATTGGACCAGTAGGAGACAATGTATCCAGTCAGAAGCAGAAACTTATATTCAAAGACAGGGACAGATACAGAGATATAATATATGATATGATAAAGCAGCTTCAGGAAATGTGACCGTTTGAAGCACAAAGGACTTCCTGCTTATGCAATCAAATGTGAGTTATTCTTTGCTAGATATATAATCTACACATGTTTTTTATAACTCTTATACTCTAAGTTTGAGCTCAGTCTTCCCATGCATAATATACTCTTCTGTGAGAGAGTATATTCTAGGAATGTATTTTGTATCAACTATTTTTGCTGTGCCATTTTAGTGAATGTCTCTGTTAAAAGCAAATTATCTACTAGCTGATTGTTAATGGTAAGCACACCAGGGGGGGGCTCAGAAGCTAAAGAAGTATGAGCAGTCACCTATACAGTTACTCCTAGATCCAAAGGAGAACCTGAGATCCAAGACAAAAATTCAAATGCAAGTGAAGCAAGTAACCCTGATGGATTCACAATTATCTCTGTCAGCTCTGAGGCTACAGTTTCAGAATTAACAAAGAAACAAACAACCTAAACAACCTTTGTTTGTACAATTTATCTTTGCTCATGCAAAGTGGCTTCTCAAAGTATGAAGAGGGTACAAGTTTACAGAGATTATATAGAGAAAAGTGAAGAGGAGAGACCCAGGAAAGAGCTTAGAGATATACCTAAAGTAAGAGTTCAAGATAGATGTAGAAGAATGTAAAAGAGCAATCAGTCGGGGGAAAACCAGTGGCTGACAGAGCCAGATCATGCAGAGAGGTTGAGAAGGAGAATTGGGAAGAACTAGTGGGTTTAGTCATGAAGGGGTTCCTGGCAACAATGAAGAAATTAATTTAAATACTAAAGTAGGAAGACAGATTACAAATGGTTTTAGAAGGGAGGAGGGAAAGTTAATGCAACAAATGAGAATGGCTTTTTCTAGGAATTTAGTTATGAAAGAGAAGGAACATAGAACAATAATTTGAGAGAATGATAGAGTCAAAGTGAAAGTATGTAAAAGGAAGGGAAACAGGTGTGATAGGACCTGAAGATATTTGTAGACAGCAAGGGAGGAGTCGGGAAAAATCTGAAATAAAAGGGTGAGAAGACTGAAGAGGCACACTCCCAGAAGAGTGAGGATCAAGGACATAAGTGATAGTCAATTTACAAGTCTTCCTTTCTCAGATTTCTACCTCATACTCACCTAATCCTACTACATGCACTAGGCACTTAATAAATATTTCCTTAATGAATCAATTTGGGATTAAGCATATATTCCTTATTCTAGAATTCAAGGTTCCTCATAGTCTGACTCCAAACTGCCTTTCCTATTTCCCAAGGCTCCCTTTTATGATATGGGACTTTGTTCACATTATCCCAAAGCCCTATCCCACTCCACCTTCATCTCCTTTACCTGTAAACATCTATCCATTCACCTGACCCAGATCCTAGACGTCTTTTATAACCTTAACATGCTATATAAACAATTTCTAATCAATATTACCTCATAAAATGTCCTGTAAAAGCTCAGCTCTCTTACATAAGCTCCAGCAAATATCTGAAAATGACCCTAGAAAATCTAATGATAAAGAAATACCAAAAGAAGAAATACATCCAGTCCATAACTGCACCAAGAAATTGACAAAAGTAGGTGGGAACTTGTAGATGGGTCATATTATTGAGACCAGAGTGAGCTCAGGGAAACATAGGAGCTGCAGAGATCAGAGGAAGATATGATGAAGACAGCAGTTCTCAAATTTTTTGGTCTCAAGACCCTTTTTTACTCTTAAAAATTGAGGACCCCAAAGAGCTTTTGTTTATATGAGCTACACATATCAATATCTAACATACTTGAAAACTGATCTTTTAAAAACATTTTAAAATAATAATAATAAAACCATTACTTATTAACATAACATTTTTATGGAAAATAATTATATTTTCAAAAAAATAATTGAGAAGAGTGGAACTGTTTAATAGATTTTTGCAAATCTCTTTAATGTTTGGCATAATAAAAGACAGCTAGATTCTCCTATCTGCTTCTATATTCAACCTGTTATGAAATGCTGTTTTGGTTGTATTATATGAAGAAAATCCAGCCTCATGAAGATATGTAGCTGGACAAAAGAGGAGTATTTTAATAGGTAAATAACATCTTAGCACTATAATGGAAAATAGTTTCGATCTTGAGGATCCCTTGAAAGGATCTCAGGAACCTCCTTAGTCCCATAGACACCCCTTTGAGAATTTTGCACTAGGAAAACCATCATGAACTCAAGTCAACAGGCCAGAAACCAAAAGAGGCAAGAAGAGAACTGACCCAACCTCCCACAAATGAACCTCAAGCCAGACAGCACTGTGAATGAGTGCTGAAAACTACTTCTAGTTCTAATAATCAGACACCTAAAGTCATATTTAGATCAATCCTGTGAGAACAGAAGCAAGGAACAAAGCTAACCACCATAGATCACTAGGTAGGAAGACAGAGCCCAGCAATGACCCCTTTGAACAATGAGAAATATAGCGGGAAACAAAACTACTTAAGCACCTACACACCAGCACCAAGAGGACTCACAGAAGACTTAAAGTATCTCAATCACTGAAATGGAGTCTATTAGAGCTTCAGTAGAGTTTAGAACCAACTCTTGACTGAGGATCATGCAAAGAGAAGACAGAGATTGCCTGAGGCAGTGGACCATTAGTAGACTGAGTCAGAAGCCAACAACCAAGGCAGAGGATCTAACCTCATACCCCATCCATATCAGCAGTGGCAATAGCATCCAAAATAAGAAGAGATAGGATCAAACAAGACCTGTTCAATCCATATAAGATTGCTAGGGGAGATCAAGTGCAAAATATCAAACCAAGAACTAAGGTTGATAGTGAATAAACATAAGAAAATCCAAAGACAATGAAGAAATATGATAGATTAAGAGAAGCTAAAGATGCAAAAGCAGACAAAAAAAAAGAATAACCTAAAAATAATTACAAGCAAACTCAGAAAAAAATGACTTAGTCACAAGACCTATAAGAATAGAAGGAAGAAATGAAGTAAGAGATAAAAAATAAAACAAGAAATAAAATAAGATTTCAGGAGGAAAAAACTGATAGGTGATAGGTGATGAATGACTGGATGTGAGGGGTAGATCTGGGGTTAAACCCACCATTACCAGCGTGGAGAGAGAGGGAGAGAGAGAGACAGAGAGAGAGAGAGACAGAGAGACAGAGAGACAGAGAGAGAAAGAGAGACAGACAGAGAGACAGAGAAAGAGAGACAGAGAGAGAGACAGAGAGAGACAGAGAGAGAAAGAGACAGAGAGAGCTTTACAGGGAGGCCAGCTCCTTGCAAGCAAAAGATAGTTTAAAAAAAAAGAAAAGAAAAAGATAGATAGAAAGACAAAGGGGAAGCACTGAATGACTGAGAGAGATGAGGTCAAGTGGTTAAAACACACAGCACACAGATTGTAGCTAGGTCTTTCATTTATTATAACAAAGAGCAAGATTTTTCTAGAATATGAGTAGCAAGCATTACATATTGTAAGAGGCATAACTTTCCCACAGAATATTATTTATGAAAAGACTTTACACAAAACATTTCTAAGGCTATTCTACAAACCCAAGTAATTGAGGAATATTAACAATAACTTGGGGGGCTACAGGAAACAGGAGAAAAGAGAATCTAGGAAATTTGGTCATGACATTACAAAAGCTTCTTTGGTCATCAAAATAATGAACAACTCAAGGATGAGAATAAAGGAAGCTTTCAGGAGATGTCTATATTTGGGTTATAGATAGATAATATTTTTGAACTGCTATTTTGAGATTCTGGCCTTGCCATGAACTCCCAGGCAAACTCACAAGCATGTCTTTTATGGCTGCTTTCCCTCAGTGGATCTAATTTGTCTTAAGTTCCTCCATATTATAAGTTCCTCCAAATATTATAAATAATTTAGAGCAGAAGGTAGAAAACCTTGTCCAACAAACAGTGAATTCTCTTAAAATATAACAAAGCAAACAGAATTCAATGACTCTATAAGACAACTAGAAATATTTGAACTAAGTAAAAAAATGGATAATAAAAGAAAATATAAGATTTCTACTATTAAAAACAACCGATAAGAAACATGTCAAAGAGGAATCATTGAGACCACATGGAAACTACAACTGAGTCAATAAAACAAAAAAAACTATTTATTATATTTTAAGATATCATAAAAGTACTCTCAGATCCATGAAAACTAGAGACCAAAGTAAAAAGTGAGGAGGAAGAGGAGAGCAGGAATTACCAGTATCTTTCTGAAAGAAGCTCCAAATTCAAAACACCTAAGGATATCATTGTCTAAATCCAGAACTTCAAAGTCAAAGAAAAAATATTGAAAGCAGCCAGAAAGAAAGAGTATAAGTGCCATGGAATAATAAGGTCACACAAGACTATGCTGCAGACACCATAAAGAGGAGAAAATCTTGGAAAACCACATAGAGAATTCTCACTTTATGTGAATTTACATTATAAAAATCCAACTTTATGTAAAGAATTCTAAAAGAAATTAGCATTAAAAACCCCCACCTATGGTAAATTTATTGTACATTACTATGCTATTTCTTGCTTTCTTCATTCCTGCCCCTCAGATTAGTACACCATGGCCTCCCACATCACCTTACACCTAAAAAAAAAAAAACCTCTCTAAGTGAATGCAGAAGAAAAGAGCAGGGGGCAGCTGGGTAGCTCAGTGAATTGAGAGCCATGCCTAGAGACGGGAGGTCCTAGGTTCAAATCTGGCCTCAGACACTTCCCAGCTGTGTGACCCTGGGCAAGTCACTTGACCCCCATTGCCTAGCCCTTACCACTCTTCTGCCTTGGAGCCAATACACAGTATTGACTCCAAGACGGAAGGTAAGGGTTTAAAAAAAGAAGAAGAAGAAGAAAAGAGCAGCAGAAAGATTGCCATTGCCATTGCTGGATGAGGGGCTTGACTTGAAAATTTCATTGCTGAGAAACGAGAGCTTTGTCCCACTTCAATCATCCACCTATATGTCTACCCCACACACTTCTGATTTCAAACTTTTCACATAAGGAACCACATGTTTGTCCCTGCCCTCCCACTTATTCCTCCTCCTGCTCTCACTTCTCAATCTCCCATCCCCATGTGTTCTTGAACCATACACCAGATCCCCTCTCTCCACAGGTACATGGTTGTTTTTCTGTCTTTTTGAAAAGGCAAAGAAAAAGGCTTAGAACCCAGAATAACTTAGCCTTTAAATTTCAATACAATCCAAGGGCAGCTAGATGGCTCAGAAGATAAAGAGCCAAGCCTGGAGTCAGGAGGACCTGGGTTCAAATATGTTCTCAAACATATCCTAGATATGTGACCTTGGGCAAGTCACTTAACCCTAATCACCTAGCCCTTACAATATTTATATTAATTCTAAAATAGAAGGTAAGATTTATTGGGGGGGGGGGTTAAGTACAACCCTGAAAGTAAAATATGAATCTTTAAAAGAATAGAAGCCTTTCAATCATTCCTGAAGAAATTATCAGAACCAAACAGAAGTTTTAAAATACAGAGAAATATTTGAAAGGTAAATACATTTGAACAATTTGAAGGGGCTAAAAAATCATGAAGGGCTTAAATCTTAATGGGATGAAAGAGACATGCAACTCTTCAGAATCTTAAAAAGTCTTCAAGGATCACAAAAAAGGATGTTGAAATAAGATAAAGAGATGCCTGGTAGGGTCATAAGTGGGAAAGCAGAATTTTGCTTAGCTGGCTTTAAGAGAGGAATGAAAACAGATGAAAAGAAAAACTCAAGAGAAGAAAGTGAAAGAAGGGTGGAACTTATCATTTTTTATACATGAGGAACATAAAAAAGTTATACAAAAAAGAGCAAGGAGTGGGAGTAATATGAATCTCATGTGCTCTTAAATAGTGTATAAAAGAATAACAGGAGAGAAAGGGAGAAACAGAGACAGAAAGAAATTATTGTAGAAATACACTAAAAAGAAGTATATGGATAGACATCACCAATGGGAAGTGTGGTGGGAGGGGGGGAGGAAAAGAAAATGATCTTTATTTCTGATGAATAATGTTTGAAAATGACCAAATAAAATAATGTTTAAAAAAAAAGAAGTATATGGATGGAGGCAGGAAACGGTGAAGTTGGATATAAAACAGAGAGTAGAGTTAGAGAGGAAATAGTCTCTTTTTTTTAAGAAGATGGAAATTCTGAGGTAGAGTCAAGATGGCAGCATAGAGGCAATGAAAGTTCAGACCTCTGAAAACCCTTCCTTAGCAATTACATCCTAAATGCTCCTAGGGAACTGAAAATCAAACCTAACAACAAGACAGAACCAAGGAACCCTCCTGCTGGACTCAATTTAAAAGGTATACCCCTAAAAAGCTGGAATTCAATAACACTCAGGCTTAAGGGGAAGGGAGAAGGAAAGTCCCAGGACCCCTCCCCCACCTAGAGCGCTAAGCCTCCAGCAGTAGCTGGAACCACTGGGCAGGCAAAGGTGCTGGTCTGGAGGGAGTACCTTGCGGGCAAAGCTGTGTCAGGCTCAGAACTTCGAACACAGGCAGTGGGAAAGAAGTTAGAGAAGGAGCGCAGAGCAGGTAGCCTAGTTGCAGCAGCGGAGACCCTCCATATTGCTCCCCTCTTCCAGGAGGTTTTGACCTCAGGGTACATCCAGCCCAACCCAGCTGGATTTAATCCCATCAAAAGTTTTCAGAGGACAGGGAAGCTCAAGCTCCAACATCCCTTCCCCACAGACTGCTGGACTTTAATCTAATCAAAGCCTCCAGAGGGCAAGGAAGCAAAAGCTCAATACCCCTCCCACACACACTGCACTGAGAGATTTGCAGACAAAACTCCAAGAGGGAAGACTGACAGAAAAGCCCAAAACAAACCCCCAAAAATGGGAGGAGCACAGACAACTGCAGGGAGTAAAGAAGGGGTAAATATGAGCAAACAACAGAAAAGAAAAAAGAAATTACAATCAACAGCTTCTATACAGGCATGAACAAAGAACAAATGGAACAGAGAAGGAGGAGGGAATACCAATCAATAAAACAGAAAACCCAGTGAACTGGATGCAGGCTTTGGAAGAACTCAAAATACAATTCAAAACACAATTAAGAGAGGCTGAAGACAATTGGGAAAAGAACTTAAAAACTAAGATAAGTCATCTGGAAACAGAGGCACTTGAACTAAAATGAGAAAATAGTGTCATGAAAACCAAAATCAACCAGATTGAAAATGAGGCAAAGGAGATGAAAGATGAGGCATAGGAGATGAAAGATGAGGTAAAGAGGATGAAAGATGACCTCCAAAGAAAATCAGACCAGAAGGAGAAGGATGACCAAAAAGCCAGGGATGAAATCCAGTCTTTAAGAAGTAGAATACAACAACTAGAATCAAGTGACTTCACAAGGCAGCAGGACACTATAAAACAAAATCAAAAGAATGAAAAAATTGAGGAAAATATGAAGCATCTCATTCACAAAACAGAAGATTTAGAAAATTGTTCCAGGAGAAACAACTTAAGTATCATTGGCCTACCAGAAGACCATGACAAAAGAAAAATCCTGGACATCATACTACAGGAAATTATCCAAGAAAACTGCCCCGATATTCTAGAGCAAGAGGGAAAAGTGGAGATTGAAAGAATCCATAGATCACCTCCTGTACTTAATCGCCAACTGACAACACCCAGTAATGTTATAGCCAAATTCAAGAACTATCAGACCAAGGAAAAAATATTACAAGCTGCTAAGAATAAATCATTCAGATACCATGGAACCACAGTGAAGATAACACAGGATCTGGCTGCATCTACACTGAAGGATCGAAAGGCATGGAATATGATATTCTGGAAAGCAAGGGAACTAGGTCTACAACCAAGAATCAACTAACCAGCAAAACTGACTATATTCTTACAGGGGAAAGAATGGTCATTTAACAAAAAATAGAAGAATTCCAAGCATTTATGAAGAAAAGACCAGACCTGAACAGAAAATTTGATGCCCAAGCACAGAACTCAAGAGAATCATCAAAAGGTAATTAAAAAGGGGGTGGTGGTGGAGGAAACAAAACAAAACATAAAACAGAGACCCAATAAATTAAAATGATATGTATCCCTATAAGAAAAAAGGTCATTGGTAACTCTTAAAAATTGTTATCACCTGGGCAGCTAGAAGAAGTACAGCTAGAAGAGGGAATAGTGACAAACTATATAGGATGAAATGACAAGACATAAATATGTACATAGATATATGTATGCATAAATACATATAGGTGTTTGTGTGTATATATATCGATATATATACAACTAGAGCTAAAAAAGAGGTTAATACTAAAAGAAATGGGAAAAGAAACTGAAAGGGATGAATTTATATGTCACAAAGAAGCACATGGAAGAAGGGGGGAGAGCATCAATACACTGGAAAAGTAAAGAGGTTGGAGATAGGAAATACTCAACTCTTATGTTCATTGAAATTGACCCAAAGAGGGAAGAAAAATCCAATCCTTTGGGGCAGAAAATTTACTTGCGCCCTATAGGGAAGTAGAAGGGTAACAAAAGGAGTGGTGGGGAGGGAAGCAGTACAAGGGAGGTGAGGGTGGAGGGTAGTTTAAAAAAACTATGAAGAAAATAAGGGGGGGATAATAAGGAAGGGGCTATAAAGAGAAGTAAAATAAGGCTGGGCATTAGGGAGACTGATTAAAACTAAAACATTGGTATAGAAGGAAATAGTGAAAGAAGAAAAGGCAGGACTAGGAGTAGAAACCAAAATGCTGGGAAATACACAACTGGTAATCATAACTCTGAATGTGAATGGAATGAACTCACCCATAAAATGCAAGCAAATAGTAGAGTGGATTAGAATCCAAAACCCTGGGGACAGCTGGGTAGCTCAGTGTATTGAGAGCCAGGCCTAGAGACAGATCTAGGTTCACATCTAGCCTCAGACACTTCCCAGCTGTGTGACCCTTGGCAAGTCACTTGACCCCCATTGCCTAGCGCTTACTGCTCTTCTGCCTTGGAGCCAATACACAGTATTGATTCCAAGACGGAAGGTAAGGGTTTAAAAAAAAAAAGGAATCCAAAACCCTACCATATGCTGTCTACAAGAAACACATGTGAGGAAGGTAGATACGCATAGAGTGAAAGAAAGAGGATGGAACTGTAAGATAATTTTAGCATTGTGACTTGAAAATCTAAATTAATTTGGTCACCAGGGAAATTCCCAAATAATGAAATACCCAAGTCAGCTGGAAATTATGGTGATTTAATTAATATAGAGAGAAGGAATTAAGGAGAAGAGAGAGAGTTAATTTAAACTGCTCTGGCTCAGGCTGAGCCAGGCAGTAGATAAAGGCCTTGGCCAAAGTGGCCTCCCTGAGCCCAAAGGAAAGGGAGTCATTCTTTTTTTTTTCTTTTTTTTTTTATTTTAATATATTTTATTTGATCATTTCCAAGCATTATTCGTTAAAGACATAGATCATTTTCTTTTCCTCCCCCCCACCCCCCATAGCCGACGCGTAAGTCCACTGGGCATTAGATGTTTTCTTGATTTGAACCCATTGCTTTGTTGATAGTATTTGCATTAGAGTGTTCATTTAAAGTCTGTCCTCTGTCATGTCCCCTCAACCTCTGTATTCAGGCAGTTGCTTTTTCTCGGTGTTTCCACTCCCATAGTTTATCCTTTGCTTATGAATGGTGTTTTTTTTTCTCCTGGATCCCTGCAAGTTGTTCAGGGACATTACACCGCCCCTAATGGAGAAGTCCATTACGTTCGATTATACCACAGTGTATTAGTCTCTGTGTACAATGTTCTCCTGGTTCTGCTCCTCTCGCTCTGCATCACTTCCTGGAGGTTGTTCCAGTCTCCATGGAACTTCTCCACTTTATTATTCCTTTGAGCACAATAGTATTCCATCACCAACATATACCACAGTTTGTTCAGCCATTCCCCAATTGATGGGCATCCCCTCGTTTTCCAGTTTTGGGCCACCACAAAGAGCGCAGCTATGAATATTTTTGTACAAGTCTTTGTGTCCATTATCTCTTTGGGGTACAGACCCAGCAGTGCTATGGCTGGGTCAAAGGGTAGATATTCTTTTGTCGCCCTTTGGGCATAGTTCCAAATTGCCCTCCAGAGTGGTTGGATCAGTTCACAACTCCACCAGCAATGAATTAATGTCCCTACTTTGCCACATCCCCTCCAACATTCATTACTTTCCTTTGCTGTTATGTTAGCCAATCTGCTAGGTGTGAGGTGATACCTCAGAGTTGTTTTGATTTGCATCTCTCTGATTATAAGAGATGTAGAACACTTCTTCATGTGCTTGTTAATAGTTTTGATTTCTTTATCTGAGAACTGCCTATCCATTTCAAAGGGAGTCATTCTTATCACTCACCATGAGCCATCTCAAGGAAGCTGTCTGAGGGAGATCCTCCAGGCTGAATTCCTCCTCTGAACTGACCAAACTCACCTCAACTGTCTTTTCTAGACCTCCTTTTAAAGAAATTTTCTCTTATGTCACCTCCCCTAAATTTATACGTCTACCAATCACAGCAGACACTTTTCTCCAGGACTGCCCATTCTTCAGTTCTCATCTTCTTTGATTAGATTTTCTCCAGGACTGTCCACTCTTTATTTCTTACCTTCTCTGGTTAGATTACTTCTTTTGAGTACTTCACACTTCTTTGTTAAGTTCACCTTTTGTTAGTTACTTGACCTTTTTGTGATTAATTTAACCTTTATAGGTACTTAACACCTTTTTGTATTAGATCTAAAACTAGACAGCTTAAAGTTCTAGCTTCACTATAAGGTATGAGTTAAGTACTTTCAATGTTCAATTAGGAGTTTACAACTTTATCTTCCCCTAAAGTACTATCTGAATAGGGTGGAATAATTTTTAAAGTTTCACAGAACCAATCTATTGGGCATCTACTGATAAAAAGAAGGCAGGAGTTGCAATCATGATATCTGACAAAGCCAAAGTAAAAATAGATCTAGTTAAAAGAGACAGTGAAGGTAATTACTTCCTGGAAAAAGGCAGTATAGACAATGAGGAAATATCAGTACTCAACATGTATGCACCTAATGGCATAGCACCCAAATTTTTAAAGGAGAAACTAGTGGAGCTCAAGGATGAAATAAATAGAAAAAGTATCCTAGTGGGATATCTGAACCTTCCTCTACCAGAACTAGATAAATCAAACCAAAAAATAAATAAGAAAGAGGTAAGAGAAGTGAATGAAATCTTAGAAAAATTAGAGTTAGTAGATATGTGGAGAAAAATAAATAGGGACAAAAAGGAATATACCTTCTTTTCAGCAGCACATGGTACATTCACAAAAATTGACCATGTATTAGGGCATAAAAACATTGCAAACAAGTGCAAATGAGCAGAAATAATAAATGCAACCTTCTGAGATCACAATGCAATGAAAAATAATAATTAATAAGGGTACATGGAGAGGCAAATCAAAAATTAATTGGAAATTAAACAATAAAAATTCTCCAAAACCGGTTAAAGAACAAATCATAGAAACGATTAATAATTTCATTGAAGAAAATGACAATGATAAGACATTCTTTCAAAACCTATGGGATGGAGCCAAAGAAGTACTCAGAGGGAAATTTATATCCTTGAGTTCATATATTAAGAAACTAGAGGACAGAGGTCAATGAATTGGGCATGCAAATTAAAAAACTAGAAAATGAACAAATTAAAAATCCTCAGATGAAGACTAAATTAGAGATCCTAAAAATCAAAGGAGAAATTAATAAAATTGAAAGTCAAAGAACTATTGATTCAATAAATAAGACTAGAAGCTGATACTTTGAAAAAAAAACAAATAAAATAGACAAAGTACTGGTCAATCTCATTTTAAAAAAGAAAGAAGAAAACCAAATTGACAGTATCCAAGATGAAAAGGGAGACCTCACCTCTAATGAAAAGGAAATTAAGGCAATCATTAAAAACTATTATGCCCAATTATATGGCAACAAATATGGCAATCTAGGTGATATGTATGAATATTTACAAAAATATAAATTGCCTTGACTAACAGAGGAAGAAACAGACTACCTAAACAACCTTAAAGAGTTCACTACATAGGCAATGAGGAGACCAAGCTATCACTCTTTGCAGATGCTTTGATGATCTACTTAAAGAGTCCTAGAAAATCAATCAAAAAGATAGTCAAAATAATCAACAACTTTAGCAAAGTTGCAGGATAAATAAACCCACATAAGTCATCAGCATTTCTATATATCTCCAACACATCTCAGCATCAAGAATTAGAAAGAGAAATTCCATTTAAAATCACCCTAGACAGTATAAAATACTTAGAAATCTATCTGCCGAGACAAACACAGGAACTATACGAACACAACTACAAAACACTCTCCACACAATTAAAACTAGATCTAAATAATTAGAAAAATATTGATTGCTCATGGGTAAGACGAGCTAACAATAAAAATGACAATTCTACCCAAATTAATTTACTTATTCAATGTCATACCCATTGAACTACCAAAAAACTTTTTTACTGAATTAGAAAAAAAAATAACAAAGTTCATTTGGAAGAACAAAAATTAAGGATATCTAGGGAAATTATGAAAAAAAAAAGTGAAGGAAGGTGGCCTTGCAGTTCCAGATCTCAAACTATACTATAAAGCAGTGGTCATCAAGACAATATGGCACTAGCTAAGAGACAGAAAGTAGGATCAGTGGAATAGACTTGGGGCAAGTGACCTCAGCAAGACAGTCTATGATAAGCCTAAAGATCCCAGCTTGTGGGACCAAAATCCACTAGTTGATAAAAACTGCTAGGAAATTTGGAAGACAGTATAGGGGATATTAGGTTTGGAACAACATCTCACACCCTACACCAAGATAAATTCAGAATGGGTGAATGACCTGAATATAAAAAAGGAAACTATAAGCAAATTAGGTGAACACAGAATAATATATATGTCAGATCTTTGGGAAAGGAAAGACTTTAAAACCAAGCAAGAGCTAGAAAAAAAAAACACAAAATGTAAAATCAATAATTTTGATTACATCAAATTAAAAGTTTTTGTATAAACAAAACTGATGCAACCAAAATTAGAAGGGAAGCAACAAATTGGGGAACAATATTCATAATAAAAACCTCTGACAAAGGTCTAATTACTCAAATTTACAAAGAGCTAAATCAATTGTACAAAAAATCAAGCCATTCTCCAATTGATAAATGGACAAGGAACATGAATAGGCAATTTTCAGTTAAAGAAATCAAAACTATTAATAAGCACATGAAAAAGTGTTCTAAATCTCTTATAATCAGAGAAATGCACATCAAAACAACTCTGAGGTATCACCTCACACCTAGCAGATTGGCTAACATGACAGCAATGGAAAGTAATGAATTTTGGAGGGGATGTAGCAAAGTTGGGACATTAATGCATTGCTGGTGGAGTTGTGAATTAATCCAGCCATTCTAGAGGGCAATTTGGAACTATGCCCAAAGGAGCAAAAAGACTGTCTGGCCTTTAATCCAGCCATAGCACTGCTGGGTTGTACCCCAAAGAGATAATAAGGAAAAAGTCTTGTACAAGAATAGTCCTAGCTATGCTCTTCATGGTGGCAAAAAATTGGAAAATGAGGGGATGCCCTTCGATTGGGGAAGGGCTGAACAAATTATGGTATATGTTGGTGATGGAATACTATTGTGCTAAAAGGAATAATAAAGTGGAGGAATTCCATGTGAACTGGAACAACCTCCAGGAACTGATGCAGAGTGAAAGGAGCAGAACCAGGAGAACATTATACACAGAGACCAATACACTGTGGTACAATCAAATGTAATGGACTTCTCCTTTCGTGGCAATGCAGTGTTCCTGAACAACTGGGAGGGATCTATGAGAAAGAACACTATCCATATTCAGAGGAAAAACTGTAGGAGTAGAAACACAGAAGTAAAACAACTGCTTAATTACATGGGTTGAGGGGGATATGTTGGGGATGTAGACTCTAAATGATAATCCTAATGCAAACACCAACAGCATGGAAATGGGTTCTGATCAAGCACACATGTAATACCCAGTGGAATTGTGTGTTGGCTACATGAAGGGTGCAGGGAGGGTAGGGAAGGAAATAATATAATTCTTGTAACCAAGGAATAATGTTCTAAATTGACTAAATAAATTAACTTAAAATAAAAAAATAAATTAAAAAAAGAAGATTGAAATTTCATTTTTATATTTTCTATATATACCCCACTCCCCAACAAAGGGAGTGTGCTTTTACTAGTAATAGAGCAAAACAGTCAAGCAAAACAAACCAACAGCAACTACAAATGATGATATGCAAAAATATGTACCTGTAGTCCCCCTCCTCATCTCTACAAGAAAGGAAATGCACTTTTAAAACACCTGTAATAGAAAACTTTATATGTTTTTGCATGTAAAAAGAATTTTTAACATTCTTTTTTATGTTGAATTACAAATTCTCTTCCTCCTGATCCTCCTTCCTCTCCGAGGTACTAAGCAACTTGATATAGATTATTCTTGTGCAATCAAGCAAAACATATTTAGATGCATCATTTTTGAAAGAAAAACACACACCCCCAAAATAAAAACGTAAAAAATAAAGAAAATGAAAAATAGTACGCTTTGGTCTGCATTCAGACCCTATCAGTTCTTTTTCTGGAAGCATTTTTCATCATAAGTGACTTAGGGTTCTATAAGATCCCTGTATTGATGAAAATAGTTATCACTCACAGGTGATCATTATAATTGTATAATTGCTATTGATATGTATAATATCCTCCTGCTTCTGTTCATTTTATTTTGCACCAGTTCATGTAAGTCTTTCCAGCTTTTTCTCAAATGATGCTGCTCATCATTTCTTATAGCAGAATAGTATTCCATTACAATCATATATCACAACTGGTTCAGCCAGTCTCTAATTGATGGACACCACCTTAGTTTCCAACTGAACATCCCCTCATTTCTTTGCCACCATGAAAAGTGTTGCTGTAAGTATTTTTATATAAAATAGGTCCTTCTTTCTCTGTCTCTGTCTGTCTGTCTGTCTCAGATACAGACCTAGTAGTGATATTGATGGGGCAAAGTGTATACATAGTTTTATAGCCCTTTGGCCATAACTCCAAATTGTTCTCTAGAATGGTTGAATCAGTTCAGAACTCCGCCAATAATGCATTAGTGGCCCAAGTTTCCTGCATCCCCAGGAAGGAGGTAGTCTTAAGTAAAACACCTTCAGAGGGCTAATCATAAAAGCTGATTCTTAACAAAGCATAGAAACTAGAATTTGGATCTGGAGTGGAGTAGGAATAAACCATTTCAGTTGTAGATTACTAGTGCTTATCAGATTCCTTCTCTTTCTCTTTTGTAAAGAGAATAAAAGTAGAAAACGAGAAAAAAATTGTAGAAGGTCATGGTGGAGGGAAATACAATTAATAGTTAAAACAGTAAAAGTGAATATGATGAACACATAAAATAGAGGATAGCAGAATACATGAGAAATCAGAATAAAGCAATGCTTTTTACAAAAATATATGTGAAAATAAAGACTCGGAATTAAAATAAAAGGTTGGGGGGAAATCGTTACGCTTTAGGCAAAATTAGAAAAGCAGAGTAGTGATCATGATTTCATGTAAAGTAACAAAAAATTCGATAGAGAAAATATATATTAAGATTATAGGTACTATCAGTAATTAAAAAGTATCAGTAATCAGTCAATATACATTTATTAAGTACTTATATGTGCCAGGCAGTAACTAAGTGCAAGGAATAAAAGAAAGGTTTTTTTTTGTTGTTGTTTTTTAAAAATACAGTCCCTGGAACTCGCATTCTAATAGGAAAGGCAACATGTACAAGCAAAGTATCTTATGGAGCAAACAGGTCATCTCAGAGGGTTAGCACTAGCGGTTAGCAGTGGTTGTGGTGGGGAAGGTGGGATGAGGGAAAGGCTACTTACCAAAGGTGGGATTTAAGTTGATTCTTGAAGGAAGCCAGGGAATAAAGAAGGGCAGTATCCCAGCCACAGAGAAAACAAAACAAAACAAAAACAGGAGATGGTTATATGGTATGCAGATATTGTTGTATTATAAAGTACATGGAGGAGAATAAAGTTTATATTGGAAAAGTAGTAAGGATTCAGGTTCTGAAGGTCTTTAAATGACAAATGCAACATTTTATGCTGGAGGTAATTAAAAGTCACTCAAGGTTATTGGAGGAAGGGAAAGAAATGACATGTACTTTAGGAAAACCACTGGCATCAGAGTAGATGGATTGGGGAGACCAACCAGAGGCAACTGCAATAGTTCAGGTGAGAGAGGATTAGAGTTTGCAACAGGGTGGTGGAAAATGTGAATGGAGAGAAGGAAACATATTTGAGATATTGTGAAGGTAGAAACGACAAGATTTTGGCAAGAGGTTGAATAGGAGAAGTGAAGGCAGGATAGGGGCCAGGAATGACATTGAGGTTACAAAACTAGGTGACTAGGAAATGGTAGTGGCCTCTTTAGTGATAAGGAAATTTGGAAGAGTATAAAGAAGGAGAGAATAGTTAACATAGACAGAATATAAGAACATTTTTAAAAATTGAATTACAGAAAGAAATAGACAGCAAAACCATGATCACCTGGAAGCTCAGTATACCTGTTTCAGATATGTGATATCTAATAAAAAGATAAAGCAGTTAACAGACATGAATAGAATTCTAGAAAAGTTAAATATGATATCTCTCAAAGAGTTAATGATTTGGAATTTAAAGGAATGCATTATTTTCCCAGCTATGAAGGGCACCTTAGCAAAAACTGACCATGTCTTAGGATATTAAAAAATTCATTAGCAAATAGGGGGCAGCTGGGTAGCTCAATCTCAGATTGAGAGTCAGGTCTAGAGATGGGAGGTCCTAGGTTCAAATCTGACCTCAGACACTTCCCAGCTGTGTGACCCTGGGCAAGTCACTTAATCCCTATTGCCTAGCCCTTACCACTCTTCTGCCTTGGAATCAATACACAGTATTGATTCCAAGATGGAAGGTAAGGGTTTTTTTAAAAAATTCATTGGCAAATGCATAAAAGCAGAATATTAAACATCCGTTATTGACTATAATGCAACTAAAATTATAATCAAGAAAGGAAATTTGAAGAAAGAATTCAGACTCAAATGGAGATTCAAATTTAAATTGATACTAAAGAATTGGTGGATCAAAGAGTAAATCATAAAAACAATAGATAATTCCATAAAAAAATGACAAGACAACATTTTAAAACTTTTACAATGCAGCCAAATCAGGTTTGGGGGGAATCTATACTTCTAAATATTTTCATCAACAAAGAAAAGAACAGATTGGGTATACAACTAAAAAAAAAAATCTAGAAACTCAACAAATTTTTAAACTAAAAAAATTTAAATTCTGAAAATGAGAAATGAAATTGAAAACGCCCCCAAATTTTTTTGACTTAAATAAAACTAGGAACTGTTCTTTTTTAAAAGTGTTTGGCCTAACTATTCCCATAGGGAAAGGGGGGAAAGCCAGTGGATTATATATAAATATATATATATGTATATTATGTATATATATATATAATATAGTGATGTTCAGTAAATCAAGGTGATCAATCAAGAAAAATATCTTGGACAGACATTACAGATGAAATTGTATGGCCAAGAATTAAATCAGTGGAAGGGAGAAGACCAGATTATGTTTGGAAAATTCTATAGTATTTTTAATAACTCCAAGTTTTCCCTAAAGCAAAGACCCATCTTTTAATACCAGTATTCTTCTGATTATGATACAAATCAAATCAAATCAAATCAAAGAATTCCACAATGTATGAAGAATTAAAGTTGTAAGTCCCTCAAAAGGCAATGGAAAATGACAAATACAATGAATACAGGAAGCATGGAGAGATTTGCATGTTCTGATAAAGAATAAAGTAAACAGAGCCGAGAAAATGTATACAACAATGACTACAATAACATAAGTGGAAAGAATAACCACATACACACACAAAAAACAATAAAAAATGAATGTTGCCAAATGGCAAAAACAACAGCAACAAACATAGCCCTAAGGAAGGCATATTAGATGATACAACCTACCCCCACTTCTTTGTAGATGTGGGGTGCCAAATGTAGTATATGTCATGTACTATTTTTTTTGTAGGGATCAGTTCTGCTGATTTTTCTTTTCTTCCTCTTTTAATTATTTAAAAATTTTATTTAAAAACTTTTTGTGTGTTATGTGTGATAGCTGTCTTAGAGGGGAAGGGATAAAGGAAATTTAGAAATTCAAGTGATGTGAAAAACAAAATGTCAAGAAATTTTTATTTTAAAAAGACAATGGAAATAAGTGAATAAATGAATGAATGAAAAGGCTTGCATTAAATATTTGAACATTCAAGGCATTGTTCAAAGCAGTGGAACGCAGGTTCGAAAAGTAAGGTAATCCCTACCTTCATGGAGCTTTTAGTCTACTAAGGGAAGACAACATTTATAGGGCATCGGTGGTCAAGGAAGGAAGTTTTGATCAGTAAAACTCAGGGATGGTGAGCAAAACCCTGAAACAGCTAACTGACATACACTTTCCAAAAACAACAACATTCCTGATTTAATTACTGTGCCCGGAGCAAGAGGAGGAAAGTGGAGACAGCCAGATGGCAAGATAGCTTGAGTGGATAATTGAATGGGATGTGATGATGAAGCATGGCAGCTAGGCTACTCAGAGCACTAGATCTGGAGCCAGGAAAACCTGAGTTCAATTCAAAACTCAGACAATAGCTGTGCTCTATTGGGCAAGTCACTTAATTTGTCTGCCTAAGTGTTCCCAACTGCCTACTCCCAAGATTGTTGTGAGGATCAAATGAGATTATAATTGTAACACACTTAAAGCTGACACATAGTAGATACTACATAAATGCTAGTGATGATGATGATGATGATGATGACAATCATCATCATCATCATCATCATCATCCTCTGGAGTCAGCTAGACATAAGGGTTAGGTAAATCTGTACTTGTAAAGTAATTCATTTGGTAATCATGATGCCAGGGTGTCAGAGCAGAAGTTCCAAAGAATTCATTGGTGAATAACATAAAAAGGCTGCAGCAAATCACCAACCAAGAATATCCAAGGAGTGTTGCTAAAGATATGATCAAAGGTCTATACAACCATAAAAGTAGACAGGCCAGTCATATTGTGAGAATGAGGGATAACTGACTGATGGATCACCTACATGCTCCATGTGGATGCATGTCAGGCGATGTGAAAAGAACTACAAGGTGGCATCATGCCTACACTTCATTTTTAGTAAGACATTGTCAAGAGTCTGACCAATGGAAGGAGTACTACTTCTTCACATCTTGTTTGCCATTCAGTTGCTTCAGGCATGTCTGACTCTTCATGACCCCACTGAAAGTTTTCTTGATAAAGATAATGGAGTAGTTTGCCATTTTCTTCTCCAGCTAGTAAGTATCTGAGGTCTGATTTGAACTCAGGAAGATGAGTCTTCCTAACTCCAGACCTAGCATTCTATCTGTTGCACCACCTCATTACCCCTAATCAGTAAAATCAAAGATCCATCAGAGGACAAAAATAATAATAATAGCCCATATTTCCATGGCACTTTAAGGTTTACAAAACACTTTGCATCTACTATCACAAAGTCTTTGTGAGATTATATAGACAGTTCCCTGATTCAAAATGATTTCAGCAAAGACTAAAAAACAATCGAGGGGTAGAAGTTTTCAATCTGATCACCTCAGGGTTAGGGGCAAATTACAGATTCACAGAATTTGAGAGTGGGAAGAGATCTCACAACCATCTCCAGCACATACACACAAAAGAAAACCTAATAAAACCAAGTAGACAAGAGGTCATCCATCTTCTGCTTGAAAATCTCAAAGTAGGGGATCCCACACCTCTCAAGGAAGCCTATTCCACCCATTCCCAACAACTCCAATTGTTAGGACATTTTTTTCTAACTAATTTAAACTAAATAAAGCTTAAACTAAGCTTTAAACTAAATAAAGACTAAATTTACTTCTTTGTAACTTCCCCATATCGATCTTGCTTCACCTTCTGGAGCCAAACAAAAAAAAAATCTAACTGCTCCTCCACAAGATAGTCTTTCAAATACAGTATTTGAAGACAAAAGGGGCAACTAAGTGACTCACTAGATAGGGCACTGCACCAGGAGTCAAGGAAGATCTGAGTTCAAATCTGACCTTAGACAGTTATTATTATATGATCCTGAGAAAATCACTTGCCCACTGTTTGCCTCAGTTTCCTCATCTATACTATGGGGATAATAATAGCACATACCTCATAGGACTATTGTGAGAATCAAATGAGATAATATTTGTAAAGCGCTTAGTCCAGGTGCCTGACACACAGTAGGCACTATATAAATGGTAGATATTATTATTATAACATGTCTTGTGTTCACAACTCCCCTCTCCCCTTCCCTCAATCTCTACAGTCTTCTCTAGGTTGTACATGCCCAATTCTCTTAACCAAACCTCATCTGGCAGGGACTCCAGGTCTTTAACCAGCCTGATCGCCCTCCTCTGAATACTTTCCAGTTTATCAATATCCTTCTCAAACTCTGGTTTTCAAACCTAAACATAATGCTCTAGGTAAGGTCTGATGATATCAAAGAAGAGTGCTACTATTATCTTCCTGTTCTATTTTTTTTTTGTTCTATTTTTTTAGCCCTTTCCTTTTGTCTTGGAATTGATACTATTAGTTCCAAGGCAGAAGAGGGATAAGAGCTAGGCAATCAGGATCAAATCCTGGGTCACAATGAGGATTAAGCCCAGGGTCACACAACTAGGAAGTGACTGAGATCACATTTAAGGACCTTTTGGTCTGGCTGTCAATCCACTGAGCCACCTAGCTGCCACAAGTTTTATCCTTCTTAATGCAGCCCAAGATGTCATTAGCTTTTGGGGTTTCTACATCAAACCTTTGACTGATATTGAGTTTTTTAGTCCATTAAAACCTATAGATCTTTTTTGAAACAACTGTTGCTTATCCATGCCTCTCCTGTCTTACCTTTGTTTTGTGAAGCTGATATTTGTTCCCAAATGTAACACTTTATATTTCTCTTAGACTGGTGTTCCAGTCAAGATCCTTTTGGATCTGAATGTCTTCCAATGTGCTACCTATCCTAACTAGTTTTGTGCCATCTGCAAATTCAATGAATGTACCATTTATGCCTTTATCCAAAGTCATGATAAAAATATTAAACAACATAGGAGCAAACACACATCCCCAGGGGTCTCTACCAGGGCTCTCCTGCCTCACTCAAAGTCACTCTCAATCTGGACATCCTATCAATCCCAAATCCATCTGATTGAATTATCAAATCCATACCTCACTGTCTTCACAAAAATAACATGAAATACTTTAACCAAAACTTTGCTAAAACCTAGACTAACTACATCTACCGCATTTCCCTCATTTCCTAGTTTAATAATCCTTACAAAAAGGAAATGAGGTTAGCTCGTGGTAAAGCCATGAAGCCTCTTTGTTCTCTTTCCAGATATTCACCAACCATCCCTAATAATCCAGTTTCAAATTTTCCCCCTAGGAATCAAAGGCAAGTTTACTTGCTTATAGTCTGCAGATTCTATTTTCTTCTTTTTTCTGAAAATCAGGACATTTTGTCTTCTCCAACCTTGTGGTACCTTTCCTCAATTTTTCCATGATCCTTCAAGTGTCACTCACTAGCTCACTCATATCTGCCTGTTCTTCAATATTCAAGGATGTAAATCATCTGAGCCTAGTGATCTGAATTCATTAAAGACAGCTAGGTATTCTCTTATATTCCTTTTACTTATCCTGGGTATAAACTCCATGTTATGATCATTTTCATTTTGCCATTTCCATTGCAAAAGTCATTCTCCTTGATAGAGAAAACAAGCAAGAATTGAGCAACTGTCTTCTCTCTCTCTCTCTCTTTCTCTCTCTTTCTCTCTCTCTCTCTCTCTCTCCCTCTGTCTGTCTATCTATCTGTCTCTCTCATTCTCTCTGATAATTCTGTGAGTTATCCTCAATCCATTCACCCCCAATCAAAGATCATTTTCCTCTTTGGTCTTCTTCTTCATTCCAACCCAGTATAGCTAAATAACCATGTTTTTTAAAGCAGTACCCTTATGAGAGATTCCACAGTGATGGCAATCCTTGTGGAGTATCCCAGGGATGGTTGTATCCCAAAGTATTAAGGGCCAACAGAGAACTTTGAGGTGATATGAGGAGCAAGAGGATCAGTCGCCGAGGCAGAGGAATTGCCTCTATTCCCATCCCTATGTCATTATCCTGGGACAGAGCCCCACTTGTTACATTCTTGTTATGGTTCTGAAAACAAGTATTATTATTCCCATTTTAAGAATTCAAAACTAGAGCTCCCAGAGATGAAGAGCCCAATGTTACATGTCAGGTAAATGGTGGAAGCCAGGGGTTTTTGATTCAATCCTATGATTCTGCAGAATCTCAGACCAGAGACAGAACACCTATCTTCTGGCCTGGCTTGGTCATTTACCCCCTGACCTTGAGCAGGCTCCTTTCTTCTCTGGGCTTCAGTTTCTTCATCCGTAAAAAGAAGGAGGTTAGAATAAATGATCCCTAAGTTTGCTTCCAACTCTGCATCTTATCATTTCTTCCCTTGTCCTGGTCTCTCACTGTTCCACATGGGAGAGTCTCATTACAGAGCCTCATATATTATGGATGTTTAGTAAATGTTTGTTATATTGACTTGAATCTCCCAGCCAGACTATGAACTCCCATACGGTAGGGTCTGGCTCAGTTCCTCTTCTGCCTCCCCCAGGCTGTGAGAACCCTGAGCAAATTGCTTGGATCATGTGCATTTCCTTTTTCCCTCAGGAGATCGCCAAGAACAGGAGTAAGGGGCTTCAAGGACAGACTTGAAGGACTAGGCTAAGCTGGAGTAATTTTTCCTTCCCTTCCTGATATTATCCTCTTGGTCAGGGTCATTACCAGTACCCAGCAGGTTCCCTAACCATTTGAGGGAACTGTGTATTTAGCTGGGAGGATGGGGGAGGGGGGAGTGGATATTTTAGCCCTTCAGGATGCTGTTAATTTTATCTAATGCTCCTGAAAATACAAGTAGACACAGTACTAAGCATAGTGAAGAGATCATTGAACCTGGAGTTTCTGTCCTCATTCTGCACTCACTGTGACTTGGGCAAGCCACTTTCATCTAGAGATTTCATTCTCTATCTTTAAATAAGGAGATGGGATTAAATAATAATATGGTCCCTCCCAAATCTGGTATTTTAAGACTTTGAGACCTGAAGAGACCCTTGCTGCTGGCTCCCAACCTTAAAGGAGAAATATGGGTTAGCTGTATCACCACCAGAAAATACAAATTGTATGGGGAAATGCCTTTCCCTTGAGAGGTCATACAGCACTTTTTTTAGATCACATACAGCACGCTCTCTACTGAATATTCTGCCGGGATCTATGCTATGACATGAGAGCTGCAGGAGACTCTCACATAAGAGGCTAACTAGAAAACAAGAGTCGTACAAGATGGAAAGTCATAGATAGTTTGCAATCAGCACTGGTGGAGGGAATAGCTTTATCAGTGAAGTAACAAATTTATTTACTGAAAGGCCAAAGAATATGCTTATTACATGCTATTTTTTAAACCCTTCCCTTCCATCTTAAGATCAATATTGTTTATTCATTGCAAAGCAGAACCACAAGGGCTAGGCAATGGGGGTTAAGTGACTTGCCCAGGGTCACACAGCTGGGAAGTGTCTGAGGCCACATTTGAACCTTGGACCTCCCATCTCTAGGCCTGGCTCTCAATCCACTGAGCTATCCAGCTTTCCCCGAATGTTTGTTGAATAAATAAATGAACAAATGTATTAGTGAACAAACCAACGAACAAGTCTGTGGAAATTTTCACAGGCTGTTCTTTTTCCTGAATCGCTGTGGCCCTCTGAGGTCCATAAAGGAGAAGGTCTGAATTTAGAGGAAACGATGCTCAGAGACGTTAAGTGAGCTACCTAAGGCAGCAGAGCAACAGACATGCTGACTGCAGGCATGAGGAGCCATGTGGCCTCCCTCCCTCCCTCCTCTCTTCAATGAAGGAGCCATGATTCCTTTCCAGAAACCCAGCATTCAGAGACAACCTCAAGAAACTTCAAGGGAGAGGCTGGGAAGAAATTAGTAAACCTCGCTCAGATCTGTTTAGAGAAGCTCTAGATGCTGGGCCAGGCCTTGTCTGTCTTCAAGTCTCTTGGGCTCAAGAAGCCAAATATTTCAGTGGTCAGACAGCTCTGGAGACACTGGAGAACTGACAAGCCCACAGTCCTGGAGAGAGGACCGGCTTGGGGTAGGGGAAGCTTTGGGGCGGGGTGTGCTGACTATACCCTGCCCCTCCCTTCAGAGAGGTTAAGCAAGCTGCCCAGTGTAGCACAGCAAAGCCTAAGAGAGCCCCCGATGCCTTTCTGTGCTTTCGTCTCATTACCATCCTCCTGATGCAAACATCTTTTGCCCTGGATACATCAATAAGAATGATCCCTTCAGACTCCTAGAGTCTTCCTTGGGAAGGACAGTCTATCCCATATCAGAAATAAGTTTACATTAAGATTGGAGGAGTGAAGGGGCCACTAGGTGGCTTGATGCTTTGAGAGCCAAGCCTAGAGACAGGAAGTCCTGGGTTCAAATCTAACCTCAGACCCTTCCTAGCTGTGTGACCCTGGGCAAGTCACTTAACCCCCATTGCCTAGCCCTTACCATTTTTCTGCCTTAGAACCCATACATAGTATTGATTCTAAGATGAAAGGTAAGGGTTAAAAAAAAAAAGACTGGAGGGGTGGTTGTCCTAAAGACCCTTTGACCAAAATACAGGCCCATGCACAGCAGTTTACAGTCATCTTAGTCACAAGCATGATCCTCCCAACACATCTGTGAGATGGACAAAGAAGGGTTTATTGTCCTCCTTTTTGAGATGAAGAAATCAAGTGCACAAGCCCAAGAACTCAGAGGGGCCAGGGACGGGGCCAGGGTTAGAATCCTGCTCCAAATCTCTCAACCACATCAACTCAAGACATTTCCCAAAGAGGAACCTCAAGAAGAAGGCAGTAGAAAAGCTCCCTCCCTGTATTTCCTGATAGATTTCCCTAATCCAGAACCTTGGCCTGAGCCTTGTGGGGATGGAGGGAAAGGGAGGAGTCCTAGAATTAGCCAGTAAGGGAGTCAGGATGCTCCTCCCAAGGCTGGGGGGTGGGGGGGTATTTCATCAAAGACAGTAGGATTCCACTGTCAATAGCATGCCATTTCCTAGGATCGGATATCTAAGAATACAGAATGTCAGGGTTTCAATGGGCTTTGGAATCCTATTGAAAAAGACCTAAGACTGTCTATTCTAATGTATTTCTGAGCAAGGATCCTCTGTGACATCCTGGAGAGTCTTTTTCCAAGCCATTCTTGAAAACCATCAGTGATGAGGAGCTCATCACCTTCGGGAAACATCCTGTTCCATTTTCAGCTCTAATAACTGTTATTCTTCATCTCTTGCCCAATTGTGCCTCTGTGACACCTTCACTCCCCAGTCTTAGTTCTGTCCTGTGCTTCCAAACAAAACAAGTCCGATTCCTCTGCACCATCTCAGGGTGTCAAACATCTGAAGACAGCCATCACAAACCCATAATTCTTCTCTCCACGCCAAATATCTGGTTCTTCCAACAGATACTTCCTTCTTGGGTTTTCGGGTCTCCCTAACCATTCAAGCATCCCTCTTCTGGACCAATTCAGACTCTTCAGTGTCTTTCCCATAAATGTGACCCCCAAATCTGAATACAGTGTTGCCAGTACTATGGTCGGACCTGTCTATACATGTGTTCATTGATTATACGTGGGACCTCTCTGGTCAAGATTGTGCATGTTAATGGATTGTGGGCCTGACCAGCCCCAAGTATGGAAATGGGCTGTGTCCCTATGTCCATTTGTTGTGGTTTGTTTGAGAGAAACCTCTGGTTGTGGCCTGTATTTTTCTTTTTGAAATTAAGGGAGTCCCTAGGAGAAAGAACGCTATCCATGTCCACAGAAAGAACTGCAGGAGTAGAAACACAGGAAAAAAAAATTTGCTTGTTTGCATGGTTCAATGGGGATATGATTGGGGATGTTTACTCTAAACGATCACTCTACTGCAAATATTAATAATATGGAAATAGGGGGGCAGGAGGGTAGCTCAGTGGATTAAGAGCCAGGCCTAGAGACAGGAGGTTCTAGGTTCAAATCTGGCCTCAGACACTTCCCAGCTGTGTGACCCTGGGCAAGTCACTTCACCCCCATTGCCCAACCCTTACCACTCTTCTGCCTTAGAACCAATACGTAGTATTGATTCTAAGATGGAAGGTAAGGGTTTAAAAAAATAAATAAATAATATGGAAATAGGTCTTGATCAATGATATATGTAAAACCCAGTGGAATTGCTTATTGGCTACAGGAAGGGGGGGGGGGAGGAGGAGAGGGAAAGAACATGAATCATGTAACCATGGAAAAATATTCTAAATTAATTAAATAAATAAATAAAATTTTAAAAAAAAAGAAATTAGGGGAGTCCCAAGGTCTGACATCCCTTTCCCCTCATGGATGTGAGTATGGTGGTAGGTAGGGCTTGGAAAAATATCCCAGAGATCCACTGAGCTACATTATATCCCCTTCTCATCCTCCTTTGACCCACACAGGCAGCCTTGGACCTGAAGGGAGGAGGCTTTTGAAGATGAAAACAATAGCAAAAAACAATCCCTATCTGGGTTATAATATAGTTGGGACTTCCTTTTAGGTATAGGGTCAAACTAGATGGCCACTGAGGTCCCTTCCACCTCTAATATACTAATATACTAAAATTATAGTAAATATATATATATATAAATATACTGAAGTTATAGTAAAGAGATAAAAAGACATTTTTAAAACTATAATACATAATATTACATAATAAAAGTTAATTTGATGCCAAAGAAAGTGCCATGAAAAATTCAAAGGAATAGAAGAATGGGAGCAAGGAAGGCTTCTTGGAACAGGTAATACTTGAGTAGGTCTTTAAAGAATGAGCAGGAATTGAATAAATGATGAATGGAATGGATGACATTCTAGACATAAAGCATAGTACCAGTAGGACTACAGGAAAGTGCCATCAACATTCAGGGGACAGAGAGGAAACAAGGCCAAGAGTGTTCACAGAGTAAAGCAAAATGATAAGAGTCCAGAAAGGTAGGATGGCACCAAATAACATAGAGATGGACAGAAAGACAGAGGCAAAGAGACAGGCAGGCTAGATACACTACACATATCTGTATCACTATTCAAAGGGGTAGAGAAGAAAACTAAGACTTGGAGAGTTTGAGCAACTTGTCCATGGTTCACAAAGCAGGGAAACATTTGTAAGTGGATTTAAACACAGCTCTCTCCTGACTCTAAATCCAGCATGCTTTCTGCTATATCAGAAACTGGCTCTAATCTATACTTTGTCGCTTGCCTGGGGCAGAGTGCTTTACAGTAGGAATGCAATATATATGTTTGTTTGAGGTATTGATGTTGTTGTTCAACCAGAGTCAATAAGCCCAGATAGATTCTAGTCCCAGCTCTGCTCTGTGACTTTGGACAAATTATTTGCTCTCTCTGGACTTTTGTTTCATGAAAGGGAGTTGAAGGGACTTTTGGAAAGTAGGCACTTTGGTATCGTGAATTGGTCCAACCTTTTCTGGGAAGAATTTGGAATTATATTTTTTTAAAGGAGGACTAAAATATTTCTACCCTTTGACCCAGGAATTCTACTGTTTGGCATACCCTTCAAAGGAGGATGAAGACAGAAAGAAACAAAAAAGTTCCTATTAGGCTGAAATATCCATAAAGGTGCTTTTGTGGCATCTAAGACCTGAAGACAAAATAGGTGCCACTAACTAGGAAATGCTAAACAAGTTGTGATACATGACGACAATGAAATATTACTACACTATAAGAAATTGAAGAGTTTAGAGAAGCAAGGGAAGGCTTATATGAACTGATACAAAATAAAGCAGAACCAAGAAAATAATATACAAGACTACTAAAAAATGCAAATGGAAAAACCCAACATGGAAAAAAAATTTAATCAAAGTAGCATAGTTATAATGGCCAAGGTTGGCCTCAGAGAAGAATTAAGAAAATGTATGTTCCTCCCTTCCTTGCCCAAATGGAGGACTATGGGAATAGAACACTACATATACTGTCAGACATCATTGATAACACGAACTGGTTTTGATGAACTGATTTTTTTCCCCTTCTTTTTTGTTCTTTATTACAAAGGAAGGCCTGCTGGGTTAAAAATGAGGAAAGAGAGATTTGTAATGTAACTGATGTAAAAAAATGAAATCTATCCAAAAAAAGAAAACCATTTTAAAATAAAACAAAGGGACTGAATTTTATGGCCCCTGAGATCCCTGTGAGTTCTGCCATTAGAGAATTCCACAATGATTCCAATTTGCTAGTATTCTTAGATCCTTAACCATTTTTGCCTCTGGGTATATCTCTGGATTTGAAACTCAAATGTGTGTTGTTTTGTTTGGTTTGGTTTGTTTATTTAACCCTTACCTTCCCTCTTGGAGTCAATACTGTGTATTGGCTCCAAGGCAGAAGAGTGGTAAGGGCTAGGCAATGGGGGTTAAGTGACTTGCCCAGGGTCACACAGCTGGGAAGTGTCTGAGGCCAGATTTGAACCTAGGACCTCCTGTCTCTAGGCCTGGCTCTCAATCCACTGAGCTACCCAACTTTCCCCTCAAATGTTTTTTTACTTCTTATGGTTAGTAACTTTTCTGACTTGATAGGACTAAATTGAGCCTTTTTAGAATCTTCACATTCTAAAATTAAGAGCTCTGATCTCACTATTTCTTATGTCTATGACTTTCCAGAGTTTTTGGGAATCTTTCCAAATATCTGCTCTTGGGAAAGTCCATTGATAGTCACAGCCTGTCATCCCCTGTCATCACAGGCCCCAGATGTGATGACTAACCCTAGAAATCACAGAAGTCATTGGATTCTTATGCTACTTATAGTCTTACTTCATTCCTTTCAGAGATTGTCTTCTCCTTCCAAACACATGTCCTCCTTCAGAACAATTGGTGTGATAGGACTGTTGGGTCTCTTACTTTCTTCCTTCATCCTGACATTCAAGACCCTCTTTGAATCTGCTTCCTCCTCCTACCCAGTCTGTTTTTCTACACTTTTCTCCTGCAACTCTGTCCACCCAAACTAGACAATCACTTCCTAGATAAGCCTCACTTTCCTGACTCCCTAACCTTGCTCATGTTGTACACAATGCCTGGAATGTCTTTCTTCAAGACTTAGCTCCAATGACATTCTGTCTTGTATGATGATCATCTTTGTACTTAGGGTTATAGATCTGGATCTGGAAAGAACCTTAGAAGACATCTATTCTAAACCCTTCAGTTCACAGATAAGGAAACTGAGGCTTAGAGAAATGAAATTATGGAAATGAGAGCATATAAGAGATAAATGGAAGACACATATATATGTAGATAGATAGACGGCTGGATAGGTACATGGATGGATAGATAGATAGATAGATAGATAGATAGATAGATAGATAGATTAAAAAAGAGATGCAAAAGAGAAATTTAATAACCTAAGGTTAAAGCAGGGATAAGTGTTAGAGATAAGGTTCAAACCCTCATTGTCCAGCTTCAAATCCAGTGTTCTTTTTGCACGGCAAAATGCTGATATATCTCCAGTTTCCATTTCAACTCCAGTAAACATTTATCTTCAGTATTTCATTGTTCAGTTCTAGGAGGAGACATAAGGTTGAAACAAAATGTGATGGCCCCACCCTCATGGATCCATCATTTAGTAAGGGTATAGTTATAGTGGAAGGGAGTTTGGATTTTTGAGTCAGAAGGCCTGAATTCTAGCATCAGATTTCTATCAAAATAGCCATGTGAGCCTTGTACAAGTTTAATCAGCATCCTAACATTCTGTTTTCTCATCTAAAAAATAAAAAGTAGGATGAAATTTTCTCCAAGGTCCCTTCCAGTTCTGAAAAATAATAGTTATAATATAACTTGATAAGAGCATCAAGGGTCATAAGTCAAGTCTTTGTGAAGTCCAAGAGAAGGAAAGTTCATTCCCTATAGGAATAATCAGGGAAAGTTTAACAGAAGATACATCATGTAAGTTTGAGGAGGAAAGATGTGTCTTTCTGTTCTTTCTCCCTCCCACATTATGGAACCCAAGACCTCATACCGAGTATACACTCAAGAAATGAGTGTTGATGATGACAACAATGTCAATGAAAATATCATGTAAGGAAGCCCTGAGCTACTGAAAAGCCAGGAAGGGCTCTGAAGAAGAAAAAATGAAACATTTCCCTCTTCTTGGCAGAGAGGTGGGGGGAGGGGAGTGCTGCCAAGGTAGAATCTTACACACAATGTCAGACAAGGTCACTGTATCACTTGTTTTTGCTGAACTGTTTTTCTTTGCTCCAAGCCAGGATTCAATCAGAGTTACAGAGCGTGGGCTGGATGGAAGTGGAGAGGAGGCAACATCTATCTGGAAATGGTTAGGGTGGCCAAAACAAAAGATTTCCATAAATATGATAGAATCCTAGTATTAAATAAGTGAATGGACAAAATAAAATAAAATGTAACGGTCGGAGAGGAAAGGAAAGAGAAGGGAAAGTGAGGAAAAGAAAAGAGAGGAGAGAGGCAGCGAGGAAAAGAGAAGAGAGAAAAAAGGAGAAGGGAAAAGAGGGGATAAGGGAGGGCCAGGAGGTGAGAAGTAAGAGGAGGGAGGAGAGGTAAAAAAAAAAGAAGGGAAGGAAAAGGAAGGAGAGGGAAAGAAAGAAGAGAAAAGAGAGAGAAGAAAGGGGAAAATTAAGAAAGTGTGACTCAAATTGTATTGCATCACCAAATAAGAGCTTCAGACCCCTCCTCTGGAAAATAAATATGATTATAAAGACCAGACTGATGTAAAATCTTCCTAACTTTCAGGGCTACCCAATAATGGGCTAGGAAGACTATGTTTATTTAACACAGTTCCTGGCACACAGTAGGTGCTTAATGAATCTTGACTGGTTAATTGACTATCTCAGTAGGTACAGAATTTCCCATCAATATCTTTAAGGATGACATGGGTCAGAGGTGTCAGTCTCACTGCCTGCAAAAATTCTGAATAAGGCCTGAACCAGAATAAAATGGGAAATGTTTAAGAAAATAAATTAAAGTGCAAAAAGGGGAATGTTAATTTGTGATTTTTAAGTTAATATATGTGGTCCATATGGATGCATTTCTATTTGAATTTTATGTCATAGTCATGAATAGCCATTTGCTAAGGATTCTGTGTTCCAGTGGTATTGGTCTTCTTGCTGTACCTCACACACAACACTGCATCTTTGACACCAAGTCTTTTTTATTTTAACCTGTCTTAAAATCAATACTAAGTGTTCATTCCAAGGCAGAACAGTAAAACCTAGCCAAATGGCATTAAGTGACTTACCCAGGGTCACACAGCTAGAAAGTATCTGAGGCCAGATTTGAACCAAGGACCATCTCTTCCCCTAACACTCTATCCACTGTGCTACCAAGCTGCCCTGAATCCAAGTCTGGCTATTCCCTGTATCTGGAATGCTTTCTCTCTTCATCTCTGCCTCCTGGCTTCCCTACATTCCTTTAAGTCTCAGCTCAAGTTCCACCTTTCCCAGTCTTCCTTAATCTTAATACCTTTCCTCCAAGACTGACCTTTAGTTTTGCCACTAGGCTTAGATGACTCTGGAAAAGAATGAGGCTGATGACTTTGTGCAATTCTGCCTCACTTAAATCAAGTAAATGAAGGATGAACAACAACCCTCAATTTAGTCTGTGTATATAATGTTTTATATAGCTGTTCACTGTGTTTTTCCACTTTTTTTTTGTATCATTGTCACTTAGTACAATGCCTAGCAAAAAGCTGGAACTTAATAAATGCTAGTTAATTGATTGACTGTGAAGAAAAGTCATGGGATTAGGGTAAGGTATTCTCTATAACCTCTATGGCTCTTTCCCACCGAGTAGCATTTTGTTGCAGGGAAGGGAGAGTTATCCTGAGGGTCAGGAGACCAGATTCAAGACCTAAGTTCTATGACTGAATTGGTACTTGACCTTGAGTCAAGGCACTCCCCTCTTCTTCTTCCCTTAGTCGATGTCACACAAAGGATAGTTCTGTGACAAACTACAAAATGTCAATTTTTCTATAGGGTTTAAAGCAGAATCCACATTAGACTTCATCTAGCTCAATCCTCTCATTTTATATATAAGGAAACTAAGACCCTGAGAAGAGAAGGACTTGCTCACGGTCACAAAGAGAGAACAGAATAGGATTTGAACCCAGGTCTTCAAACTCCAAATCTAGTATTCTTTCAAATGCATTATGCTAATTTTTTCTAAGAACTAAGAACTTTCAGATCTGACATTCTATGCTTTATGTTCCAGGGTCTCTTGGAATTTTGTATTCCAGTCATTGAACCTAGAATATACAGCTAACCCTCAAAATTTAGTATTTTTCCAAATAAAGGTAAAAACAATTTTTACATCTTATTTAATTTTGAGTTCCAAATTCTCTCCTTCTCTTCTTCCTTCCTCATTGAGAAAGCAAGTAGCTTAATATAGGTTATATGTGTATAGTAATTCAAAACATTTCCATATTGGTTGGTTGTTGTCCTTTGTATTTGAAGAGAATCAAAATGACATCATGGGAGATGTCTTTTGACTAGTTCATAAATTGGATTCAATCAAGAAATTTCCATATTAATCGTGTGAAGAAAGAAAATAAAGACAAAAAAAGAAGAAAAATAAAAATTAAAAAAATAAGTTTTGATCTACAATGAGACTCCATCAGTTTTTTTCTCTGGAGGTAGATATCACTTTTCATCATGAGTCCTTTGAAATTATATTAAATCTTTGTATTGACAAGAATAGCTGTCATTCACAGTTGATTATTATTCAGTATTGGTATAACTCTGTACAATGTTCTTCTAGTTCTGCTCACTTCACTTTGCACCAATTCATCGGTTCAGCTTTTTCTGAAAGAATTCTGCTCATCATTTCTTAAAGCACAATAATATTTGATCACAATCATCCATTCCCCAATGATAGACATCTCTTCAATTTCCAATTCATTGCCAAAACCAAAAGAGCTCCTATAAATATTTTTGTACATGTAGGACCTGTTTTCTTTTTTCTTTTTCTAATCTACTTGGGATACAGACCTAGGTGGTATTGTTGGGTCAAGGACTATCTGGTTTTATAACCCTTTGGCCATAGTTTCAAATTACCCTCCAGAATGGTTGGATCAGTTCACAACTCCACCAATAGTACTTTGGTATCTAATTTTACCATATCCCCTCTAACAATTATTGTTTTCATTTTCTGTCATTATTAACCAATTACATAAGTATAGTATCTCTGAACTATTTTAATTTGCATTTCTCTAATCAATAGTGATTTAGAGCATTTTGATTTCTTTATTGAAATTGCCTGTTCATATCTCTGACCATTTATCAACTGAGGAATGGCTTTTATTCTTATAAATTTGACTTAGGTTTCTATATAGTTGAGAAATGAAAAAAAAACTTGCTGCAAAATAATTCTCCCCAGTTTTCTGCTTTTCTTCTAGTCTTGGCTGCATTACTTATATTTTTTAAATGGAATTGAAATTATCCATTTTACATCCTGTGATGCTCTCTCTTATTTGGTGATAAATTCTTCCCTCATTCATAGATCTGACAGATAACCTATTCCATGCTCCCCTAATTTGTTTATAGTATCAGGATTTATGTCTTAATCATGTAATACATTTTGCTATTCTCTTATTTAACAGCTGAGTTCATCCTATTTGCATTCACAATTATAATTACTAACTCTATTTTCCTCTACCTACTTTCCCCACTGTTTAGCCTTCTCTGTCTCTCTCTTCTTTCACCCTATCCCTCCTTACTTTTGACCACTGCCTCTCCCAAACCACTCTCTATTCTATAAGCTCCACATCATTCTTTTTCTCTTCCTCTCTTACTTCCCTGTGGGTAAAATAGATTTCTTTACCCAACTGAGTGGGTATGTTCATTCTTTGAGCCAATTCCAATGAGATACAGTTCCAAGTGTTGACTGTCTTTCCCTTCATCTCTCCCTCCATTGTAAATACTCTCATACCTCTTTTATACAAGATAATATATCTCCCTTGTCCCAGTGTATCCATCTCTTAATTTTATTTATTTTGATGTCATCCCAGCATAGTCAACTTATACCTCTGCCTTCTGTCTATGTATGCTCTTCTAAGTACCCTAATAATAATAATAAAATTCTTAGGAGTTACAAGTATCATCTTCCTGTGTACCAATATAAACAATTTAACCTTTGTCAATTCCTTATGATTTCTCTTTTCTCTTTACCATTTTATGCTTTTCTTGAATCTTGTATTTGAAAGTCAGATTTTCTATTTATCGCTAGCCTTTTCATCAGGAATTCTTGAAAGTCCTCTATTTTATTAAGTATCTATTTTTTCCCCTGAAGGATAATACTCAGTTTTTCTGAGTAGATGATTCTTGGTTGTAATGCTCATTCCTTTGCCTTCTTAGGATGCCTATCACATCCTAAGTCCTCCAATCCTTTAAAGTAGAGTTCTCTTCAGTGGATTTTTATGCCTCTTTTGCCATTTGACATATTTTGATTTTAAGGTGTTATTCTCTAAAGTATATTGGGGGGAGGGGGGCTCCTTTACAAGCAGTTAATTTTTTATGATTTTTTTCTGCATCACTCATTTTCTTTCCCGGTTTTTCCTCTACCTTTCTTAGTTGGTTTTTAATATCCTTTTTATATACTTTTTCAGGAATTCTTTTGGGGCCTGAGATCACATTTTTCTTTGAAGCTTTGCACATAACTATTTTGACATTATGGTCTTCTTTTGAGTTTGTCTTTTGATTTTCCCTGCCCCCAGAGTAACTTTCATATAATCAAGTTCATTTTTTGTTTGCTCATATATTTAGACTATTTCTTGACTTTTAACTTTATGTTAAAGTATGGCTCTTCTCCAAGGATGGAGAACTGCCCTAAGCTTCAGGTCTTTCATGCTGCTGTTTTCAGAGCTAGTTCTAAAGGTCTGTAAGTTTTAAGTTCTTCTAAGGAAGTATGATTTAAGAAGAGATGTGGTCTCTACTCTCTTCAGAGCAGTGGTCTGAGTGACTACAAGCACTCTTTTCCACCATGGAACTGTGACCAGGGTTCTCATTCTCTTCCAGAGTTATTAAAGTTCATTGGCAAGGCAAAAGTCAGGATGACTGATGACAGCCCAGGATACAGGGGATGATGTTGGCATCCTCAATTTCTGCCCTATCTCTAAGAACTCCATAGAGCTTGCTTTAGCTGCCCTCCTGGTCATTGGAACAAATTGTTCTCATCCACCCATTCCAGGGAAGGAAGCCTTCACATGGTTGGGAAAGACATCCCTCAGGCTGAGACAGAATTGAGTGTGTTATTCTTAGGATGAGCATTCAACTTACAAAAGCTAGTTGCTACCTTTTGTTGATTGAGGACTCTGGGACAATCTTAGAAGGGAGACTGGTAAAGGACAGAAAGGGTAATTAACAGCTCAGTTCCCCCCCCCTTACCTCTCCTGAATTGGGTTGAAAGTACAAATGTTTTGATTTTTAGGTCAGGGCTAGGTTCAGGGAGGGGGGAAGGTGGGCCTGACAGGGAAGGGAGAAGAAGCCTTGTGTTAGGAACTCATATATATTGCTTGTTTGCTACCTAGTCAGTCAGTACTTCTTAGTCCTTCACTGAAGTGTTCTCTTTCATGAAGGGAATAAACAACTGCCTCTTTTTAGTCCTACCTTCCAATTCCAGGTTTTGTTTGAGTGAGTCATCATTTTTATCTCACATACCCCTAACTCACAGATAGATTGAGGCCCATCAGTTACCCTGAATCTGGTGTTAATGATGAAAATATTCAAGAAACTAGTTTTGGGGTAAGAATATCAATTTGGCATATAACCAATAGATTGATAGGTCAGTGGTCCCCTTGATGACCAAAAACCCTGAACATCTTTAAGAGCTCATTATTCAGCCCTTCCCTAGGATATCCAAAGGCATCTCTGATTGGTGAACAATTAATGAAGAGATTGTTCATTAAGATTCTTTATCCCTCCCTACCCTCATAGGTAATAGAGTCATGTAGGAAGGAAAAGCCTTTATCAATTAACCAAGTTTTAGGGGGGGAAACATTCCTAAGAAAGCCCAAGAACACAGGAAATGCAAAAGTCATCAGATTGATTAGAGTGTCTCTAATACAGAACCCTGTCACAGACATTCTCTCTGATCCAGGACCTTTATTTAGGAATAACACAGTATATAGAAAATAAATTCTTATTCAGGTTTAGCCCATCTGCCAAGATAGTTTTACTGGGATGTAGACATTATAGCTAAACTATAACTTCTTTGAGCCACAGGTGAAAGTTGGATGAAAAGTGGACAGCAAAGGTGGATGAACAGTCCTGAAAAGACATACAATTCAGTCTGAAAGAGCTAGAAGGACTGTCAGAGATATTTTGTAGGAATCTTTTATTTTATGGATGAGGAAACAAATAGAAACTCAAAGATAAGTGACCTATCCAAGGACAAAGAGCCTAACCAGAACTCATGCCCCCTGAGTCCAAAACCAGCATACTTTCTCCTGCTTGGTGCATCATTCTCTCACAAAGATGGGTTAATATTGCATATCTTTTTTTTCATCTCAGAAAAACATGATTTAATATAGTTTCCCTCTTGTCTCACTGCTCCATGGGCTGGGTCAGTCTGTGAGGAAAGGACTCCATCCCTCCTTCTGGCTCCTCCCTTTGTGGTATTGGAATAGATGGGAGGCATGGTACAACATGAAGTATATTTCCCCAGACTCCTCCCCATATACCCCCAAGCTCCCAGAAACTTGGTCCTTAGACTAGATGATACAATGGATAGAGTGCTGGAGTTAGAAGACCTGAATTCAAATAAAACCTCAGGCACATACTGTATGACTTTGAACAAGTCATTAATCTCTTACATCCTCGATTTCCTCATCTGCAATAATAGCACCTTCCTAACAGGGTTATTGTGAAGATCAAATGAGATCTTGTGTTAAATTCTGTGTTAATCTTAAAGTCCTATATAAATGCTAGCTATTGCTATTATTATGTACCTGTGACCAGAATCTGACAGAGTTTTGTTACTAGCCAATATATCTAGTTTATAATAATAATAACATTTTTGTAGATCTTTAAAGCATTTAGCTGACAATAGTCCTGTGAAGGGTATAACTAATCCCATTTTACAGATAAGGAAGCTGAGGATTAAAAAGATTGAATGACCTTAGCCAGGTAGTTAATGGCAGAATCAGATTTGGATCCCCAGGTCTTTGGATATTAAGACCAATATTCTTTCTACTACATTGTAGTGTATCTAGAAAGGAAAGAACAGCTCCTCCATCTCCCTGGTTTATCCTAAATCCCCCTTGTGGTAGTTAACCCTCAATGTATCCTTTCCCTAAAGTCCCTTTGTCTCTTTTCCACACTTTCTCATAACTATATAGGGATGGACTTCTAGTTATCAATAGGTCCAGCCCTGTACCTTTAAGTAGGTGACATATCATTCCACTTTACAGAGAAAGAAACTGAGCCAGTTCATATGTTAGCAAGAGAGAGAGTGGGTAATAAAGTCCAGATACCATGTGTTCTAGTGCCATACTCTTGCCACTTCATCTCACTTAAAATTGTAAATTTCCTGATACCCCTTGATTGCTTCTGAAAATATTAATACCTCAGATTTAGGTAGAACTTTGCTGTTGGTGGAACATTTTGATATCCATTTTCTCGCGGTGCTATCTGAGTGTCTCTTATCCACCTATTAGTCCATGAGCTAGCTCTCTGAGAGTAAGGGGCTCAGACTTGTGCACCCTGGGTGTAGAGTGGGTACCCTGGAAATGTTTGAGTTACACTACCACTTCATGAAGCCAGAGGCCATCTGAGGGCACCCAGGGAGCAGAAATGAGTACCCCCAGCCCCCACCCCTCTACTGAGTAGTAAACACCCCTACTGTTCTAATGAAAACCACATGTTTAGGAGGAAAAAGGGAAAACTTAGCCAGGAAATTTAATCCAGTCATAAACAATGACTTTGGGCTTGGTGTGTTAGTGGGGATGAGGGAGGAGGAAGGAGAGAAAAGAGGGAGGAATGGAGGAAGCGGAGAAGTGTGTGGTGGATGGGTGTGAAGGGGATATTATGAGCCATGTGAGAAGTAGAAGTAACAGAGATGTATGTGTGTGAGAGAGGTGCATGAACAAGCTGTATTTGCAGAAGGAACATGTTTGAGTATTTATGTGTGTGTGATATGATGAGTGCACATATGAGGGAACATGTGAAGTATGGGTCATAGGGCAATATATATTCATAAGTGTTTGTGTGATATATATGTGAGTGAAGTGCATGCAAATGGGGAGGGGGTATGCCTGTCATGAAACGGTACATATGGGAGGAGCATGGCAGTATTTTATGGATGTCCTGACATGTGGTATTTAGGATATAGAGTTTCTGAATCTATGAGTATATGAATGCATCCATCTGTAATGTGTATGAGGGAAGTTGCATGTGTGTGCATGTATCTTGTTGGGGATGGTTAGAATTATGGCTGAGTATCACATCACAAAGCAGACCATTCAAAGGGCCTACTACAATGCTGCTCTTTTCTAGAGTTTTCTGATATTTCCCACTGAAATGAACCCCTTCCCAAAATCGTCACCCACAATAACATTACTTCTAAAGAAAAAATAGCTCTGGGAAGAGAGTGTCTCTCCTAGCTCTCCCTAGGGAGAACTGGAGTGAGCCTTAATGAGAAATGAGAATATGTAGTGATGACAGATAAAGTCACAAGATCATATGCTTTTAGACCTGGCAGGGCAGTGATGAGACATAGAATCACAAGACTATACATTTGTAGACCTGGTGGATTGTTTCTTTCATTTTGCAAATAAGAAAACAAAAGGTTAGAGGATAAATGACTTGCTCCAGGTCACATAGTCCATAAATGCTTCAGCCAGGAGTCAAACTGAGGTCTTCTAGATGTTCCCCCTATTCCATGAGTTTTCTAATAGTCACTTTGTTAGGTATTGTGAGTGTCGTGACTCCTATTTTACATATAAGGAAACTGAGGCCCAGAGAGGGCTATGATATGACGTGACTGTGTGGCTGAACTAGGCTTTGAACCTAGGGCTTCTAATTCCAAATGCAGCATGTTCTCTGCGCCGTGGTGCTGCCAGTCAGCTCTGATGGTTTATGTTCTGTGACTCTAAGGTCTCTTCTGGCCCTAAAATTCTGTGTTCTGTGTTCTAAGGTCCTTTCCAGTTCTAGAATTTTATGTCCTTTGTTCTAAGATCCCTTCCAACTTAGACAGTCTATTATTATAATCCTCTTGGCCCCTGACCCAAAATCAAACACAAAAATACCAGAACTGGGAGAGATCTTAGAATTCATCTTAGTGCCTTTACTCTCCCACTTTCTACAGCTCAGGCAACTATTTGGACCCCCTCAAAAGGCTCCCTAAGCCCTTTTCTACTTCACTCCCCAATCTTCTTTCGGTGCTAATTTCACAGGCCTCCATTTTCCTACAGACAATACCCACCTTGTCATCAGACCATAGAATTAAGAACTGAAAAGACATTATTTTTTCAAAGGAGTTTTGTCACTCAGACCCACATGAGTCCCTTCCCCTTAACTTCACCAGTTACACTCAATAAACCCCTCTCAGGCACTTACTATATGCTAAGCCCTTGATTCTCTGCTGGATAAGAAACAGAGATACAATTTAGTTCAACAAATATTTACTAAATACCTACTCTGTTTCAAGACCAAGGTTCAGCCCAAATGCTATAAGGTATATGAGGAAAAGGCCACAGAAGCAGTATCATCTGCATTGGGCCTTGAAAGAAGGGAAGAATTCCTACAAAGAGAAATTAGAGATTAGGTACAGACCATGCCAGCATCTAGGCTGGAGACAGGAGAGAGAAATGTTCAAGATTAATAGGAACAGAGAATATGAGAAAGGGATCAGTATATTAGACAGAGAAATTAAGCCCAGTTTATAGAAGGCTTTTGAATGCCATGATCAAAAGTCTTTGCTTTATTTAATAGGCTTAGGAAGACACTGAATGTTCTTAGTAGAGGAAAGGAGTTGATTTTTGTTTTATTTTGTTTTTTGAGATTGTCTTCCTATCTTGCCTACATTGGAAATACAATGGCCATTCATAGATCTGATTCCACTGTTGATTATCATAGAGATTGTAATATACTCTATGTCTGATCTGGGATGGTTCAGTACTCTTTAGGCAGTCTAATGGTTCTTCATTATTGGTGGTTTGCCATACTGGTGCCAGATTTAGTACAGACAACCAATTGACTGTATTCCCCTCTAACTTGGAAAACTAGCCTTAGTCCCCTTAGTAGTCAGTCAATCAATAAACATTTATTGAATGCTTACTATTTGCCAGGCATTACACTAAGCTTTGGGGATACAGAGTCAAAAGATAACCTGCTTTCCAGGAGCTCACAATGTATAAATAAGGAGTGAATGAGAGGGAAGACACTAGAATTAAGAAGAATTGGGAAAAGCTTCCTTTAGAAGGTAGATTTTCACTGAGACTTAAAGGAAGCCAGGGAGGTCAGGACTCTGATATGAGGAGAAAGAACATTAGTAGAGATTTTATGGTATATAGTCAAAGAAGCATATTGGAAAGACTTCTAGGGGACCGATGTGAATAATAATATGTAGAGGCATAGACTTGAGTCATGGAGGTGATAATATACCAAGGCGAAAGAGCCTGGTGGTCTTCTTTCTCCCCTAAATCCATTCCTCTCTTTTAGACATCCATATTTTTCAGGACATCTTTGGGCATCAGAAGCCAACTAAACAACATCCAAAGGCATTGACCATCTAGCCTCTAATTAAAGACTTCTAGTAAGGAATTAAAAATGACTTTGTCCAAATTAGGTGAATACATTCACTCCCTGTTGAAAGCAGCTAGAAAACTATTGGCATAGTCTAGTTGAGAGGAGATGAAGGTAGTGGCCATGTGACTGGAGAAAATGGGAAGTACACTAAAGATAACATTGAGGTAGAAATGATAGGATGTGGCCAATAGTTAAGCATTAGGGGAAACAGAGAAAGAGAAGAATCACAAATGA